>NC_086335.1:51930152-52259137 GCF_032445375.1 Bacillus rossius redtenbacheri
GCGAATAAAATAGCTGAATACATCTGAGGAGAATTCATTAAAAGCTAAAAGCGTGCACTGCTCTTAACATGCACAAAATTTAAAATATTTTTCAAACCTTATTATAAATCATAATTTCTGAAAAATCATGTAGCTGTGAAGGAAAATTCTTAACTACGTATCAATACTGATTCGTAATCGTCCCTCCCCTTCCGCCATCTGACCTCAACTTACACGGAAAAAAGTAACAACACCCCCATGAGCTGCTAGATCCACCGATAACAACTGGTGTAGAGACAATAAAATTTATATATATATTAATTATAAAAACTGGCTTTACCAGTGCATAGCACATATCTTAACATATTTTCCAAAGACTGCTGTGTTTGTCCACAAGAATCACTCAATCAAAAAAGTATATTTATTTAATAAAAACATTTATAATGGTAATACAACAAAATTTAAACCAATCAGAAATTAACTATAGATTATAAATTTTTTTTTTACATATATAAGAAAAAAACTGTTGCCAACACTATGTGGGCCACAAAGAGAGTAACTAATGGTGTCTAATCTATGTAGTAGGGTCCAACACATGTAGAGACAGCACAAGCAGCTAATACACCATGTTGTTATTCGCACCATAATGTATCTCGTGATAACTGATTTCACAGATGTACCCAGCTCAAAGAACACAGAGAACATTAAGATTTAATGTTATATGGTTTAATTACTTTTTAACTTTGCTAATATACAAATAACTAACAAATTTTAAAAATTTTAAAAATTAGAAACATCAAGCTACTTTTAAAAAGTACTTCACTGGAGCTATGTTTAAAAAATATATGCTTTAAAGAAGCATTTTAATTGGACAGATTTTTTGACTATTCTCAGGTCATTTAACAAATAACCCAAACTGAAAACCTAGTAGAACGTTGAATGAAGGTGAAACAATCAATTGTGCAATAAACAAAATGAAAGGAATCAATCTAGAATATTGTTACAATCCTGACCTCACCAGCTAGCTATGGCTTGATTTAGAATTGCACAAACATAAACCCTTGAAGGATATCTCGACAAGTATTGAAGGTTGTTGGGTGTAAATCTCTGTTACTAGTTATGAAATTCCTAGAAACTGTTACTAGTTGAATTGGAATAAAAGAATTTTAAATGAATTTTGCAATTTATTCTTCTCGAGAAAATAAGATTGCCGAGCCGCCGAAACAGTGCAACATCTCAGTCCAGCTTGCAAACCACAACTAATGTCCGTTACATTACATAGTTGGAGACTTCCCCAGTAAAAATGCCTTCCTATTGGCTATTTCTTACAACTAATATTCAATGATTCCCCGTTCAGCAGGCCTTCCCCCAGTTCTCCTGTGTCTGCCTTTCTCTTACACAGGATGTGATAAAGTATAGTTTCATCATTTCGGTGCCAAGACGTTGGGCCTTTATCTTTCATTCTTTCTTTGAAAACACTGTCCTATGTTCTTGAAACGTCACAAACACACTATGAAGCATATACAAAAAAAATATAGCTATGAAAATAATATTTAAATGCAATAAAATACTGCAATTCAACTTACGTAGTTAACAGGCTTTTATAAATACACATAATAAAAGACCAAAATTAATTACAAGACTATTCCTAATGACAGAATACGATTAAAAAACGAGGTCACTGTGACCCTAAACTTACTTAAGTAGCTGATCCCTTCTGAATGACCAAACACAACATTTATTTCTTTAACAAATACTTGTGGAAGCTGGGGAGGGCAGGGTCTTGCAACGTTATAACATCGGACACATCATCAATAAATTAAAAGGATGTGGTCTCAACCTTGAAGCCAAGAAGTAGTTCGAAAGGAATCAAATGAAAATCAATAAAAAATTTTATTTTAAACACAAAATTGAACATAAAATAGAACATCACATCAACTACAACATTTCATATACCTCTTACCTTCTTGCATGAAAATTGTGACACAGATTTGCATCAGATTTCTGACACAGATGCAGCTCTAAAAAATCAGACTATAGCAATTAAAAACTAACATAATATTTAAAAAAAAGATCATGTTTTTAGAAGAAAGTAGTACAATAGTACAAAAATATCCTGCAAACTTAAAAACCATACACAGCTTGCGCAGATTAAATATACTTGGTCCATTTAGTAGCACAAATGAAAATGTAGAACTGATATTACAACAGGCAACTAGAATCCTTGCCAATATAAAAACATAATATGTACGTAAAAAAATTACAAACATAACCTAGAACACAACCCAAAAATGCATCTTAATTTCTTATTTTCTTTCAACTTCTTGTTACTACACAGGTAGTTTTATTTTTTATTGAACCCAAAAGATACTAAAGTAATAACATTTTCCTTAAGAAAAAACAAAAGATGGGAAGACACTAAGGCAGTTAATTTCGGTTTGGTCTACTACCCTACCAGCCCAATCGGCAATACATATACAATGTGAGAAATAAAGAGAACTAGAGAGAATGTAAACAATAAAATTTTAATAGTAACCTTGCAACACAATACAATGCAATGAACACACAGTTAAAAGAGCTCATGCTAGTCCCAGCGATCACAGATTCTCCAGCATGACTCCCTAGAACCTACATATTCCTGGAACCAAGAGATATTACCAAGTTCTTGTGTTGACAATAGACTTATTAACTGCACGAGGCAGCGTACCTTCGATTGAACAAGTTAACACAGAATGAAACACATAAGCTATAGTGACGGATAACCTATTACGTAGGGGCATTAGAAATTCACCTGCAATAAAAACCATTCTTACGCTAATTTTTTAAACGTTATAATAAAATAACACACATCTGAGATTACAAGGAAAATAGAGAGTTAAAAAAGTTTAAAAAAATTAAAACTTTTTACAATTTTTAAAAAGCATTTCACAATATAAAACACTAACATTTATAATACTTGATTAGATACTTAGAATCACAACCAACAGTACTACAAAAAAAATAGATGTTCATTGTGTCTGCTACTTGGATTAAGTTGTGGATGTCGACCTCATCGAGTCATAAGGCCAGTGTGCTTATGAGAAGACAGGAGCAAGGTCCACCTATCACTTCGCCTCACACACACGCAACTAAACCTTGCTAGAAGAGTCTCTTGGGGCTTAGTTGAAAACCTACTCTCTTTACCTTCAAACATCATTTAGTCCCTTCCAACCACTACCGACATGCATGTAGAAGACTGGACCATCCCTCCGGGAACACCAGATGGGACCGATAGCATTTTGGAATGTGTGAGGGAAAACAAATTTAAAAAGATGTAATTGGTTTCTAGTTTCTTTATTTTGCTGTTTTTGCACCCTGATAAAATGCATGGTTTAAGAGACAACAAATTGCCAGAGGTCAATGATGAAAAACATGGAACAATGTTCTGAACAAAATTAACTAGACTAAACTAGTAAACAGTATTGTAATATTTTTTCCTTCTATGAACGGAAAACTCTGATAAAGTTTTGTATCCCCGAAGAGCTAGAGTGGAGGGGAGGAATCGAAAGGCAGGTTGTTGACAGAATATGTACTAGTCCCTTCAGGGAGGGGCAAGGGTAGAGGAGGGGGGACCATCCTCATCACTAAAAACATGACCTAAAAGTTTAAGGGACGTCTGTTGTCTGCCTGCCCGTGCCCATGCATGCAACAGACAGCCTTTAATTTTTTTACTTTTGTACTCAAACGCAACTCTTTCAGCGATTGTCTGTTTACTTCAATACAATGACAAGAACATGGTTTTAACATCATAAAGGGCTTCTTTAGTGCTTATATCACTAATTTAAATCTCTGCTGTCTGCAACCCGATTTAATCAGTGAAAAATGTATCACTCTTGAATCAGAAAAGAACTCAGAGAAAGAGTATATTGTCAGCATCATTTATTGAAACAGCACTTGAATTTTTAAGGTCACTGGTTTCAGTGCTAGCAATGTGTGGAATGAAAGTGTTTGTCTTGTTTTGTATCTAATTTGAACTTAAAATGTATATAAAAGTTATTCAGTTTTTTTTATTATAATATAATTTAAGGAGAATGACACTGTATTCTTTATAAAAATAATATTTTAAGAACATGACCCCTCTTCTAAACCTAAAGCAGCTGTTACTGGACGTTAAAAAGAGAACAACCATTTTTAAGTTACTTTCTGTAACTACAAAATAAGAAAAGAAACTTGTATTGGTGATAAATACGATTAAATTTCACTACTTTTAACTCTAAATTCTAAAAAAATTTTCAGAGACTATGTACACTAACAAGAGGATGAGGTTTAAATGCTTGTGTGTAAATGTGTGGGTATATGTCCATCTTGACTCGTATGAATGTTGTGGACTGATGCAATTGCATTGTTTTTTGTAGTCACAGAAAACCGAGAGCTCGGCAGTTCCTGAAATATCACTAGCTTGTTGAAGAAACCCTTCTGTGCTTGTCGTTGGGGCTGCAGGTTTCTCATGACCACAAAAGCAAGGCAATGGAATCGGTCCTACATTCATACGATCATAAACTCCCACTGCAATAATTAGGGACCTCTAGGATAGGCTACATAATCCTCTGCATTTCTCAAGTAAACACACGTGTTCATTGGGTAATAAATTGTGAGGCGTCTCCAATGGGTAGCTTGTGATTCGACGCTTCTTTGGTCGATAGTCTCTCATTGGCCCAGAGAGCTCCAGTTAAACTGCGAGCCAATAGCAGAACCAGCAGAATTGTACACATGTTTGAAATTCAGCCTATCACGAAATGAATCCGCGAATTTTTCCGGTCTCTAGCAATAATTCTTGTTCCTGTTGTTGTGCCTCCCGACGAACGACTGTCCACCGCGCCGGGACGAGGCTCAGTGCAGGCCCGACGGTAAGAGGGGCTTGAGCAGCACGCGCTGGCTCAGCTTGTCGTTGATGACCGCCTCCGACATGGGCGGGTGGTTGTGCGTGTTGAAGGCGGAGTTGACGAGGTGGCTGCCCGTGGTGGCGATGCGGGCGTGGCACTCCCTGTAGTAGCGCGAGCACCGCCAGAACCTCGTCGACTGGTTCTCGTGGTAGATGTTGTAGAAGTAGCCTCCGTGCAGCGCCTGCGGCTTGTTGCGCAAGCCCGGCACGAACTGGACCAGAGTGTCTGGAACAAAGTCACTGTTCGTGGACCCGCAGTGCCCTGCGTTATGCATCCAACACAAGGTACCCAACCACACAGCATCAACTCTGCTACTACCATAATGTGACTTACCTGTTTACTTATTTTAGAAATAGAATAATTTCCCATGAGGTACTAACATTATATGACAACAGAAGTACAAACATTGAGACTGTGTACAAAAAAATCAGACAAAACACGATAAGAACAAAAAATATTACTCAAATTTTCAACAATATGACAATCATTATCAGAAGAGAAGACAATTCTGTGTGTGTGCATGATGGTGTCTTCTCTATTCCTGAAGGCCACCATATGGTGGTTTATGTTGTGTATTTTTTTTGTACTCGCTTTAAATGTTTATAATATTATTATCTGTAGATTTGTAAATAACTACAAGATTCATCCAAAATATGGCCAATTGATAATTAGTAGTTTTAGTTATTAAAAAGTAAAAAATATGTTAAGTATAAAAAAAGTTTCTAAGTAATGAACACAATTTTATGAATCAAGCTCTCTACAATACTAACAGAAGGTGTTAAAATTTTTACGAAATTAGGCATGGGAGTTGAAGGTTTCCTTAATTTTGATGAATTAATTAAAGATTTTTATTAAACTTAAATTGATAGCTTGAGAAACTACACCCTTTTCAAAATAAGTTATCAATTTTATAAAACATGTGTTTCAACGAACATTCCGACTTTGACAGCAGAATATTGTAACGTAATTAAGAAAACTAACACAGACTCATGTAACACCAGACTATCTTATTGTGTATCAGTAATTATACTGTTAGTTTGATAATAATATTCAGGCGCCAAAGTCTTAATGTTCCTTGCAGCACCAATAAAAAATAAGACACATCTTGAACAGAGAGTATGCCACTCCCTGTCTGTCTGCTTCCAGGTTTTGGCCCGGCACAGGGTGAGCCGTAGCACAGAACGCTTTGGCCACGTTGCCGTGGAACAATGGGAGCAAAAGGTAGAAGTTGGAAAGCAACCACAACATTGGCAATGTTTTGGTGCATGTCAACCGACCTCTTTTGCACGTGTGACTGTAAATAGCCAGCTACGCCCTTGTTCAAAAGTGGTGCGTTTTGCACACCACATTCACAAGCATTTTTTTTTTTTTTTAATGTTTTAGTTTATAACCACAGAAAAACTTGTGTTGATGAAGTTATTAATATACTGTCCTTAAAAACCTCATGTTATCGTAATTTATCAGTCCATAGAATTCAAGAATATATTTAATTGTACTCTCCCATATAACAAGTACCAATCTATATTACTAAAAAAAATGTTTCCAAACACACATATTTTTAACGTCATATTTAAAGTTTGTGAACAATTACACTAATAAATATTGAATTCACAAACAGTTGAACAAGATGAACATGTTTGCTAGGTTTCAAGCTTAAAAATACTTTATAGCATTAAAAATGCTTTGTTCTTGGACACATTTATTTTTTAAATGATTAAGAGATCTAAGATAGCAAATAATAGCCATTTGGTGTTCCTGATTAATGGTTAAGAATTCAGACCATGAGCACACTACATTTCTTTCAGAGCTATGACTAATACACACATCAGCTTTGGTTTTGTGGTAGATAAAAAAAACATTTTGTATGAATCATTATGCAGAGCAAGGTTTAACATGAAGCAAGCACAAGTGGACAAAACTCATAACTATGTGTTACTTCCTGAATTGCACTGAAAGCTACTCACAAAACAGTATTCATGTATTGGCTTGAACAATTCGCTTAGCTAACAGGTGGTCTGTATACCTGATTATGGTCAAGATAAATAGGCACAAAAAGAAAGAAAATTAAGTAAATGACATTTGCATTTAATTTCAGAACCATTTTATAGAACACCTTAGTTGAAATTAAGTCCATCAACATTTCCCTTACCAACATTAAACCAAACATTCTGTACATCTGAAATTTCTGGAGCAAGTAAAAATAATTAAAATTTTCAATTCATTATTTTATTAAAAATAAAATGCTTACATATTCATACAGATAGTAACAATTATGTAAAATAAAGTTATTATTAAAAGAAGTATAGTGTTTAAAATTTTTGCCAAGTAATTTCTCTCATGTTTTAACCAAAGTGAAGTCATTCCAAAGTGGTATAAGCCTTTGTTTACATTAGCAAACACATTTATTTAAAGAATAGTTGATTTATTTTATAGTTATGAGATTTGAACGTAACAAAACCACAGACACCAAATAATTAAAAAATTTAAAAATTATGTCTTCTATCGACCTGCACAATTACAACTCACATCGCAATGGCTAAAACATTTTTAACTTCTCCAAAAGAAAACAGTGACTGGACAAATTTGTTTTAACTTTAAGTACTGTCAGTCTTTAATAAATTACACTAAGATCAGTTCTTTTTTGTGTGTGAACATTTATTTCATAAAAATAAAACTGATTTCTGAACATTAATTTAAGCAAATAAAATTAAGTATTTACTGAATTAATGTTTTATATGGTTTAAACTTTACTGTGTCACTTGATCACAAATTTAACAACTTATCACTATACAATTAAATGATGAAATTCAAATAAACAATTGCATATCAAAGTACATAAAAATTTCACAAGCAATGATAAAATACAAGCTACTTAAATGATTTATCTTAAATTAATTATATTCAAGAATCTTGAAAAGGTTTTTTTTTCACTTTTTATGCTAAAAACAACATAAAACTAAAAGCTGATTACTAGGTTATACAATTAAACAAAAATGAAACCATAAGAGAACATTTCATGAAAATTTAACCAAAATAATAATTCTTCCTTAAGGATCACCTATGTGAACAATTTTCACACTTGTGAAAAGTAATTTTTTGCTTCTGCTATACAAAATTAAAATTTTAATAATGTAATTTCATTTAATAAAGAATATTCTCTAAGCTTACCTAGTTAACTAATTAAATAATTGGAGAACATTTTTTTACACAAATTGCAGGGTAAATAGGATTGATTTTTATAATGCAACAACTATTTAGGTGAAAAAAAAAAATTTTAAATGATGAACTTTCACAAGACAGAAATGAAAAGTAAACATGGTTGAGTTAATTTTTATGCTAGTCTTATGTTCTACATCACCTTAATTTCAAGGCATTATATTAATGTCACCCTACATTTGATTCATTTATATTTTAGAGCAATTATATTGAAGGTCATCCTGTAGAACAACTAAACATGTTTAAAACTAAAAAATTAAAATTGATAATTGAAGTAGTAAGATTTTTCATTATAAAATAAAAAATTGGATTCAAAACTACATAGTACAGTAATTTCATGTAAACCAAATGAAAATTCATTAGGCCATTAAATAATCCTTTGACTCAAAAATGTATATTTCATTGACATAAAGTAAAAGAATTTATTATTGAAATTGAAAATAAAATGTTCTGAAAGTCATAATATTGATTGCACTACAAAATATCTGCACATTCCTGCTAATTACATCAGTATAATTTTGTGTTGCAGTGTAACGCACAGAATTACTGACAATGCTATAGGTCTAAATGATGCTTCATAATAAAAATGTACGTACTTTCAGAACTGAAAATTCATCAGAGAAATTTCGAGTCCATGATCAATGATATTTTTGCCTAAAGTATTATCAAAATAAACATTTTTATTTAAAATGTAGAATTATTTAATTATTATAATAAAAACTTCACATCCTACTTGTTTATTTTTTTGGATTGTAAAATGCACCAAAGGAAATTAAGATAACCTCAGGCTCAAAATAAACCTACCAACATTGTGGCATACTGCAGAACCACTATGCTACTGCTATCTGAAAAATAAAAAAAATTATATCTGCACATAAAATAAGTAAACAATCCACATTCAAGTGTTTCCTGCTAATAAATACATAATATTTATCTGCATTCTACGTGTTAAAAAGAACATGCAATGTGATCAAAATTAGTTTTAAGTACTAAAATGAACTTTATTTAATGAAAGAATAATTAAAGAATAATTGATGTGTCTGTCATGGTTCTCAGTTCTGCCAATCTCAGCAAATTAATCAGCACAGATAACAATACAAATTATACAGATACCCACTGGTACCATGGAAAGTTTTACAGCTAAACCTCCCTTCATTAAGTCCACCATCATAAAAAATTATTTTTATACTCTAAAACCTTTTTTCTTTAGAATCTTTATAGCTTTTTTTTTTTTCGAATGGGCTGTATCTTCTGCAACTAAACAGTAACTAAGGTGTTCATGTTACCAGAAGAGAATTCGAGTAACAACTAGACAGTTCCACTGGTAGCTGCAACTACAACGTCAGCAACTGAAGTGCTACAGCTGCTCAGGAGGTGGTGTGAAAGGTGCAGAAGGTGCAGGTGGGTGGGAATTAACGAATATCAACACCAGGTCTCTTGAGAACGACAAAATGTGGTAGTTCACAAAAGATAAGTTAAAGCTATTATTTTTTTATGGAAAACTTAAATATATAACAAACTTAATTGGAAAAACAAAGTGATAAAACAATTTAACATTTTCAAGGAAATATTTAATTTTAAATTAATATTTTGTGATATATATACATATATATACATATATATACATAAAATAAAGAATTGAGCGCAAGAACAATAAATAGAAGGTAAAAATATTCCAAGTATAAATATTTTAACTAATAAAAATTCAAATAAAATTTGTCAGAGTTTTGAATTTACCTATAAATAATATAATTATTATTATAAACCGTACACAAAGCTGATGATAAGCGACTACTGAAATGGGACATTCTCCAGTATTATCTAAAATATACTAGCAATTGATTCTGAAATTATATCATTTAAACAAAAAGAGCGATCTAAATAAGCTATGTGATCTGAAAGGGAAGTTAAAGTAAGTTGAGAAAATTCTTTAAATTTATTATTTTTATAATTTGTTTTGAACGTGATCTACTTTTTTCACTATCAGATATGTTATTACTATTTCAAATTAATGACCAGTATTCTGATTTTAATCTGATTAAAGCCAAATTAAGTGAGAATAGAATCAAAATTAGTAGCATAAAAAGTGATGTACTGTACTTAATTGGGGCAAGGGTTCATCAGGAACGGGAAATTAAATATTATACATGATGAAAGTATAATTTAGAATCTCAAATAATGCTAAGATCTTTTAAAAATGATGTTTTGGAAACTGAAGCATTGTCTAATTTATAGTCATATTTAAGAGGTTTATATCTTCTGGCATAATACATTATTTTGATTTTTTTATTATTAAAGTAACTAAATTTTGTTTGCACCACATGTTAATTGCATTTACGTATGTCATTTTGAATTAGCATACTGTCATGGAATGCTGTGATTTTTCTAAAAAAATTTAGATCAGCAAAAAGTACACAAGTAGTGTGATTAAGAACTTGAGAAATATCATAAATAAAAAATATTAAAAAGTAGAGGTGACAATGTATTTCCATGAGGGACTCCTGAGCAAGCTTTAGACAAGGAGCGAATATTATCATTAAAAGATACATAAAAAGATCTATTATTTAGATAGGTGGAGAACCAATCAACAAAATTGTCACTAAAACCAAAATTTAGTAAGTTTCCAAAAATAATTGAATGATTAACCATTAGTCCATATCAAATGCTTAAGCAATATCAAAATAGCAAGCATCAGCCTGCCTCCTATTAGTGACTTCATTAAACAAATTAAAAAAATTATGAATATAATTTTTAAAATTAAATTAAATTGCAGTAATTTTATGAGCACTCTTAAGGTTCGGGTAATTTTTAGACCCACTACATACTTATTTTCCTCTACACCCACTGCAGATCCGAGTGCAGATGTTTCAACAAGTATAGCCCACGTTAACTATGATTTTTGACATTGCTTTTAAAATGTTTCAGTTAGATTTTTTTTTTAAATAATTCATTGGAAAAAAAAAATTGGTGTAATCATTACAAAGCTTATTTTAGTTTATTTCCTACCATTGTTCATGAAATTTAATTTAGAACACCTTGCTGGGGGGATACTGGTGTGAGTCACTGATGCACTGTAAATACAAAACACACTGGAGGAGTAAAAAGACACACACTGATAGCTACTATAGCTGTATTGCTAAGTTTGAAAGCTCTACAGGAAGATCCACAGAGTTCTGCTGTGCAGAAGATATAAACTTTCTACAAGTGATGAACCACCGTAAAGTTCTATATTTATCACAAACATATAGTCAATAATCACAGCAAAGGTCTTCTTTTAACTTTATCTTATATACATTCTAAGTTTTAGGGATAGAAATAGTATTATAAAACAAGGCAAGCAAATTCTTTTTTATTCTGTTTCTATGTACAAAATAACAAAAAAATTAATAGGTAGCAGTTATCTTGACATAACAACATAGTGGTACAACACAAGTGCACACATTATATTTTAGAGTAAATGTTTTGAAAAATTATAATACAAAATGATTTTAAAGTAAAACATTCCACTGTGACAAAATGTAAAAGTTCAGACAGTGATTTCAACACATCGAGTGTATAAGCAAGCGAAAAAATAGTTTTTAATAAGTATAATACACTGTTAATGATAACTAGGGGCAGACATTTTCCACGAAAATATATTAACCTCCTTCGACTGCAAATATGGTATGCCTGTGCCAGCTGTTTCTTATTTGCAATTGGCAGCAGTGTGCAAGAGACCAAGCCACTAAGGACAAGTTTGCTTCCACACTGAATTACTGTGATTGGTATTGTAACAGCAGACATTTGCCAGCAAAGAAACCCACCCCAATCACGGTACACAGACGATGTCACAGTATTTTAACTCTAAGTTAAGTCTTGAAATCTTTTCCTGAAAAATACATGCTATTACAGTTTTGGAGAGTTACACTCGAAGTCAAAAATCCCCATGTTTGCTGAGCCCCGGATTGCCGGGAGCCGGCTCGGACTGTCCGAGGAGGGGAGTCCCGCTGAGCCAGCGCTCGCACCAAGGAGCCGACACGGAGCCCAGCAGGCTGGTGCGCCTGCGGATCTCGTCGCGGTGGGTCCCGTGGCAGTGCCCCACCGGGTTCAGCCTCATCAGGGCATCGTCCTGGGTGATGGCCCGCGCCCCGCACTTCACCGTGCAGTACTCTATGCACTTCCAGTACCTGCGGTCGCCCAGCCGGTGCGACATGCAGTAGATGAAGCCGTCGTACACCAACAAGGGTAGGCCCTTGTGGCTAGGAATGTAGTACATCTCCCCTGCAACAGAGAGCACGCTGTTATACGTTCTCAAGGAGAATCCCTCTTAGCAAAATGTAAGAATGGGAATAACGGTAGGGATTATCAGGTGACACAACCAATCCCAATAAGCATCTACAATAAAAAAAATTGTTTATTCAATAACAACAATTTACAATTAATTCCTAATAGATGATAGTGAGTAGAGTTGACTCAAGCTGAAAAGAACTTTCAGCTCTTGAAGTGTTCTGAAAAAACATCAACAAATAAGGGCTTTGAAAAATTACTCAGTGGATTTTTAAGTAAGAAACCTGAGGGTATTTAATCATTGATGATATCCATGGTGGTAACCAGTAAAAAAACTATTTCTCCCATGTTGTGTGGTCCTAGTAACACAACATTTTAAATGCAGGGCAACCAGTTGCAAACAGAAAGAAATTTACCAAAACAAATTTTTAGTAAAATATCTGACTTAATGGTAGCATCAAGGAACATATCCAAAAATTGTTTGTGTAAATTAGTTTGGCCTTAACAATTACTGTTTTTTCTTTCCATTTTCTTTGACAGTGAAAAATTAAAGTTTAATTCTACAGAGTATTAATACAGATACAAAAATATAGATATTGAAATGATCAACACACTGACAGCATGAAAGAAAGAAATTGTTTTAACATTGACATCAGAGAGGGAGTGGGGTATCCCCTCTTCCCCCACCACCTGATGTTTCCTGGCAGCATCATCACATGACTGAACAGAGGAAAAAGGTTAGTTGTTAAAACCTCACACATTAATATTGTTACTTGTTCTTCACTCCTGTACCTCAGAACCAAACAAATAATTTTACAACTTTACAGGAGAGTAAATAAAAGTGCTTTTCAATGACTATTTTTCCATAACCCTATATGTGTTTGTGACCGACAAGAAAGTTATTGTTGATTTCTTTCAGATGGGGGATTTTTTCCAACTTTTAAGACATAATCTGCAATAAAATAAAAAGTACCCAGTTTTGACTCAGACTCGTTTGGCTCTTGAGGTACAGATTTTTAGTATTTCTACCAACAACCATTCATAACAAAAAGAAATATCTCTCTCTTCTGGCCTTACCACCACTTCATAAGAAAATCAATGACAATACATGTTTTACACAATACCTTGTAAGTACAGCAGCATGCATGCACGCATGCACACACACACACACACACACACACACATATTACAGAGGAAACACTTTTTTTTTTACTCTATTGAAGGAACTAAGAAAACAAATACATAATTTATTTTTTTGTGATTTAACTTCCTGATGGTAAAACATAAGCTAAGGTCCCTGTTGTTTAACAAGTAGTCATACTGTCCCTGAGCTACAAGTCACCAAGTGTTGCAGCCAAGAGATGCACTCCTGATTCTCTCACCACTGTATGTCACAGATCACACTTGCTCAGAAAAACAAGCGAGGACAGACCATGTGCATAATGTAGGCAAGTGGTTTAAAATGTAGTTGCTTAAGCTAAAAAAAAATTATTATTAATACAAAATAATACTAAACACTTCCTTCGCACTTGCCTCTGTTAATTTTACACATATGTCGAAATGGAATGTATGCCATTTATTAAATTTTAAACTTTTTTTTAAACAATTTCAAAATCAGAAAACTATCCAGTGGTTAACGTATCTGACAATTATTTTTCACCAAATTCTGAAAAATTTTATTTAAAAATTTTCCAATAAATTTAATTTAATTCCTGCATACATTTTGTAAAAATTAATGACCGTCACCAATGTCATCTTTAAATTTCCGATCTTGTTACTTTATTAAGTTATTTCGGACTTGCATCTCTTTGACAAGGTTATTAGAATAGATACAGACATACAATCAAGGTTAATAGGGGAAGGATTTCACCACAGCCTTTGTCCCTGGAAAACTTAATTCAGAATGGATAAGCCCAGATGTGACACCAATGTGTTAGTAACCCCTTCTGCATGTTGTTTGGTGGATTACATCTCAAATCAGCTTCTTGTTGCCTTACAATAGTGGCAAATAATTTTCAATTCTTGTACTGAGATTTATCAATAAATAAAATAATAATGCTTTAATTATTGACTCATGCCATAATTTAATTATGGTGTTTCATGTATGCCATTTTTTTAAGCACAAATTAATTGGGTGAGCAATTTTGTGGACTGTTGATCAAGAACTGAACCGAACATATCAGTTCCCACAATGATGAATTTTTTAGTGCAAAATCTTCAGAAGACTTCACAATGCCCCCAAGCAAACAGCACCCGGCTGCATAGCCGCACACTCTAAGTTAAATGATCAGTGATCACACAAATGCTAATTTATAAAATGGTAGTCGTTAATATGCTGAAAATAACTGCAATATAATAACAAATTAAAATTAAAAATTAATTCATGAGATTTTTTTTTTAATACAGGATGGTTTAAGAGTAACTATTATTTGACTTTGTGTTAGGCTTAAAACATAACCCACTGGAAAATTTTATCTTTTACTTTTATAAATATTCTGTTTTACTCTTACAAAAATATAAAATTTTTCTAATGTGTATTTAGTGTAAATGATAGCATTTCAGTTATATCACAAGGCAAAAGAATCTCTTAAACAGGATAACATTCAACAGTCTAGTTTGACTTAGTATGGCGAGAGTGTGGCGCAACACCAAGAAATAAACTTTCACATTGTTTACACAATAATTACAGTGACTAAATGTAAAATAACGCAATACGGAGCCCAGTGTATCAGAATGCTATATGACCAAATGGACATCTAACACGTCAATAACAGGTACTGCATAAAGAATTGTAATACGTACATTTTTAAAATAACATTTTTAAAATAATACATGTCTATGAATAAAATATTTTTTTGCCAGATTGTTTGCAATTATAAAAAAAAATTTACAGACAAGTAAAATATAGTCTGTTTCTTTTGTTTAGCTATATCTATTCTACAATTATGAAACACCTAAAATATACTAATTTTATTTCAAATTCAAATTTGTGAAAAAGATGTATTAACAGAACCAAGATTTTATGGTGTAATGAAAACACACATTTCATCAATAAAAATACTGGATTTCATCGTTATCGTCATTCAAAATTTAAACACATGTAATAACACTAATAATCAAGCGCAATTACTTTGATCAACTGCTTCAACAATTTGAGTTAACATACTTAAAATGTGCACACTAAACAATACTACATATATTGATGAAAGTTAAAAAAAACTTCAAATATAACATTCAATAATAAAAAAATCAATATACAATGTTAAAACCCCAAAATCATTATAGGTACGTAAACATTTTCTTGTGGTGATTCTTTGCAGGCCATTTACCCTTGTCTGTATGGTATCAGCTATAGACTGCTTTTATTAAATTTTTCTTTGGAAATACTGTAGATAGAAACTAAGAAATGTTTTTACTTAGTACATAATATTTTAGGATTTTAAATAATAACCTACATAAAGACTTATGAAATTAATTGTAAATTTTAATAGCTATAATCAGGGCTCGATTTTAGCACCTGTCCGCCTGCCCGGGACAGGCAAAAACTCGTCCGGGCAGGCAAAATAAAAAAGGCAACTGTCCGGTGGACAGGTGCAACTTGTGACGCCGAGGTTATTCGCACGCACTAATGCAGCAGAGGTGATTAATAACATTTATGCGACCGCGACCGCGACTGCAAATAAAACGTCTTTGACAATATCTATAAATAAACAATAATGGCTGAAAGTGAGTTTGATCCAGCACCAGCAATAAATCTCTGGTATCATAATGTTCAGAGAAAACGTCGACCCTTTCAGCCTCCTTATCGAAGATGTTCAAGACAGAATCAGCCAAGTACTTCGTGCAGTGACTCAGACAGTGACTCGTCTGAAAATTATGATTAAATAAGGATGTTAAGTGTGTGATAAAAATAGGTGCAAAATATAGCAAAAATCCTTTTTTCTCACTTTTTTAGCGACTTTGAAATTTTTTTTATTTGGGTAAAACAGCGGACAGGCAAATTGGATGGCGGACAGGCAAATTTTCGATTACACCTGTCCGTTGGGCAGGTTAAAATATTGCTTAAAATCTAGCCCTGGCTATAATTGTAATTTAGGTGAATTTTGCTGCATTTCAGTGTTATGCAGTGTTATTGACTTCCATTTCAGTGTTAAGCTGTGTATTGACTTCCATTTCGATGTTTGGTGGTATACTGACTGAATTTCGCTGTTAATTTGGTTTTATCGCTATTCAACATATAATCTTGCCTCTGTATATATGTATATGAAGTAACTAAAAGTTAAATTTAGATTTTTATGTGACTACATAAACAGAGAATTAATCAGTAATTGTTAGGCCTGTGTGAATATTCAAATATACAAACAGATATGGCTGTGCGGAATTTCCAAAGGCTAGAAAATCTTCGAGATCAAAGATTTTCTCATCTGGCGGGGCCAAAATTTCCACAGGATTTAAGAAATTTATTAAGGTTATTTATGAGGAGTTTTTTCCTACAACTGGCCACGTAAATTTTGAAAAGATTAATGTAAAGCTGGATTTAACACAGTAATTCGGAACCATTACTAACACCCAAGTTATCAGCTGAAGTATTTTCCCAAAAAGAGAGTCCAACAGGTCATAGATTAGAACTGACAGAATACTGATAAGGATAAATATGCGTCTGTAAAAATCAAAACATTGCACGGGTGTTAAAGTTTAGTTTTCAAATCAGAGCGTAGAAACACACACGTCATGCATGCCTAATCGTGATTAGTTTAGTTCAGGACGGGGCGGCGAAGAGAAAAATCTAGTATAGATCTTGTGGAAAACATCTGGTCGCATACTCACAGCAAAGACTCCTAAAGCCTAACAACCGACGACAACATTTTTTAAGTGTATAATACACAGTGAACGACAAACCGACCGGATACAGGCCCACACATACTCCTAGAGCAGTGAAAGCTCAGGCAATTATCTTCTCCCGCATGGCCAAAAAGAAAGTCACACTAAAAGTTGGGAAAAAAACTTTGCCTCTTTTACCAACCACATACAGACTGGACACAAAAAGAGGAGAACATTCTAAGCATCGTCTGTGTTCCTATACTTTAAATAAACGAAGCCAAAAAATATAATCCACAAATATTAATTAATATATTTTAATATAAATAATTATTTATTTTCACTTAGAGAAAAAACAAACAAGTTTTAAATTTTTTTTAGATGTACATCACATATAACTATAGATTAAAAATGCTCACTGTACATTCTTTTTAAACCAACTTTCTTGAAGTTGGTTCACACATACTGAAACTGCCTTACATATTCGCTTTGCACTGTTTATTAAAATATTATTTTATTTGCAGATCCTGTATTGATTACCATGAAAAATAATTACTATATTTGCCTTTCAAAATTGAAAAATTTCAACAAAATTTTATTTATATAAATTGTAGCTAACTTAACCTAACCAACCTTTCACTTTAGTATTATTTATCTAATTTTCCAGAAGCCACACATTTACTTTTTCTTTCAATATGTATTTGTTAAATGTGAAAAAAAAATTTTAGTGGAATTCTAATTCTTATTATTCAAATTTGATGTTCGTATTCTATTCAAACTAAATAACTGATATTCACACAGGCTTAGTAATTGTACACGAATAGCCTCAAGGGCCTACTTACTTCAGTTATTTGATCCTAATGGGGGTTTAATAATGGTATTTTTAAGCTCAAGGTGAGTTCATAAACCAATTAAGCAGTATGTTTCACTTTTTTAATGGACTCTTTGTACACCCACCCTTAAAAGACAAAGAGGGTGGTAGTGTATTTTTTTTTCATTCTTTTCAAACAAAGAAATAATAAAACATTGCCCAAACATATAGCCTTTTAGAATTCTAATAATAATTTATGCACTTAGACCCACAAATATCTTGTTTTACTCATGGAAAATTACTACTAATGCATTTTTGAAATATAGTTTCAAAATTATTCAGTTTAGAAAATAAACTAAATCTAACAACACCTGGATTTGGATTCTGTTAGGTCCGAGAAAGATGTATTTTATTGTACAGTTTTTTTTCTTATCATGTATGCCCATGTTAAATAATTAGTTCTTCAGTATACACACACATTGTTTTATGTGGCCATTATTGTAAACATCAGAGTTAAATGACCCATATCTGCCTTTTATACATTCCTTGTCCTCAACATCCAAACTTTCATATAGATATAGCTTTGGTATTTAGTATGACATCAGACAATTTCAGGGAAATAGGGGGAAGGAAGAAAGAGAGAAGAGGCAGCCCGTTTATCACAAATCACCTTCGGAACTACTTCCGGATATCCGTTAACTATTTAGCCAGTGTATATACTAAAGTAGCTAGGATCGCTGGTGTCTTAAAGTACACAGATAAAGTCTTAGATATGGAGAGGTATGTCCAGCTTTAATTTATAAAACTTATCTAAAAAAAGAAATAATAATTACAATAATAATTACAGGTTAACATCAACACAGAAAAAAGACAAATATTTATTTATCTGCAAGACCTTTAACATTTATAATATGACACAAGCAATACTAAATACGGACCACGCGTAGCCGATATTTACCGTGAGTGTCCGCCCAGTTCACCGGCGAGCTAACAGTATTCACGGTTGAACTTGTCGGTGATCCACCGCCTCTCCCGGATCCTGTCGTGGTGCGGGGGGTGGTTGTGCTCGCCGCAAGACACGCTCAGCCGGCCGGCCGCGATGATGGCGCGCGCCCGGCACTTCAGGGCGTTGCTGTCGACGCACTTCCAGTAGGCGCGGTCCACCACCTGGTACGACAAGCGGTACAGGAAGTCCCCGTGTGCGAGCAGGTGCCCGCCCCGCTCCGTGCGGTGGAACTCTGGCGCGCCTGCGAGAGAAACCTGCGTCAGTACCAGCACTCCGCACCACGGCTCAGCTTGCTTCATCAGCAGGACGGTACGAAACGTAGCTTCAACTTAGCTTACACGTCTAGGTAATACTTTAAAAACCAACCAGGCCCCCCCCCCCAACAGACTGCTTACCTGTAACGCTGTGTGACACGTCAACATTATTTTAGAATACCGATACTTAGCGACCGGTACGTTGGGACCAAAGTGTCAAGCTTACACTGACATGTAAAAGATGTTGACCGACGACATCAAGTTTCAGTTGTTGCACAGACCTATTGACTGTCACAGAAAACACTAGATTGCTGCAGTTTAATGTGCCCCTTAAAACTAGGTTGCACAATGTCTTCCAATTTACATGAAAAATTTAGTATTAAACTTCTGAAGTATTAAGTCTAGTAAATTTAGCTATAAAAGTCAATTAAAAATGTGAAATACTTTTTTTTCAAACATTTTTGCTAACCTATAGGCATTTATCATAGCAAATAGGAACCTTGGCACTAGTAAAACTAAGATTATAACATACATATACACAACATTTTTTTGTGCAGTTGCTTATACGTTAAGCATCAAAAGACCTTTCTTTTTGGCAGTTATTTGCATGACTAAACTTGAAAATATGCAAATTGATCTTATTTTACTGCAGATGCCAATCAAATACGTGAATAAAATCGGTAAATTTGGAATAAACTCTGATATTATAAATAATAGTATGGCATAAATTACTTGAATATGATCAGAGACAGGAAACAGAATCAACCTTGCAGTGTGCAAGTCCCCCCCCCCCCCCCCCCCCCCCCCCCCCGAATGTTACTACAACTGTTTTCTCCAATGAACCTTGTGTGTCACGAAATGTTTTTTTTAAATCTCATCTAGATATAAATCTAGTTGGCTTACGAAACTGACTCATAACAAGTACCATATTTGCTTTCATATAAAAACAAATACCTACCTAGACAAAAAATAATAATTTAGTCCTTAAAACTTTACACGACTGGATGCTGCCAGTCTTATCCACCGAGTACCTTTCCTATTGATTCTGTAAACTCATGTGCTTACTTCACGAAAGAAGTAAAGTACGCACACTGCATTTTATGTAGCTGGACACTAGAGACTAGACATAACATACTAACATACCACTAGCCAACATGGGAAAAATAAATAGAGAAGACATCAAGTAGATATGTAATTGTAATGTTTATTACTTTCAACAAGGTACTGTGCAAAATATTATTTGGTAAGACAAATTACTACATTTTCCAAAAGTTTCTATCTGCTATATACACGTGCACATAACCCAAACTTATGAACACTAATAATCCACATTTTATATTTTACAAAATTTACAAGACCATTAAGAATAAATTCATGTCATCATCTCACACACACACACACACACACACACACACACTAATGAGGTAATTAGCACTCAAGCAATTATAACATATAAATTTATAATAGCAAACTTTATAACTTTATAACACCACTACAAAATCTACAAAGGCATTAAATGGGCACAAAATGTTTATTTTAACAGAGTGTACAACAGTGCTACCTAACTAATGGCATTTCTTTCCAAAGTTTCGGTAAGTAACACTATATATATATATATGTGTGTGTGAATGTATGTGTATATGTATATACATGTGTGTGTGTGTGTGTATAATGTATATATGTATACACACACACATATATATATTTTTTTTTTCAATTAATAATTGTGTGTACATGTACATATATATATATATATATATATATATATATATATATATATATATATATATATATGTGTGTGTGTGTGTGTGTGTGTGTGTGTGTGTGTGTGTGTGTGTGTGTGTGTGTGTGTGTGTGTGTGTGTGTGTGTGTGTGTGTGTGTGTGTGTGTGTGTGTGTGTGTGTGTGTGTGTGTGTGTGTGTACATGTACACACAATTATTAATTGAAAAATCACCCAAAATATATTTTTTTGTGTTTAAATTATTTGCTGAGAAATGAAAAATTATCACCAGGTCATTTTTCATTTAAATAATCAATTAACAAACATGTGTTTCTATTATTGTAACAATTTTCAACTCCTACATATTGGACACTAAAGAAACAAATATATTAAATAAAAAATAGCTTAGCTAATAATTTAGATAAGTATCAATAAACTCAATAAAAAAACGTCATTTTCCTAAAAATTTTATTACAAAAAAATAATAGGAAAAATTAAAACAAGTCCTGTTAGAATGTACTGTGAACTACTAACTGAGCAGACTTTAATAATTGAAAGCAATATTTTTAGGGTTTATTTGCGTCCCTAGTCTTTTCATTGGAAATTATGTATATAAGTGAAGATACTATGTATGTAGGTAAAATTTGATCTACACCTCCCCACACACAATTTGCTGTTTTGCTTCCCCAAAAATAGGGGACAGCGAGAGAAAGAGATTTTTAAATAACAACAGTAAGAAGAAATAAAATTTAATTACTATAAGTCAGCAATGTTTTCAATTTCCAAAAAAGCACAACACAACGCACATATAAGCTGCAAAGCTTCTTGGGATAAAGTGACCTGGAAAAAGAAACATGGCAGCGTTTGCTTCATCCTGCGATGACCTCGTTGCACTCCTCGAACATCGAAAACTTAAATTTGGTTCAGATATTGCCTTTTTCACCTAAAAAATTCCAGCCTCATCACTGCCAAATTTTAACGTCTTGGTGTTCCTCGTACGCTAATTCAAACACTTCTCGCCCCACTGGAGCGTGGCTGGCCAGGGCCTGCCACCGGGCGTCCCGGCGCAGAGGGGAGGAGGGTGGTCGTGGACCCCGTAGGTGAAGGACGGCTCCCCGTCGCAGGTGGTGACGTGCGCGCGGCAGTCGTAGCGGTTGTACCTGGTGCAGCGCCAGTACGTCTTGCCGCGCTTGCTGTACTTCATGCCGTAGACGTAACCGCCGAGCAGCAGCTGCACCCCGCCCTGCCTGCTGCGGATGAACCTCGCCGGCCCTGCAAAATGCAAGCCCAAGATGAAGAAAGACTCATTTGCGTTCACTTCACATCCAGCATACGGGACTTTTGAGTTATCGAAAATGTTGTTATAATCTTTAAATTTCAATGGTTCTAAGGTTCCAAATGTCGTCATCTGTGATGGGACATACCATAAAACGAAACAGGCCAGGGATACTGGGAATGGAATAAGCTATGGTCTAGAGTAAAGGATCATGCCTGTAGTGATAACAGTATGACCATGCCGAGACTGGAATCCTGATCCCCTGGATTGAGAGTCCAGTGTTTAACAATGTGTGTTTCTATTTAAATGATACACCAAGAGACTCGTACTTTTGTTACAAACCTACACGTACATTTAATGTCTGATGCAGTGCAAATATTTGTACCACATTTTTTCAAGAAAACTAAAGTTATGATATTATATAGCTTAACATGCTTAACATGCTACCTGCATGCTACGACATGTTTTCGAATGTTCTTTGGCAAAAAAAAGTTTAATGTTGGCACTACACACTGGTTTCCACACACCTAGCATGCACCCTATAGACAGTACTGCTACGCTGCAATGCCCACGAATCACACAGTGGTCATCTTCATCTTGGCAGCAGTCACAGTGAAGAAACAACGACTGATTGCCGTGGCTAAAATGAACCCCTACTGACTTCCTCTAGCTTTCCGGCCAAACCAAAAAGTTGTTATAACTCCGGTCGTGAATAAAAAAATGACACTAACATGCACATAAGAAAATCTAACATAGAAAAAACACACAACCTGAGTCATCGTTTAGCTTGATCCTGCCACTATTAAGAGGAAGACATGGTGTACGAAATAATGTTAAAAATCAGTTTGCAGAGAGAACTTAAGGGGTATTGAACATGGCTATTATGCAATTTTAAATATTTTGATACCGCATGCAATAAAGCTTATGTGATAAATGTTTTAGTTTGACAGGGAATAAGACTTAGCTTTGGCTACTTTTTGAAGTCAATACTTGTGAACTGGTATGATTATCATGATAGTTGTAGGCACCCGCGTGAGTTAAAGACTAGAGCCTGTTAGTAAATATGTGGTTGAAACAAGGTATAGAAGGCCTGGGAGATATGATATATGCCTTCACATGCTAAAAATTGGTATAAATAGTTCATAATTATAATTATGGCAAAAATATTTTAAAAAATACAAGATAGTGGCACGCAATTCCCCTTAAGGGGCCCACCTAGTCCTGGGTGTATTTGTGAGGGAAAGGATGTTAAGTGCAATGCTCACTGATGCTTCTAGTGCAGTATTACGCTAAAGAGTAAAGCCGTGATTGACGCGCAGTCTCCTCATCGTGCTTAGGGCAACTATGAGAGTTGAGCAGTAACAATAACATTATATGGCTGAGAAATGAAGACAAAGATGTACTTCCAGTCCCTTGAGTGATTTCAAGAATCTCTACCAAGAGTTACAGGCCTAAAAAATATTATAAAACCACATGTTTTATCCATTTACACTTTTATAAAAATACAGTTTTAAAACATAATACAGAAACAGGATTACTTATCCACCATTGGCGTATTCTTAAATGCTATTTTTTTTTAAACACGACCCCACTCTGATATCTTGATCAGTTTTTAAATTGCGTGGTTTTTTCTGAAGTTCTGCACACCATGTGTGTGCTGGGGTAGGCAGGGCCCTTAACATTTATCAGTACTCTGCAACTGTTCAACCTGTTAACTATCTTGTGTTGATGAAAAGTGTCATATTCCCTGGTTAAGAGGCTTAATTTTTTTTTACATTTGGTTTATTAAAATACTAGCTGCAGTACCCGGCGTTGCCCGGGCTGAACACAGGGTGAAGGGGACCTTTTTCGAAATCAGATGTAGACATTAATATTGTCTTCTTCGTTTGAATGTCAAATGTGCAAAATAATTTATATCGCTGGCAGAACCCAGTAGACGTTCTGCCAGTGTTTAGTTATTTACCTTAATATATCTAAAAATTGGTAGTCTGTATGTAATCTAGACTCTATAAAGCACTATAGCTAAAAGGTGAAAAAAATAAAAGATTACTTATATAGAAAATATTCCATTATCTATCTAATGCTCGGCATGCGTTGCAATGCCTCATTCAGTTTTGTTTTGTAATATGTTTGAAGGAGTTACACATATACAAATGATCTATCCATCTTTATATATATATATATATATATATATATATATTTCTATCTGCATCTATATATCTATGTATATCTATCTCTATATATACATATATACATCTATACCTCCCACCATCTATCTCTTCTATATACCACACTATATAGCTCTATACATCTATATATCTCTTTATCTAACTCCATTTCGTTCCCTATACCTAGCTCTACCTCAACTTATCTCTGTCTCTCTCAATCTCACTCTATATCTATCACTCTATCTCTGTCTCTCTTTTATATTTAATTAAATTGTCTAATGTGTGCGCACTTATACAATGAAAACTGACAAAGTGCCGCTATATAATATGAAATAAACACATTTATTGAAACGACTCTCGGGCTACCTATTAACTCACCAAAATTTCATCGCAATCGGATGAATGGTATAGGAACGCATACGGCACAAACAAAAGAAAATTCAAGACTTGACAAACGCATCAAACGATGGTTCGTTTAAAATTCAAGGCAACTCTATCTATTGACGAAGTTAAGAACAAAACTGTTATTAGCGCCTTTATTTTGCTAGCCGCTGCAAGCTCCACTAAGCGGGCTGGTCTGACCAAGGAGAAGGATATGAATTTGCCAGAACTTACTATGTTTATGATCGTGTGGCAGACATAGAGAAATGACACTCACTATTTGTATGTCCATGACCTATGATTTTTTCTGTTTTAAAATGAAATTATCACACTTTCACTCCCTTAGGGATGGAATTTCACATAAATATGTAGCCTATGTGTTAATCCAGGTTATAAACTATTTGTGCCAAATTTCAATCAAATCCGTTCAGCCATTTTTGCGAGATTGAGTAACAAACATCCATCCATCCATACTTACAAACTTTTGCGTTTATAATATTAGTAGGATCATCCTAAAGCTTTCAGCATACAATTTGTATCATATTTTATGACCCAAAACAGCCTAGGACATAACTTTGGACATCTGTAAAATCAAATAGTTGACACTTTTGTGTGAAATTATCTGTAATTCCTTCTTATGGTAATGGTAAAAGCTGGATCCTGTTAGTTCATACCAAGCTGCTACATTCATAACTTTGTCCTATCAAGTCAGAAAAATATATCAATTGTTCAAGATAGAAATTATAGCAAAAAAAAATTCAGCAGAAAACCCACTAAGTTCCCCTCAAGTAGACAACATTAAATGATAATGTTTTCAACTTTTATTAAGATTTTACTATAAAGTTACTAAATTATTTCTAATTATATTGACAAGTTCTAACAGCAAAATATTACTTGCTCATGCATGCAACATGGTTATGACTACCTATGTACAAGCTCTTAAAAGACTACCTACTTTCAGTAAAATAGTTCTCCAAATGAAGTAAACATGATTATATAGGATAAGCAACAAAGTGTATAACAGGATGGCTGCAAATTTACCAAAATAACTGAAAATGACACATGCAAATATATTTTACTACAAGAAGAAAGTAATACTGTCGTATGACTAAAACATAAAATATGTTATGTTGTTACACACATAAAAATTAGTACAAATAACCTACTAAAAAGGTAAGAGGTTTAAAAAAAAAACAGTGGATTCCCATTAATCTGACCTAAATGAGCCGAGACCTGTTTGGATTACAATATTTTCAAATTAACAGAATAACTGCTGTAATGCAACAGTGTGATGTGAAACACATCTCTTTCTAAGCATTTAGCAGTTCACATAACACAGCCTATAACATTTTTACAATCGGGAAAACACTGACTATATTGATAATTGGGTCATGATACCAAATATAATTTTTTAAATAAGAAAAATTTTATTTTATTAAATATTTATTGCCATCTAAAACTCATTAGATTTTCGAATTAGTGGGTTTCGGATATGGGGATTCCACTGTATTTAGATACCATCTCAAACACAGCATAAACTTAACCTCTAAGAAATAAATTCATGTGTCAGTTTCTTAGTTTGTTTTACCAACAAAATTATCTTTATAGTGAAACGCTGCTGAAGAATCATTTAATTAAAAACTGAAAAGTTTGCACATAATCATTTAATTAAAAACTGAAAAGTTTGCACATAATCATTTGCTTTCACGTTTGATGTATTGAGACATTGAACTCTTGCACTCTATATTATTATTACCATTATTATATATCGATTGTTTGACCCTTATATTATGCCCTGTGGCAACACTATTCACTATGCAATTGTTTTGTTATTTTGTTTTTTCGTTTTCGTTTCTTTCTTCCTCACTGGTAGAATAACCATCAATGGTGTAAGGTGACGAAATGTTGATTACTGAACGAATAAAGTGATACAAAGCGATAACCCAGTCCATTCCTTAAAATCTCAACAGGTTATGGGCCCAGAATCGCAGGACTGTTTTTATCGACTTTATCTTTTCGTTGCGCGTGTGTTAACCCGTTTCAAGTTCTTGATCCATTAGTCGGTCGAAGTTTTTCGAAATGGATCTGAAGGTAAACATTGGCAATCTCGAAGGAAAGAACAACTGGGCTACATGGAAGTACAAGGTACTTATCCTACTCAGAAGTATTCCCGGGGGTGAGGACGTTGTCATCGGCAAGTTGACCAAGCCTGTCCCACCCGATCCAACGGCTTCTGCTCAACATACCAAATGATACCAAATTAGACTTCTACCAAAATGCGGACACGAAAGCTTTATTGATTCTGACAAGTAACATGACAGAAGAAACTTTAACACAAGTAATGAGGTACAACACTTCAAAGGAAGTCTGGCAAGAGTTACATAGATTATATGAAGGTGTCACTGAAGATAAAGCTTTCTGTCTATGTATGCAATTTTTCACGTACAAGTCAGATTCCAATGACGACATGGCTAGTCACCTGTCAAAGATTAAAAATATTTGGAATAACCTCAACATACAGTTGTCTGAAAGCATGGAAATTAAAACTCTGCCAGATATGTTACTCGTTTGTAAGGTTCTGGAGACTCTGCCCCCTGAGTATTTCTCTTTCAAATCCAGCTGGCTTCTAATGCCTAAAAGTGAAAGGACGGTTGAGAATTTAACCAGTCAGCTCTGTACCCACGAAAGAGAATTAGCAATCAAAGGCTCTCAGGCCAAATGTTTAGACTCACAAGAGGCACTTGTTGCATTCAAACATAATTTCAAGTCCAAAGTAACCTGTTACTACTGCCATAAAGAAGGTCACGTTATTAAGAATTGCATACAATGGAAAAGGGATGGTAGGCCACCTAAAAATAAATCTCAAGACCTTTCTGACAGCAACATGGTGTTATATGCTACCAACAATGATGTATTTTCCGCCAACTGTGATAATGAAAATTGGTTTGTAGATAATGGCGCCACAAACCATGTTTGCAACAACAAGTCTCTTTTTATGTCTGTTAAAGAATTCAGTTCTCCCCATAAGGTGACAACAGCAAATGGCATTAGTGTGCCAGCCATCGGTACAGGCGATATTGTTGTGCACACCTACATTGACGGTACACAGAGAGAATTAACATTTTCTAATGTTTGGTACGTGCCAGAAATGAGCAAAAACCTATTTTCTGTCTTGTCTGCTCAGGACAAAAACCCTGGCAGCAAGTTCGTTTCTACAGCCGAGAAATGCTGTTTCCAAGTCAATAACAAGAACATCTTGACCGGCTCCCGAATGCGGAATGGTGGACTGTATCAACTGCATCTATCCAGTGCTAATCATGTAAACTCTGTATCCAGCGACGAAGATCTTCTGCAGCTCTATCATGAACGCTTAGCACATCAAAATAAGAAGCATGTAAAGGCATTCATCGAACGAGAACTAGGCATAACTGTCAAGATAGATTCTGAAGTTTGCGAAGGCTGTGTTTATGGCAAAGCACACAGACTCAAGTTTGGCAGAAAGAAAAGAGCCACAGCACCCGGTGAAATCATCCACGCCGATGTATGCGGCCCATTCGAACCATCATGTTCAGGTTCCTGTTATTATGTATTATTCAAAGACGATTTCACGAGATTTCGATTCATATATTTCATAAAGGAAAAATCTGAGGTCTATGAAAAATTCCTCCTAGTGCTGAAAGAATGTGAACGTGCTGGTCACAAGGCACAGTCATTTCTGAGTGATAACGGCGGAGAATTTGACAACTCCAAAATGAAGAGATTATTAGATGACCAAGGTATCCAACAGATTCTCACGATGCCCTACTGCAGCGAGATGAACGGATACATAGAAAGAGACAACCGAGTGGTCGTGGAAGCTGCTCGAGCTATGTTACACGCTCATGACAACCTACCTCAAGCATTGTGGGCTGAATTGACCAATACAGCTGTCTACATTCTAAATAGAACTGGTCCAACCACAATAGAAGACAAGACTCCATTTGAACTTTGGTTTGGGAAGAAAGAAAGCCTCAAGCACCTTAAGATAATAGGAAGCGAATGCTACGCTCACATACCAAAGCAAAGAAGGGGTAAACTGGACAAAAAAGCCATCAAAGGTATCCTAGTTGGATACGACTTCTGCGGATACAGAATATGGAACAACGGAAGACGGATTATAAGATCCAGAGACGTAGTCTTCAACGAAAAACCATTGACAACGAAAATGGCAATTTCCCTTCCCAAAAAGTGTGAGGAATCTCAGTCACAAGAGAGTCAAGAAAAGGAAATCGAATCAGAGGACGAAAAACAGTTCAATAGCCAAAATACTCCCGAAAAATGTCAAGAAGAATCAAGTGATCTGGAAGATTTCCTAGAATTCAGCGACCCAGAGAATGTCAAAAACCAGAAAATGGCACTGAGAGACAGGGACAAAATAAGACCCCCCCAGCGATACGAAGAATACGTTTCACTCATTAAGACAGAAAATCCCGACACCCCAGGTACTTACCAGGAAGCAATAAATTCGAAAAACTCCGAGAGCTGGCAACAAGCTATGAACACAGAAATGAAGGCATTGACAGAAAACGAAACGTGGACGCTTCAGAGCTTACCCAAAGACAAGAAGGCACAGGCTTGCAAGTGGACATACAAGATCAAGGAAAACCCAGATGGAAACATTGAAAGATACAAGGCCAGATTAGTCGTCAAAGGGTTCTCACAAGAGAAAGGGGTAGATTACAATGAAACATTTAGTCCTCTTGCGAAGATGAGTACTATAAGAACCATCCTAAGCATCGCAGCAAGCAAGAAGATGTCACTCGCCCAATTTGATGTGTCCACTGCCTTTCTCTATGGTGAGCTCTATGATAGCGAAGAAATTTACATACAGCAACCCGAAGGATACAATGACGGCACAAATCAAGTCTGCAGACTCAAAAAGAGCTTATACGGACTGAAACAAGCAGCACAATGTTGGCACAAGAGATTCGTTGATTTTCTGAAAACCCTAGATTTCACTACTTGTAGTGCTGACCCCTGTCTATTTACAAGAAAAATAGGTGAAGATCAACTCATCCTAGCACTGTACGTTGACGATGGGCTAATTGCATCAACCAGCAAAAGGGAGTTGGACAATTTTTTGGAAGCGCTGAAATCTGAGTTCAAAGTCAGCCATAAGAAGCTGTCCTACTTCCTCGGACTGGAAGTAACCCATCAAGACAATGGTACGATCAAAGTAGACCAAAGGAACTACACTAGGAAGATTTTGAAGAGATTTGGCATGGAAAACTGTAGGAGCGTGTCGACACCCATTGTAAGTAATCCACAAGGGAATTCTGAATCAGGGAGAGAAATCGAAAACTACCCATATCGTCAAGCGGTAGGCGCACTGATGTACTTAATGGTAGCAACAAGACCGGACATCGCGTTCGCTGTAGGCGTTGCCTCGCGTGCACTGGAAAAACCAACTGCTGAAGACATAGTTTGTGTCAAAAGAATATTCCGATACCTGAAAGGAACTGAGGAACTTGGAATCGTATACCAATCAGGAAAGGACCCAAGTTTCCTCGAATGCTACAGTGATGCGGATCTTGGTGGAGACCCCAGCACCGGACGGTCCACATCAGGGATAATATCCAAGTATGCTGGAGGAGCAATTTCATGGTGCAGTCAGAGACAGACCAGCGTTGCAATATCCACTACTGAGGCAGAGCTCGTGGCCGCCAGTGAGGCCGCAAGGGAATTGGTCTGGCTGGGAGGACTTCTAACAGAGCTCGGCAGCCTTCGTGAGACTCCGAGCCTCTACGTCGATAATGAATCCGCTATCAAACTAGCCAATAACCCGGAAATGCACCGAAGAACAAAACACATACGGATCCGGCACTTTTTCGTCAGAGAAGTCGTACAGGAAGGACTAATTGACATTCAACCTATATCAACGGACAACCAATTAGCGGACATGTTAACAAAACCACTTCACAGACCGAAGCTATCAAACCACATCGATGGAATTGGACTAAAGTGATGACGACTAAAGTGCACTCTTCAATGAGGGAGAGTATTGAGACATTGAACTCTTGCACTCTATATTATTATTACCATTATTATATATCGATTGTTTGACCCTTATATTATGCCCTGTGGCAACACTATTCACTATGCAATTGTTTTGTTATTTTGTTTTTTCGTTTTCGTTTCTTTCTTCCTCACTGGTAGAATAACCATCAATGGTGTAAGGTGACGAAATGTTGATTACTGAACGAATAAAGTGATACAAAGCGATAACCCAGTCCATTCCTTAAAATCTCAACATGATGCACCAGCCCTCTCACCATAATGGACTGCTCCCACAGTTGTAGCTGCGCCCCGAACGCACTGTGAATCTCCGCTGTGTCGCCGCGGAGATGGCTGGCGTCAGGGGGAAGGGGTTATACCAAGTCAAGGAAGCCAGAATCTCGCACGAGCTCGCTGGAGTCCTTCAACTGCGGCCCGTGGTTGTGCTGGGTCATGGTGAGGTGAAGCTCCCCCTCCGTGGTCGCCACGCGGCTGCGGCAGTTGGTCTTGTAGTAGTGGGTGCACACCCAGTGCACCTTGCTGCCCTTAACGTTGTTCTTCTTGTACACGTAGTTGTCCAGCACCAGCTGGAGGTGCCCCCTGCGGCTGGTGATGAACTGCACCTTGCCTACAACAGCGAGCGTCACAACAGGCTTTACGCTTGTCCCACTCCTGACACCGAAGTTAAATCCCGCAGCTACGTACGCTGCAGAGGACAACACATGTATGTGCATTATTTACTCATACAGTTAACCTTACACAAGTAACAGTAAAAAAAACTTTATAACGGGCATTTCTCTATCATATTTGGTTCATACATACTTACCGACTTTTTGTTACTTACCAGATAATATTCAATTGTATCAACTGAAATAACTTGGCGGCAGTCAGCACAAACTGAAAGCGAGTGCCAAATGTGCACCCATGACATAATCATTTGACATTACATCAACAACTCAACAAATCCATTTTTTGATAGTCAATAGTTAGCATTACATTATATGCTTTTTTTTTTTTTTTAATTTCACTTCATCAAGCCTTCTTCTTACTGAAGTTTTGTTTGTCGTGTTTCTTCAACGATGTAACAGTGAACAGATTCATTCTATCATTATAAATTAATTACCAACTTAACAGTCTCTAAAAAATGCAAAAATATATTCATTGTTTGAGAATGTAACCATGAGGTACATGTTTATATTTAATACGTCGAAGCTCATTAATTATTGTAATATCATTTTTATTTAATTTTGTTTTAACTGTGTAACATATTAAAAATTAAAGCACAACTAAGAAAAAAGTAGATAATTTTACACCATAATTTTTTATTACATTTTATTTTAACAAACACGGACTTCAAACTGAATATCACAGTTCAAAAAATGTATCAAAATATCAAACTTAGCTAGTTATAATAGTGGTTCGTAAGCTATTCTATGGCTATACAGTAACAACATCTTTACATTCAAACAACCTGCCCAGTGTTTATTGTTAACTTACCGGAGTAGGTAATTCAGAGGGACTTTACAAAGCAAATATGCTTAACAAATACACAACCAGTTTATCATAATGATTCTATGGGGAAAAAAAACCACACCAAGAAAATTTTGTACTAGATTACATAGGCAAAGCAGCAAACTTAAAAATGTTAGCTACTGACTATTTGTAAATCATGTACAAGAAGCATTCATCATTTCTTCAATAACACACAACACTCACACACTAGACATCACATGGATTAAAAAATCCTGAAGGTGCAAACCTAGCTTAGGAGAGGTCGTCGTGATTGTAAGCCTCCCTAACCCAAGGCAAGTGTATAGGAAGCGGTTTTGGCCAGGTGAAAGCAAAATTTAATCGCGTAGCGCTGCTCCAGCGAACGCTCCATTTTGGATATTTTCTGCTGTGACAAAAACTCAAATACAGCTTGTGCGCCAAACGTGATCCTCACTGCATCAGAGCTCGGAAGCGACGGTCACCAGGTCCGTTGCTTAGTTTAGACCCCCCACCACACATCCCCCGCCGTGGAGCGGCCAGTCTCATTACTTTATAGACAAATCCTGTAAATATAAAATAATGAATTGGAAGGGGATAAACCCCTGTAAGTCTGTGAAGTACGTAACAATCATTACTGAGTGCCTAAACACCTAGATAAGAATTTATATGACTTTAGCGCTCTTTAATTATTTAGGTATACGTTAGCATTTCAAAAACTTATAAAAACACCTCATTTTAATAGTTTCATATTACTCATTGAGAATATTACTACGCAAATTCGATGCAATATTAATAATGGGAACTAGATGATTTATCCCGGCAGAATGATTTAGCAAATCTGTGGCTGCACTGCCAGAGAAATTCAATTTTCTCATGCAGCCTTAAGCATTCTCAACATCAGACAAGGAGTAAAATGTAAAAATAGCATAAGGAATACAAGCAGTAAATAAGAAAAACTTTACACAGTAAAAGCTAACATTGCAAAATGTGCTTGCACATTATAGCATCATATGCAACCAGACACATTACAAGATGAGGATTATTAATCAAAATTACTAAAGTTCACAAACATTAAAAATAAATTAATGGTTAGTGATTGCACTTAAGTTAAATCTGTTGGTAGTGGGGATAAGGATAATGTTTTACCATTACATAAAATAAATGAAAAAAAGTAATATCACACAAATATATTGAAAGCTTGTACATATTATAAATTGTGAAAAGTTGCAATCATGCCCGGCTAAGACAATGACTGTTCCTTGCACATTCAAAAGAAAACTTACAAATTACCTCATCAGCTGTTGCAGGTAGGTGAGTGTAAAGTTCTGTTGATTACTGTTGGCTCTCTCAAAACTATGAATGTTTATTTTAAAATAAAAGATTTTGTAATGAATTTTGCAATTAATTATTCTTCTGACGAAAAATACATGTGCGTCTGAAAGAAAGCACTCACTCACTTTTGCAGAGCGCTCTTCAGTTCGGTGTCTTTATGAAATAATATCCTTAGCAACCTCATTGCCTGCTACGTACAGAATAAACCAACAAACTATCCGGTTTGCGCCACATGTCTGGGGCCTATTTTCTAAATAAAACAATGAAAATTAACAAAAAAAAAAGACAAAGAGATTACAAGTTAATGCGGCATGACCAATCGGCACAGCACTCTAACAACGACTGATGAGGTTACCACCCACAGGAAAATGACAGGTTCATGACCTCACCAACCAATCACAGCACACCTCTTACACCCAAGGACACACACAATACTACACAAATTACATAACCCTTACATCAATGCTTTTCTGTAAAAAAACAAACATGAATAAGCACAAAGTTCTTTCTGATTGGCTAGTGCAAAAATTGTGATTAATTAACAACCTCCCATGAAAGCCAACACCTGCAGATTTTTTAATCATAAGAATTCATACAGAAAATGCAAGAATGTCTCAGCAGCTGAAAAAATGTCCAGGGACTTGCCACCTTGGGCACCTGTCTCTCGTCCCTTCCTTTCCAAAAACTATACACAATGTTTAAGAACTATAATTATAGCTTCCAAATAAACAGAAACGTTAAAATATAGGACAAAAAAACAATTTTTTTAAGTGAATAAACATTGAAAATGACACTTAGACAACTACAAACCTGGCAAACAACGTGAAAAAAAAAAGTAAAAAAATAGTGAACTGCTTTTCTGAATAAAAATAATTAATATCTGAAATTATTTCAAAAATATTCATGACAATAAAATACCAGTACCAAACTAGGTAGCCTTAACCTTAAACCATATAATCAGCTGATAAACTGCATTACTGAAAAACATTGTATCACAAGAATACTCTGCAAAGCAGGGGAAAGCAGGGTCCTGCAATGTCACAAATTCTTCTCTTTGTAGCAAACATGAAACAGAACTTTTTCAACCTCTTTTCTTCAGCAAACACAAACGAAGCTGACAGTGTAGTCTTGGAATTAGCGATGCAGAGAATGACACAAGCACTAGAAGCGGAATCTTGTCGAGGATACTCCCTCGGTCGGCAGGTGGTTGTGTTCCCCACGGACGTTAACCACCACCCCTTTCACGGTGGTCAGGCGGCCACTGCAACCATCCTTGTCGTAGTGCGTGCAACGCCAATACTCCATGTTCTTGTGGCGTTTGCTCACGTAGTGCACGTAGCCACCGAGAACAAGATTCGCGTGGCCGTTCCTGCTGCGGATAAACCTTACGCCTCCTGGAAACCAAACCACGAATATACAGACAAGATTTAATGGGTTTATTTTAAAGACAATTTTTTTGAAAAGGATATTTCAGTGTTATTATTTTTATTAATTCTTTTTCTTCATAAAAATTATTTATTTTTTCAATAAATACAAATACAACAAAACTTTTCTAAATACTAATTTCACCAAAATAGTGCCTTTAGAATTTATAAATAATTTTAATTGTAAATATTTCTCTGACTAAAGACATGGCAAATAACATGAAGCATATATCGGGGTGACACAATTTGATACAGAACACAAAATGCAATGTTTATACTTGTGGAACATCCACAGAAATTGTGCTAGAAATAAAAATAATGGCATGAAAAGGCAAATAATCAACTTGCAAGTGGTACCAAGACTTAAATTACTTACTGACTCTGACAGAGTTAAAAGCAAAGATTACCACCTTTATCTCTTCTAGTAAAAAAATCATCAAAATTTATGTAATCTGTTATAAAATAAATATTTAATTATACTTTTACTACTCACAAATCAATTATGTTTAGACCATACATCCTTTGGACCATTCAACCACTCAAGGGACTTGCATTACACTATTATCTTAATTTCTCTGTCACATAATTTTTGGTTACCGCTCAGATTTCATTGTTGCCCTATGCACGACAAGACGATGTCCACAGCCTTGGGCTTAGAGATGATACCGAGCCAGAAACAACAACAATCGTCACACTTACCATCCCGCCCCACTAACACAAATATAGCTCTGACTAGACAGGACCTTTACTCTACTCCTGCTCACAGCCCTCATTACCTATGCTACAATACACAGACTATGTTTCTACAAATGAAAGGCTACAGCAACATATAGAGTTAATTGTGGGGACGTAGCTCTTAGATTTAAGTCATATTCTTTTCAGGAGCCAAGAGGAAGAGAAGCGAGATATTCACTTATCTCTTAATACGACATGCTATGGCTCGACACATTCTGTATTTATTTTGGTGCCAATTCAACAGCTTGCATTCAGATTTTTGTAGGTGAATTTCGGTTGTTGACCTAGGCCACCAAGTCGCATTATTGATCTGCTGCCATTTCTAGTCAGGTGTGATTTCAGCACAGTTCTAGCAGGTTACACTTTGTAATAATTTTTTTTTTAAGTAGAGATCTGAATTGTGGATGCAATGGAATATATCAAAACTTTTTTATGAGTAACCATCTTAGCTCTTTAGTATACAGCATTTGGTATGAGTAATTTCGTGAAAATTGAATGGAAATCGATGAACAGAAATATGACACAAAGATGGTGGACCTGTGTGTAGCAACGTAAACACATACATAATCACTTTCGTAAACATTAGGGTACATACCAAACGTATTGGTGTACCAAATGAAACTTTACGATTGTGAAAATACCCCGGAAATATTTGGTAAAATAAAAGTCATTGTAAAAAGTAGGTAATCTTATGTGTTAAAATTCCAAAGAAAACTGGAATTGCAATTAACATAATACATATTTGTCTTGCAATATGAACATGGGAATGGTAGCACAGTGGTAAAACATGTGATTATTAAACTTAAGGGACATGGTTCAAATCTTGCTACTGGAAATTATTTTTTAGTTTTATAGTAAAAATATAATACGTATAATAATATTATTGAATCAGCTTAATCAGGTTAAGGTTTGTTTGTAGTAATTTTTTACAGACTGATTCCAAACATTCAAGGAAAAGTAAAATTTTCAAACATGTACTAAGTGTTATATTATGTGTTTTAAAATGTTTCAAGTTAATATTTTAGTAATGCCATAGAAGTATAATCCCTAACGTAGGGAGAAACTTTAAAGCATTAAATTTTTAGTGAATTTTAACAAGATGGACGATATTTTAATAGAATTCCTTGTTGAAAAGTTTACTTGCGACATGGACATGAACATGAAAACACATGAATTTGCTCGTTACCGAGGTTAGATGTTTAATCATCACTGTCACGTACTGAAAGACTAGCTCACTTTTTTTTATTTTTTACAGATATGCTCATCTGTATTTTTTCTTTCTATATACCTGCTTGCAACAACTTGCTTTGAATACCATTGATATTCCTGTTAAAACTTTAGTGACGTTTGACAGATCAAAGACTTTTCAACGTATCACATTAAACACATTAAACCTGTAGATGTTGAAAAATTTTTATTAGGAAAATTAAAAAGGATTTTAGAACTGAAACTTATTTGGTTTAGGGGCAATGTTTCTGACTACGTAATGGTTTAATGATATTGATTTATTTTATAAAAATGAATTTTATTTTTTTATTTTTTTAGATGTCAAAATTCTCACGATTTTGAAAATTTTGAACAGTTGTGAACTTAAAAATTTTTACTAAAGAAGGCTACAAGTTAACAGTTTATAACTTAAATATAAAATATGACTTGGAATGGGATGAATTCCCTTCAGTGTACAGACACACCTTGATCAAAAAGTTCTACTCCATTATTTCTTACTTAAAAAAAATATGATGAGAATTTTTGTATTTGTTTGTTGATGCTAGAAGAAAACATGCATCAATTTTCATTTTAAAAAAATCATAATTAGTGATTTTCCAACAATGATATGAGTTTGCATGTATATGTTAAGACACAACTGTTATAAAAAGAACCTTATTTTCTAGACTTTGTATTACTCGTTGAGAATATTCACTACCCTAGCAAATTCAATGTAATATTAATTATGAAATCTAGATAGATGATTTATCCTGGCAAAATGAATTAGTAAATCTTGCTGCACTGCCTTTCTCATGTAGCCTTAAGCATTCTCAACATCACACAAGGAGTCGGATGTAAAAATAGCAGACAGAATACAAGCAGGAAATAAGAAAAACTTTACACAACAGCAAACATTACACAATGTGCATGACTATTTCAGCATCATATGCAACCAGAGACATTACAAGATGACGACTATTAATAAAACTTACTAAAATATTAAAACTTAGCAACATCAGAAAAAGAAATTCATGGTTACTGATTACTCTTTCGTTAAGTCCATTAGTAGCAGAGCTTATGATAGCTATTCATTATAGGCAATAAATCCAAAAAGTAACACCATACAAACATTTTGAACATATGTATTATAGTTAATTCTTCACTGTGTAGTACACATTATCAGAATTTTTTCAACCCCTTTTATATGGAATTAGCGATGCGGAGAATGACACAAGCACTAGAAGCGGAATCTTGTCGAGACTCCCTCTGTCGGCAGGTGGTTGTGTTCGCCACGGACGTTAATCACCACCCCTTTCACGGTGGTCAGGCGGCCCTTGCAACCCCCCTTGTCGTAGTGCGTGCAACGCCAATACACCAAGTCCTTGTGGCGATTGCTAACGTAGTGCACGTAGCCACCGAGAACAAGATGTTCATGGCCGTTCCTGCTGCGGATAAACCTTACGCCTCCTGGAAACCAAATCATGCATATGTAGACACAAGACCTTATGGTTTTATTTTCAAGACAATTTTGTTTTTAAAACAGGTAATTTAGGTATTTATTTTTAAATATTTTTTTTTAAAAATTATTTTGAAACAAATAATACACCAAAATATTTCTAACACCAATTTCACAAAAACCGTGTTATTTTGACTGATGCATGAGGCACTTTTATGATGTAATAGTTGCAATAAGATTGCAATATTCAGAATAAAAATAAATCTGCAAGTGTTTCTTCATTCTGACAAAATTAAATACATTATAAACAACTTTTCAAAAAAACACAAAAGTAACATTAAGTTCACTAAAAAACAAAAAAATAAATATTTCTTACACCAAATTAATACTTACTTTTTTTTTTTTCATTAAGTGTGATTAGGAAATTATTGTTTATTATGTAACTATAATTTGTTTTATAATTTTGAAGTCGGTGCCAAGTAAAATAACAGAGTCCGAGTTACTCTGTACAGGTGATAGAAGTGAAACTTCCCTGGCATTTCAAACCTCAACTAATTATGTATACTAGTTCATCTTCATATCTCTTTGGCCAAATACCTTTTCTCTGCTCTGTTTGCGTCAGAAATGTTTCACAAAATAATTTACGAAAATGTTGCATTAAATATTGGCATTGAAGTTTTAATCTCATCGCGCCCAAAGAAGTTTCAATTCAAAAGTACAATATAATTGTTATTGATAGTCACTAATTTTCAACGACTGGTTAAAATCAGCTTTAAAGCTAGTTAGGAAACAACTGTCGCTAGGAGTGCGGGCGCAGTGGTTGCCATCATTTCCAGACAGTGTACGGTATTTAGCTCTGTAGTCATACATTGCTTCAAGTCTTTATTTATGTTGGTTGTGAGTGTTTGCAATGAATCATGGATGCTATATATAAAAAATATTATACAAGGTATATAATTTTATGTTATACTAGGCACCAACTTCAAAATTATAAAACAATTAATAATTACATAATAAGCAATAGGTTCCTCATTACAATAAAAAAAAATTATGTATAAATTTGGTGTATATTTTTTTGTTTTTTAGTTAACTTATGTTACTTTTGTGTATTTTGAAGTCTTTTTACATAAGTTGTTAATTTTTCAAATTTTAATGATGGGTAGACCTTGTAAAGACAGTTTTCAAATGAGGAAACGATGGCTAGTTGAAACTAAAGATGAAAGATGGAAACGATTACAAAAAAAAACAGAAATATTAAAAAAGATATAAGAGTAGAAAGTACACAGGAGCGAGAAAATTAGATTGTCGGGTGTGAAAGTTTATGTGTTAAAATAAATTACGAAACAGCAGTGAAGATTGAGACCATTGCTTTACCATGATACGTGATAATTTAACCAATGCAGATGTTCAACACCGTGCTCATCAACTTAGTTTAATTCGCAGGTGACTGGTCAATGAAAGAGGAAGAATGTGCTCATCGGCCTAGTCAAATAGCGAGGATTTTTTTAACAAATCAGAGAAAGAACATGCTCATCATTAAATTTGATTCATGAGAGGCTAGCTAATGAATCTGATAAACAGCGATTACAACAATTAAGTGCATTACGTAATTATTTCTCACACAGGGTGCTTAGTGAAACTTCAGAAGAAAGGACAGTCAATTATACAATTAAAACAAGCAGCACACAGTTCAAGAAATATATTAGGAGTTGAACAATTTTGAACAGCCATTGAAGGTTTTGAATATGTACCGTACTTAATCGGCAAGAGCGTGTTAATTTGCCTCCAGAATTAGTTTCGGTCAATAGGATAGTGACGTGTTCTTGATGCTTAAATACTATCTTAAAAAACAATAATAATTTCATGGTTTGAGTTGATTGCAGTGCTTTATGGTGTATTAACTTGCATTTCAGTGTTACATGGTGAATCCCAACTGTTGGTTGGCATGATACGAACTGATAAATAAATAAATAAAAAAAATATTATTTGTTTCATAATCCCAAAAAATGTAAATGTTAGTAGACAAAACCATCAGCAGCTATGCACTATTTCCAATCGGCTGTGATTATGAACTGCCAAATAAACAAAAAGAATTTGGAAAATTCTAGATAAAGTCAAAATATTAAGTATGCTTGGAGGAAATTAATCATATTGGCAACCATTTTACTAAAAACCAACCTTCTTTAGCTAAGCAATCTAGTCACTTCATCTATTTCATTGTGCCACACAAATGAATATACAAACACTCAAAGAAAATATTACTTAGCACTGGATAAGAGTGACCTTCTATACACAAGTTGTGTGTTAATGATAATGAACATGAGTTCAACATGATTTAAGTTCAGTATAAATAAACCAACAATAAAAATTCAAACAAATTTGAACAAATCAAAAACCCGTGTAAGCTACATTTTGCAAATGTAGCACTAATAAACTATCCAACATCAAGCATTTCTTAACAGTAAATAATTTTTATTACAAGCTTTTATTAAATATAATACAATTTAATGTATCAGAGTTGCCAAAGTTGAGAATTTACATGTATTGTTTATCATTATTATTTTCATTAACTTGAACCGCTACAACAAAATATTAGTCAGAAAGTAAACTTTCAAAAAATTTTATCTCAACTACACAAAATTTTAATCAAGGTTTAATTTTAAGAAATTTTTGTTTTTAAGAAGCTATTTATCTAAATACTATTTTATTTGTAATTGTGTTGTGAAATAAGTGTTTGTAATGCAAAATTAGTTTTTGTTTTCTTTTTTTTAATCAATTACAGCAATAGAAGATTATTTTTAACATTTTTATATAAGAAGATAAAACTACCTCCATTTTTGTAAAATAATCATAACGATTAGAAATAACAGTATTACTTCCAAATTCAAGATTGTGGGGTTAACATACTGACACCAACCTTTGTAATCCCTTTGGTTTCACTAAGGCCATTAGAATGTCCACGCTAATTCAATGTTCACATGATCCTAAATTTATTTTTGGAAACTATGATAGAAGAGAAGGAACTGAACTCTAACAAATACTAAAATCTGAAAATATAAAAATATTTTGAAACAGGAAAAAAGATAACTATTTAGGCAACAAGATGCGATAAGAAATAAAAATATATTTCTTAGCAAATGGTTAACATATGAATAGCCCCAGAACATAGAATTGTATGTCAAATATTTTGCAGCTTTGAGCCAGCTACATAATTTTACTCTGAAACATTCAAATTATTATTCAGTACGGCAAACTTACAGCGGCTAAATTCTTGACTAAAACCACTACTTTCTGGAGCCCATCAAATGTTTCCCACAATCATGACAGTGGATACTTCTCGAAGCTTCACTTTTTATGTTGCTGTCTTAACTCTAGTCAGGTGACCCATTCTACAACACTGAACTATATTCAAACTATAGTAAATCCTTAAGAAATTACAAAATTATTAAAAGGAAAAATGTTATTAAAAGGAAAAAATTGTATGTATTATAGGTCCAGTGCTAAACTTTTAAAACTTACTATGCAGGAAGCTATTTCTAAGTGGAATTTTCTTAGGAGTGTTTAACACTAACACTTCTATTTGAATACCATTATGATCTTTGTTGTTTGCATCACTTAAATAACTCACTATCACCTGAGCTGAATGTGGTGTAAGTGGAAGCTCATTACAAACAATCTTACTTGAAGCTATTTCTATTTTATTATGCATTTAAATACATATCTTTAAATTTTTACAAGACTATTTAGATTTCATTCCAATATTTAAATAACTTATATTATTCAAATTTAACTTCACTATAAATTATTTTGTTTTAAAGCAATTTTTACAGACGTTTAGCATCACAAATTAATTTTTTTGTTGTTAATTTTTACACTTTATTTCTTTTTGTAACAAAACAGGCCAATTTTCAATACATTTTAAATTTTTGCATAAATAATTGCTTCATGGTCACTCACTAGAAGTGTATTTTCCACGTTTCCATGGCTGGATAAAAACAAAATTTTGACTTGTAGAGATAAACTTTCAAAATAGCTCTTTGTAAATAACTCAAACGAGCAAGACGGGTGAAGCACAGAGGTCTCTCCAGGTTCACCACGGACCACTGGCGCGTCATATGAAAGGCAGCTTCACAATGGCATCAACGTGCGAGTGGTGGTTGTGCTGGACCCGGATGGGCAGGATGCGGTACCCGGCAGCGGCAGCCGGTCTTGTAGGAACCCCGTGCACGCCCAGAACACCTTGTCCCCGCTGGCCTTGTGCATCTTGTACAAGCAGTTGTCTACCACGAGCCGAGGGTGGCCCTTCCGGCTCGTCATGAACCTGACGAGACCTGCGAGGCACGCGACAACACGTGCTTGCTGGACGGTCGCACGCCTCTAGCACTGGGGAACTGTCCTATACAAGTGTGGTCCGTCACGCATAGTTATAATTTTTTTTCAATTCAATCTTTGGTCTAGTGCTATGTTGGCCAAGAAGTTGTCCTTTTTAATAATAATATAACTTATAAAATCATGTTTTAATCATTTTTTAATAAAATTATTTATGTTTGCATACACAGACACACACACTATGAAACGTTCACTTAAAAAATCCTGTCTTTAGGAGAAGAAAATATTTTAATTTTTTTTTATGCAGACATACTTCAAAGAAGACGAGTAGCAATTCTTTCCTGACGACAACTACGATTCACGGAGTCCACGGGCACACGGAACACCGGTGCGCTGCGCTACGGACAGTGGTTGTGGAAGCCTCTGACGAAGACGACCCTTTCACCCATCGTGACCAGGCGTGCCCGGCAGCAGCGAATCGTGTCGTAGCTGGTGCACTTCCAGAAGGTCCTGTCGGCGCTCGCCCTGTGCACGTTGTACGCGTAGCCTTCCAGCAGCGCGAGCGGGTTGCCGCGCTTGCTGCGCGCGTACTGCACCAGCCTCCCTGCGGGAAACAACACTCCATGGCAGGGGTCTTCGTGAGGCAGGACACCTTTATTCCTCCCTAAGAAGGAGTTAGCTCATTATGTCCTCTGCTTCCCTAACTTTGAGGCTCAGGCAAGAAACATGGCTTTATTCCTAGTTTCTACATTGGAATTATCGCACCTTTTCCAACTGTTTCTCACTCAATTCCTGAAAGTACAACTTAAGTGTGCAGCAATTGTTTTATTTCAGCATTTAGCAATTTACTTATTTACATAATGTCCGGGAAAATTAAATTATCAAATAAAACCAGTGTTACCATCCCCTGTGCTGAAAAAGACGTGAGCGCTAGTTTATACAAAAGAAACTAATAGGAAAGGGTAGCTTGCTGCCTTTTTTTCTATTCTGGAAGAGGCCTGGTTAAATCCCCTTTCAGTTTGCATGTCCTACCACATCAAAGAGCACCACATAAAACTAATTACAATTAATATTAGTAACACAATAGTCACCTCTCGATTCTACAATCCTTCATGGTTCCCAACAACATAATTGGAAAGATTAGCAATTGAAATATTAGCATATTATTTCAGGTTCATTACCCAGTCTCCGCAGTAGGCTTGAGCAAATACTACACTCAGCTTCACAAAAATCGCACCTATTAAAAAATCTTATTCAAAGTTTGAAAGGTGATTAAATCAACTTAATAAATAAATGGTATGCTTTTAAGTTTATCAGTGTTTAAAAAAGGGTTGAGGTCTGGACTTCTTGCCGGCAACTGCATATCAGTAATCCCAACCTCTTTCAGATAATTCCTTACAATTAATGTGGTGTGGGAACGAGCATTGTCGTGCATTAATGTGAAACCATCATCAACAAAACCCGCATATGGATGGGACCACATGCTTGTGCAGAATCGCTGTGATGTATCGATGAGCAGTCAGCGATCCTTGTCCGCGAGCAACACCAGTCCGGGAAACGCACACAAACTCGGTCTTGCCGTCGATGGACATGCTGCCCAGAAAATGCATGTGCCTGCCACCTCCATATTTCACTCACTGTCTCCTGAATACAGGCTTGTGCAAACCGTTCGCCCTGCCTTCGGTATATTCTCCTTCGCCTGTCGTTGCAGAAGAGGCACACCCTCTATCTTATCTTATCAGGCATTAGAGTCCAATTAACGTGCTCACGGGCGAACTGCAACCGTTCCTTGCGATGCTATGCAGTCCATTTCAGGCCGGCAGCAGGTTTTCGGGCCACATTTTCTTTTCTCGCGAACTTCTTCAAGCCATAGACAGGCTTACTGTTGTCCTGCAAGCTGCATACAGCTGCGGTCGCAGCTCAACAGCATTGGAGAACCAACTGCACAAAGAAGTTGAGACAATAAAGCGATCATCTCTTTTGGATGTGCAGCATTGTCCTGATCTACGCCTCCAAATGATGCAAACCACCAGTCTCTTGAAACCATTGGAAAATTCGTTTGCGTTAGATGTACTGGCTCAAAGAAACTTATGCTTGCGGTCTTTCCTCACTGTTTACTTCTACTGAAGTAAAGCCAAGTCCAAATAGCTATTATAGTATTTGCGATATTTCCGCTTTTTTTGCTCTCCCATTGTTGATAGTTGATAACTGTAACTTAAACTACTGACTTGCATATTTAAAAAAAAAATATTTCCATTTTGCAACAAAATTTTTACAAAAACACAAAGCGACACAATTAAAGCAACGCAACCGACATTCGCATGCTAGTAGGTTGGCACTCCTACTTAACTAATAGCCCGTGTGTTCAGTCAAATTAAGTAATAGGACAATATAGGAAATTGGTAAAGAAAACACGAGTCAAGTAATGTCAGCGAACTTGGCGGCATGGAGTATCTTTCAAGTGTGCGAACTAGTCAGTAGTAGCATCTAGCGGCGTGGTGTGGAAAATAGCTAGAAAGCAATGCAGTAATGTGTTGTATTGTATATACATGTGTGTGTATACTTTCAAATGTATAGATATTATTAAATATATTGCAATTACATAAAAACTCTCAATAACTAAATAGAAGTGATAATTACTGGCTCAAAAGATTCTCTATGGTTATGCAGTGGTAAATAAACACAACTCAAAATAAAATATAACTTTTCTGGCTGTATTTAACTAATTGAATTTACAAGACACAAATAGAACTTATTATATTTTAACGAAACACCAAATTATTACTCCACAGATTAACTAAAGACCATTCCACCACTTTGTCCAATAAAATGTAAGAAAATGTCCTAATCTAGCATTGCCAGATATGATGCACATGATTGTGCAACAGTTCATTCAATGTTCACAATTAATGATATAGATTTATTTTGATTTGCTGGCTATTCAGGTTGGGAGCAAAAAAAAAATTCTCTATAGACTACCGGACTTGGTTGTTATTATTGTATTTTAAATAAAACTTGTAAAAATGTGTGTTATTTTACTTTTAAGTCTCTCGGGGATTAAATAAATAAAGGTTATGAGTGGCATTAGTTACTATGAGTCAACAAAGTGTTTCTTAGTATCATTGACACAGGCACACTATTATTTATGCCAAAATACCACCTTGGTGGTGATTCACATCACAAATCTTGTTAATTAGGTAGGCCACACTGTGCATATGTGTTGACGTATAATTTATGCCTGAGCATGGATTTTACACCACGTTTGTTTCTCTGGGACAAGTCCCAACAGAGAAACCCAGCATTCATAAGCTGGACCCCAAAAACCTTATTTTTCCCAGAATCCTCAGCGCCTCCAACCACAAAGGTTTGAAACAGCCATGCTGCTACGAAACTCCGGCCAATTACAAATGGCTGTTTCAAAACAGTCTTTAAAAATTCAAAATAAAAGTTTGTTATTGAAAAAGTTCACTGGCAATGTCTTGAAATGTGTGCTGAATAATATATAATAGACATAAACATATACAAGTTATTGTTTTGTTAACTGTAAACACCAAAACCGAAGCCGCAATTTAGCTAATGACAGTCTCGGCAAAACGTAAACAAACCAGCGGTAATAAAAATTTCAGCAGCTCTGTACCACTGCACCAGTACAGTGTCTCACACTTCGCCAACGCTAATTGGCCCGAGTTTCCCATATTGTTGTATTAAGATATTTGGTTCAGCGCATGTAAACATTGTAAATCAGCTGATCAGAGATCACAGTTTTTATAGCACAAGTTGCAAGGCTCCAGGCCTCGTATCCACATCAGCTGATTTACATGTTTACTTCTGCTGAATGCACTGGCCATTAGTTAAGTAGAGCGTGATCCTACAAACTGTGATGTGCAATCTCATTTACGAATACAACCAGAGTGTGAGTACCGGCGAACGCAACGAGTGAATAATGCAACCTACGCGATTTGAATTGTTTGTTGCGAATATAAGTTAAGTTCCCAGAGAAGAGAGAAAAGGAGCACCTCACGATGCCCCTGTTTACTCCCCATGGCTCCCCAGGGCACTGTGGCACACACTTGAGAGCCTCTGTAGTAACCAATTCTTTCTTCTCTTCTGTTAAATAAACCTTTTATACACATGGATCTAACAGAATGTATAGCATAAATTTGAGCTTATGACTGAAAAGCAGTGAATCTTAGACTTTCAATTTTTTAAAGCTTTGCAACAAACGCAAAGCTTCACATTAGCATCATATTTGAAGCTTCAAATAAAACAAATAGAAAATTTCTGGCAAAGCCAAATGTATTACAATAAATAGTTTTAACTGATTCACTTAGTCGAAGATGGGTGAACCATTAAAAGTTAATAAAATATTTACTAAATGCCTCCATAAAACCAAAAATCATTGTATATGCTCTCCTTTAAAAAATATTTTTTGATCAAAACTGAAATACAGTAGTTAGAAGTACACAAATATTTTTATTCATTTTATAATTAAAACAGCGCTTAACTTAACAAATATGGACACAATGTTTACATGTTTAACCACAACTTCTCACCAACCAAATTAGTTTTTCATGCAATGAATGTCAGACAAGTGCTATTACCAAAACAAACCCTTATACACCCACACTTCAACACTGCTGAAAAGCATTACATCCCATAATTTAAAGACTTTTAAGGGAAAAAAAATGCTTATCACCACAAGAACTGTGGTTTGGTGGCCCTCCATTTGCTAGTGGTAAAACTTACATATTTTAATAGATATATGTATCAACAAGTGAAGAAAAAGGTTTTTAATAACCATATGATTATGAGTATTATGAAAAAAAATTTTTTTTGCCTTGGACCAAAAACTTTAACTTGAAAATGCCACTGACTCACAACTAGCAATCAAACACACACAACAAGTTTGCATGTTGCACACACACACACAGAAAGCACAATCAATGTTTGCAAGTTCTACCGGCAGATAAAAGAAAACTGCTCGGCTCAGCTGATATTTTGATGTGCTTCCAGGGAGAGTGAGAGGCTCAGAACAGGGCCTGGTCTCGCAGTCTGTCGAGGATCTTGCCCGTGTGAGGCGCGTGGTTGTGCTCCCGGCAGACGGGGATCACAGCGTCCCCCATGCTGGCGACGGTCGCCACGCGGGCACGGCACCTCGTGCTGTGGTAGTCGATGCACACCCAGAACGTCTTCACCGCGCCCACCTCGTTCCGCTTGTAGATATAGTTGTCCAGCACCAGCTGGCGGTTGCCCCGACGGCTCATGACGTACATGGCCGTGCCTGCGCCAACCAGAACCACCGTGTGGTTTCAGACTTCGCCAAATACATGTTCTATTCCATGCAGAACTTTCATTCCTTTTTTTTTGTGCTACAGATAGTAACAAATTTACAAAATAATATATACAAAATGATTTTTGAACATTGACATAAATCTTCTATTAGCACTTAACAGCCTCGTCTACGAGGACACACATGTGGTGTGCAGAGCTTCAAGAAAAACAACACAATTTGAAAAATACTCGAGATATCCGATTGAGGTCTGTTTACAAAAATACATTTAAGAATTCTTGAATGCCGAAAAGTTTTGCTTTCCGTATTAAGTTTTTAAACTGTGTTTTCAGAAGAGTGAAAACGGCTAAAAGGCAAGTTTTCAGAATAATTTTTAAGCATAAAACAACCACTACAGATTCTTGAAAGCACTTAATATACTATAATATTACTTATACGGTCACCGCTAAAATTTCATATTTATCCTATGCACAATGAGAAGACTGCGTGCCAGTTCAGAGCCTTGCACTTAGAGGAGATATCGCACTAGAAGCATCAGCGAGTGTCGCGCCTATCACCCTGCCTCACTGACAAAAATACAGCCCTGACGAGGCGGGCCCCTAAAGTTTTATGGACATAAAATACATCCAAAATGCACAAAAATATTACAGTTTAAATGAAAATGTGTTCAATATAACTATGTATTTCACACCTTTGAAAAAAGTTTAAAAAATATGGATGCAATGCACATTAATTAAACTATTTAAGTTTTTTTTTAACGTGCAACTGCAAATAACAAGTGTTTAACAGGAAAAAAAAATAAAGGGAACACAACTATAAAGAATCCCTTTTCTAAAAAATAAACTTAGTGACTACACAAAGGCACTCTATTTTCATCATCCACTTACCATAGTTCCAACACATGTTCCGTGCTAGACTACACAGAACGGTTGAAAACACATGCTCAAAGCTGCAACAATCTTGCGGGATTAAAATTTTATATTTCTTCTCCCTGTCCACTGGCTCAAGGTGAGAGCTAACACACCGCATTCAATAACCTCAGCTGTACTTTCAATTTAAAAAAAAAAAAGAGAGCTCTTACATGCTGCTGTTATTGACAGGAAACTATGTTACTTTGTCTCCCATCATTTCTGCAAAATAATTTTCTAATTATCATTTCATCACAAAATGCAACACTCAAATGTGAGACAAGTTACGTGGCACAGACTATATCAGTGAATAATAATGGCCAGATTTCTCTGGCTCTCAGAATATTTCACCAAGGAGGTGTTACGTTTCGATTTTGATGCAAATTGTGTTGCAGTAAAGTTATTCCTTCATGCTTGGTTTGCCATACCACTGTACCACGTACGTTACTTGACCTTGCTAGTCATGGAGTTAGGAACTGTCAGGAGACGGCATGCTGTGACGTAGTTGAAGTCACATTTTATCCTCGCCATCGCCATATAGTTCCACCCAAAACATTGCGGAAAACGTGATTGATAACGTTTGATGATGCTTAGTGGAGAGATAGGCCCTGTATGTACATATCCAACTTGTTTACCCAATTAGATGTGCAACCCTTTACTGTACATTTCTGACGTACCTTCAAGCAATTGGAGTGATACAAGAGTATGGAAACATGGAAACCTTTTCTGTCGTGCGCACACTTGGCTGACGGGAAGGAGCAGTGGCAGCTACCGAAGCTCATGAATGATTGAAGGAAGCCATGAGGGGAAGGAGGGATCAGACACCAATGTCCAAGCAGGATTCTCCCCAGTGCAGTGGAGGGAGTGCTGTGGAGGGAGGAGGCACTAAATGCACCTTAAAACACTTCAAGTCACTCCCTCCTTGCTTGCCTGAATCCACAACTGCATTAAAGAGTCAAAGGACTGAATTAGGCCCGCTAAGACGCAGCTTTGTAACTTTACTTTCTGCATTTCCATCAGTGGTAGATCCAGGAATTTGGTTCGGGAAGGAAGAGGGGGGACGTCTTATAAAAATTTAAAATTGAAAACATACTATACCTACTTAAAATCAATTAAGTAATAGTGATAACAATTGTACTGTAGGTAGTGTAGTACTAATAAAGCAGGATAATATCAAATTTAATATCAAATTTAATTACAGATGCTTTTGGGGGGAGGGGGGAGGCTTGAGCCCCTTAGCCCTCCCCCCATCCCTTCCGGAATGTGCCAATGATTTCCATGGAATATTAAAGGTGAATAAACAATGACCAACAACATGTGAGCAAATAAGCAAAATGCACGAGGCCAAAAATCAAGCAGACACAAGTCAGCAGTCATGATGAGCAAGCCAATTAACCAGTCAAGAATTTACTTAACTGTGAGTTCATGTAACTTGCATGGTTCTTCTCTCTTCTTCTTCTGAATGAACTTTCATAAGTGTGGATGGTCAGAGGAACTAAATAAATTGATGTATGTAGTAACTTAAAAGTATACTATTTAATTAAAATCACTTCATTCAGAACCATAATATTTGATTTATTTTGCTCTCTTTTGAAGGCAACATTAAAGGATGCATGTTATATCAATCAACAACCTTTTTTTTTTTAACCTTAATATTCCTTATAAACACATTTTATACAACATTATGATTTAACAACATTATCAAAAAAATAATCCACAACACAAATAAGAATTCCGTTACTAAAACACTAATTTCAAAACTTAATAACTATTGTCAAGAATCGTCACCAACACCCACAATTTGCTTGGTTGATTGACTGTTTTTTGTTAACACTGACTTAATCATATAACAATATTCCAAAATCCAAAAACAAGAAAAAATACATTATATGTTAAATAATTTTTTTGAACAATCGTTTTTAAGTTTCTCTTACGAATTTTATTTAAATACAGGGCCTTGCTCCTTGTTTTATTTATTTTATCACTTCGGAAAGGCCCTGATATTGCTGATAATAATGCATGCTTCTCAAGATTTGACCACATACAGCGAGTGCTATGCTTGCTATTTTCGTTACGTGAGTAAAATCTAGTCTGCTGCATCTCAGGTGTCACCAGACACACCAAGTTGTGTTTGCTATGTTGGTGAACCTGGCGAAGTCGACGGGTGTTTGGTTCTCTGCTATTTTTCTAAATGTCCCTGACTTTGCACATGCGCAGATAATAAAACAAACACATGTTTACATGTGGAATTGAGTTGTACTTCTGCCTTTGCTTTTTATAAAGTTTTGTATCTCTCAGTATAGTGCTTCAAATAGACATGTTGACGCAAAAATTCATTGAAGTATGGAAATATTGATTTATGGAATAAATCGACGGATGAATACAGAACGCAGGATATGCAGGACAATGCCTGGGATTTGATTTCAAAGGAATGCTATCAAACCGAGTCGTATTTGTTCTGAAATAATCCATAAATTTGGCTTCGTCCTGACAAGCAACCGCTTTATTATGATGAATTTATTTTATTTTTTGATTAACTTCATGAATCCATTTCTGTTTATGTTTACATACTGTGAGAGCCAGCAAAAAATCATAATCGTTGGAATCATCACTCAACTCCCAAGGCATGAGTCTCCGACATCGCAAACTAGACTGATCTGTCTGGCCACCTGACGCAGCAAAAATAGCATACATAGCAAATATAGAGAAAACTGTGTACATAGCCTAGCTTTCTGTGTGACCTCATCTTCATTGTGACACATTTGCAGTCATTAGAGAGCCATTCCAAAAACAAAGCTCTGTCATATCCATTGCGTCACTATCTAGAACGATGATGTGCTCAAACTATGAACATTTACTTATAATACACACACACACACACTTACCCCAAAAAATATATTTACACAAATAGCAAAAAAAAATCTTTTTTATTCCTTATCCTATTTTGGATAAAGGAAAAAAAAATTGTTTAGACGTCAAGTGCAAAATAAACCACTGTTGTTACTCATAACACTGCAGACATTCTGTACTCAAACAACAAAATATATTAATAATTTTTTTTTCCTGTTATTCTTATTACATTTTAGCTGAAGTACCTCAAGGTTATCACAGGGTTACTGGGATTTTTTTATTTTTAATCATATGTACAGAAAATATTTTTTTTAATTTTAAAGTCCAAAGTGCAAACTTTATCAAGAGTTGTACAATTCTGATTGAAGGGGTGTATGGGGGGAAGGGGGGGAGGGAGAATGAGAGAGGGGGAAGGTAGAGTGGGAAGGAGAGGGGGAGGGAGAGAGCTAGAAAGCGAGAGATGGAGTACCATAATACTGCTTTAGGTGTAGTAAGGTAAATTATGGGGTGGTTTTTCTAAGGGGGGGAAAGAGGGGGAGGGAGAGGGGGAGGGAGAGAGAAAGGGGGGAGATATATAGAGTGAGAGATGGAGTACCATAATACTGCTTTAGGCATAGTAAGGTTAATTATGGGGTGGTTTTTCTAAGGGGGGAAGGGAAGAGGGGGAGGGGGAGGGGAATGGAGAGGGGGAGGGGGAGGGAGAGAGAAAGGGAGGAAATATATAGAGCGAGTGGAGTACCATAATACTGATTTAGGCATAGTAAGGTTAATTATGGGGTGGTTTTTCTAAGGGGGGAAGGGAAGAGGGGGAGGGGGAGGGGAATGGAGAGGGGGAGGGGGAGGGAGAGAGAAAGGGAGGAAATATATAGAGCGAGTGGAGTACCATAATACTGATTTAGGCATAGTAAGGTTAATTATGGGGTGGTTTTTCTAAGGGGGGGAAAGAGGGGGAGGGAGAGGGGGAGGGAGAGGGGGAGGGAGAGGGAAGGGAAGTGATAGGGGGATGGGGAGGGGGAGAGGGGGAGAGGGGGGGAGAGGGGGAGAGAGGTGGGAGGGAGAGAGAAAGGGAAGAAATATATAGAGCGAGTGGAGTACCATAATACTGCTTTAGGCATAGTAAGGTTAATTATGGGGTGGTTTTTCTAAGGGGGGAAGGGAAGAGGGGGAGGGGGAGGGGAATGGAGAGGGGGAGGGGGAGGGAGAGAGAAAGGGAGGAAATATATAGAGCGAGTGGAGTACCATAATACTGATTTAGGCATAGTAAGGTTAATTATGGGGTGGTTTTTCTAAGGGGGGGAAAGAGGGGGAGGGAGAGGGGGAGGGAGAGGGGGAGGGAGAGAGAAAGGGGGGAGATATATAGAGTGAGAGATGGAGTACCATAATACTGCTTTAGGCATAGTAAGGTTAATTATGTGGTGTTTTTTCTAAGGGGGAGGGGAAAAGAGGGGGAGGGAGAGGGGGAGGGAGCAAGAAAGGGAGATGTATAGAGCGAGTGGAGTACCATAATACTGCTTTAGGCATAGTAAGGTTAATTATGGGGTGGTTTTTTCTAACTCTCAAGTAGACAGGGGGACGGGAGAATATTTTTAAAACGAAGATAATTTTAATGCCCAGTGTGCAAAATTTCATCAAAAAGGAACACAAATTTTGTTTTAGGGGATGGAAAGGGAGGTAGTTCCACAATGAGTGACCTACCTCTTTTTTAGAATTAAATTATAGAATGTAATTTCCTCTTATTTTGAATGCAAAGTGAAGAAAATTTCATCATAAAGTTCTGTTTTAAGGGGAGGGAATGGGGGTGGTTTATCAAAATCTCATGTAGGCAGTGGCCTCACACATTTTTTTCTAAATAATTGTTAAACAGTAATTTTCTACTTTGAATGTCATGTGTCCAACTTTTCATCAAGACGTACTAAATTTCTGCCTTAAGGGGTGGGAAAGGGGATGGTAGTGGTTTTTCACTATTCCCTTTTAAATCAATTGAAGACAGTAATTTCCTCCTTAATTTAAAAGCGAGTCTGCTCAATTTCATCAAAAAGTACAAAAAATCTGGTTTTAAGAGTTGGGCATAGGGGATAAGGGTGGTTTTTCGAAATCTTTTCTAGACAGTGATCTTCCTTGTGTTTCAAAGGTCAAGTGTGCAGAATTTCATGGAGATCAGATTAATAGTTTAGGAATGCATACGGGATAAACAAAAAAAAGAAAGAAATATTCATTTTCACATATATAGATTAGATAATTTACTCAAAGGAATGACTGAAAAAATAAATATAAGCGGTCCTATTTTTAAATTTGTAAATTGCATTACATACCATTTTAAAAACTACCTATATCAGGCATGGAAGTGACTGTTGAAATAATTAGGTAATTAATTCTGGTCAATTTGGACAATAAGGTACAACTATGTTGCAAACTATATGCATGCCCAGTCAACATTTTTTTTAAATTTCTGTTTTCTTATCTCTCTTTAAAAAAAAATATGGCATCACATTCAGTAAACTTTTGCAAGTAAAATTTAGAACAGTAATACAATAGTGCAAATGCCAAACAAAAATAACATTACTGACACCATGAAAATATTAATTACATCAAGCACCCCATCAAATATTGATGGTTTGTTTAATCAACAAACCCACTTCAAAATGAAAGGCAGCAATGTTTATGGAACCAACAAATTAACATTCTCAAATATTCTGTAAAGTCAGGAAAAATCAGGGAAAAGTCAGGGAAGTTGTACTGGGACTTACTAGAAATCTTGGAAAAGTCATGTAGTTTGAGGGGAAAATGTCATGATCCAGTCTGCCATCACACAGACTGTGACACCATTTTTTTTTCTCGGATGGTGTTCTTAAAGCACATCTTACACACTATAAAAAGGTACCTATCTGCAATGTTCTCTTTGAAACAAAGAAAGAGGGAAGAGAACTAGACCAGCTGTGAGATGGAAAATAAATTATACAGTTTGTCCATGAAAGAATATCCCAGTATAAAATTTAATTGTATCAATATTCTAAGTGTTTTTAGTGTGGTGGTTTGAGATCGCAATTTAAGAGTAAGGGTTATTACGATTGTCCGCACACATTTAAGTTATACTTCTATGGCAAAGCCAAAATATTAACCTGCACAATTTTTAAATACATATTATAACACTAAGTACACGTTTGTATATTTATTTTTCCTTAAACGACTGAAATCAGTCTGTAAACACTTCCTACAAACAAACCTTAACTTTATTGAGCAGATTCAAAATTATTATTACATTATATTATATTATGTTATTAAAAAAAAGCAAAAACAATTTCAGTGGAGAAGTTTGAACTAGTATGTCAAAAATTCCCCTTTGAGCTTTAAAAGTGCACATTCCACTGCTGTGCTACCAGCCTGTAGGACTTAGCAAGGAAAATATGTATTATAATCATAGTAAAGCCAGTTTTCTTAGGTATTTTTAAACTTTTAATTACTTTTTACTAAGAATTTTAGTTTACCAAATATTTTTCAGGGTAGTTTCACTATAAAAGTTTCATTTTGCACACCAATACGTTGGCACGCCCCATAATGTTTACGAAATTGACTATATACGGGTATATGTTACTATACGTGGGTCTGCTACCTTGACGACTTCAACGCTGCGGTTACACATTTACGTTCGTACAACTTCTGTTCGATTTACGAAATTACTCCTACTACATGCAGTATACTGAGAGATAAGATGTTTACTTATCAAAAATTTGCAGTATATTAAGTAGATTTACTGCCAACAAAATTGAAAACAACAAATCTTTTTGACACTTGTTTACGCATCCACCCATCAATAACACTAACACCTTTGGCATTATATATTTTTTATATATATATATATAAAAAGAGAGAGAGAGTTATTTATAATGTCTATGAAACAGACAGTCTGTGGGTTTTATTTCTTTATATTTATCTACAGTAAAACCTTTTTGTTGCAACCCCATTTATTGCGACCACCTCTATTACAATCCAATTTCGAGGAACCATGAAAAAATTGCCGAAAATCTGAATAAAATCTGACAGAAAATAAGTTTCTTGTGGTGAGTGGCGTGTTACTGCGTTCCTCTTGCCCAGTGCTGTACTGCCGTAGCAGCGCATGCCTAAAAATAGATACCACTTCCTGTCGACCAATGTCAGCGCTTGACAATCCCCATTCCACGTCCCTTTGCCGGCAGGGTGCAGATAAAGGTTTTTGTGGCAACGTGTTTACGTTTAGCTTTTTGCAAGTGTCTAGTGTGGTATGCAGTTAAGGCAAAGCTACCTGCTGGATTTCTCTCGATTTTGATTACTATTGGTTAACAATGTTTGCTTAGTTTTTGAAGTCCGATTTGGTATATTTTCTGGCTTGAATTTGTGAACTATTGTTGATGACTTATGCAGGTTTTTTCTTTTTTTTTTTTCTTTTCCGATTTTGTGTATTATGACTTAATAAATAAAATACCATTAAATATTAATTACTAATAATACAACGCAGGAAAAACCCTCCGGCCGCAGCGAGTGAACACCAGCAAATTGATAAAAGCTTTATGTGTCCCCAAAACAGGGCACAACACTGGCCCACCAGTTGTTTTCATTCAAAACGTGGCTAAAGAACTTGCATGGATCAGGCTGAAAACATCCGGCAATGCGTGTAGGTTATAAGGAATCTTGTTATGAATTGAGATGTTTTGTTTTTTGAGTAGATATACACAGCAACTGACTGGATGCACGCCCGCCTCGACCTGTTTTAACTGCCGCAGCGATGTTTATTTTGACAGCTCAAGCAATTATCTTTTCCCGTGGGTTGACAGAAAAAGGTCGCTTCACCCAGCATAAAAATAAAAAAAGCTACGCCACTTACTCCCCACGCAGGAAACACACTGGCTGCCGTCTGTCTCCCCCGCATTTATCTTTCTTCTAACATTCCACGTCTCGCCTCTCGCGCGAACAATAACGAAGCGACCACGCATTGGGCCGTTTTATGCTTGGTTTGGTGACAGTAGCTTGATTTTATTCAGTATATTCCTTTTCATAGGACCCTTGCTATTAAAATACATTTATATTTAAGTTTGAAAGCTTTTAAATTCCTTGCCAGAGATGACTGAACTCGAACTTGGTGTGAAAAGTGACATATTTTGACATAGTACTTTCTTTGGGTGTGTTTGTTGGGGAGGGAGGGGTCAGAAAATATTTACAACGCTCTTACCCCTCCCTCACCGCTTAGTACCCCATTCATAAAAGCCAAGGGAGGGTGAAAAGATAATTTTCTCACTGAAGGTTTTTCAAAGGGGAGCGAAGTTGGGGTGTTATAAGGGAGGACACTAGATGGTTTGTGTGTCTGGGAGGGATGAGCTAGCCTTGAAGAATGTTACCGAGGGGAGGGAGGGGTGAGCTTATGCGTCATGAAGCCGCTGCCGCCAGCCAGCTGAGCGAGCTTCTTGTGCGCCCACTCATGTTGCAGAACCTACAGCTGCCATATTTTTAAAGTAAATGACCCTTTTTTTTTTTTGTTATTCTTACATGAACATTATTGGAAGTATTAAAGCTGACACAAAAATATGCTGTCTGTTAAAATTAACAGATTTTAATATTTCATTACTTTTTTTTTTTAATTTTTTTCTGTTTTTCACATTTTGGTCAAAATGTCCAATTTTTTGACGGTTCCCGAGAATGTATTCGTAAAATTACTGCTTCGTTTAATCTGGGTTTCGTGACATCGGGGTTCTAGTGTATTTAACTACGGCAAGCAAGAAATCGTACATGTAAACTAACCAGTAAAAATAAACTGTCTTTTGACATATTTTCTTTAGAGGTGGCCTGTAGGGCGAAGGGCGACGGACTTGTCATGAAGGTTAAAGTGGGTTTAAAGCAAAGCCGTCTAGCATTGTGAGTGACAGTATCCTGCCATTGTACGGCTGGTTTCTTAGCGAGTAGCGGTTTGGGAGGGAGGGGGGTTGAAATCAACTGAAAATTTCGGAAAACATTTATTACTACCTCCTCTCTATTACGACCCTATTCCTGGGAACCGTGAGTGGTCGTTTCAGAGAGGTTTGACTGTACATTTATATTCAGAGCTTGATGAAATTTTGCACACTTGACATTCAAAATAAGAGGAAAATTATTGTCTACAACTTATTGCAAAAAAAAAACCCTACCCCCATCCCTCTAAACGAAGCCTCTTCACTCTGCATAAAGCCCAGACCATGCCAGGTACTTTAGCTAGTATCATCTGAAATCGAATTAAAGTGCGATTGTACTTCACTTGGAGGGACGCAGCAGCGCACATGGCACAGAGTGACCGAACGCATCGGATCATCCTCGGAAGTCACTTGGCGCCGGCTCTCTTCCGCAACTCGTCCAGGATCCTGGCCGTGTGCGGAGCGTGGTTGTGCCCTCGGAAGACGGAGTACACGGAGTCTCCCACCGTGCCGACGCGGGCGCGGCACCCGTTCCTGCGGTAGTCCTGACATATCCAGTACGTCTTCGTCGCGTTCACCTCGTTCCGCGTGAAGATGTAATCGTCCAGCACCAGCTGCCGGCTGCCCCGGCGACCCGTGATGTACATCACCGAGCCTGCAGCCAAAGAGAACCATGGTTCGGTTCGAAACTGAGCCGCATTTGTATCCCACTGTAACAACTTGATTTGTGATGTCAGGAATAGCAAACAGAATGGACCTGTATACCGTTATTGTAAAAAAAAAAAATAACCACGTAGGCATGTAATTAACCAAGGTAAAACTTTTTCAGTGGTTTAACTTTTATTAAATGAAAAGATACATATTATATACGTTTTGCATATTAAATGTTGAAGTTACATAATTAACATTTCTGAGGTGTACAAATAAAGAGTAATCAACTGTATTACAGAACTTAAATTTTTTTTCTCTTTAAAAACAATGCTACTGGCAACTTCCATGATATGGTTTAAATACTTTAAATTCCTCCCAGAAAAATGTTATTTTATTTTACTTTGCGGTCAAATTCCTCACAAATTTGAGAATCTTTGTTGCACGCTTTTTTCATATTTAGCTGCCAAGATCACATTTTTCTTACTTTTGGACATTAATGTAAAAACTAAGTGATACTACAGACATCAAACTTAATAACTTTTAATTGCATTGCTACGGGCAAATAATGCAGTTTAATTTATTTGAGGGGAAAATTTTCAAACTATATCATGAAGTATGCAGTTTACATTTACATTTCAACAATTTGTGAAAATAATACACAAAACTTATTTTATTATAATTAATTTTTTCTAAAAATAAAATCTATACAAGTTTTGTTTCACAAAAATATTGAATAAAAAGCTTAAAGGCCACAAACAACCTTAGTTCCAACATTTTATAAAATGGTTATTCTGCCACAACTTACTATTAGAGGCAAAATTATAAGGTGAACCATAATTATATTAAAATACCACCTACACTGAAGTCAATACACAGCGTAACACCCAAATTCCAGGCAAAACATAAAATCTAATGAAATTAAATTGTTTTTCCTAATTTTATTTATTAAGTAATATTTAATTTAATTTCAGCTTTTATTTAAAATCCCAAATATAGTTTCAGTTTAGTTTCAGCTTTTATTTAAAATCCCAAATAATTATTTACTAAGTACAAAACACTTTTAAGTTATTACGTATGGTTTTTTTATATGTTTAATATGGAAAAGGAACATAAATAAATATGAAAAAGAATTATTAAAAATTTCACTACTAGTAAAAATAATTAAATTTTGTCTTTAGATATTGCATTAAAAATATGTTTAGCTTTACTTTTTATTTTCAATTATTTAGACTTTCTCCTGGACTAATAAAATTACAAAAGAATATAAAGTGTTAGTGTTACAAAGTAGTTGTTCAACGCAATTGTCCTTGATATGTACATATAATTACATGTGTTTTACTTTTAAGCGACAAAGACAAAATCCACTAATTTAGACTAAATTTGATTTTTAACCCGTGGTGCAAAAAGAGGGATGTTATAAAAAAAGTCTTAAGCCTTCGTCAATGGTATTGCAGCTACCAAACTGATGGAAAGATTTCAATTTTTTTTACATAGGCTGGTCTTTCTCTTTTAAACACTTTTGTGTTTGGTAGCATTGAGGTAAAAAAAAAATAACATCTCTTATGTTTCTGAACACACACCGACACATAGTAAACATAAAAAAAAAGAATACGGTTACAACTCTGAGTTAGTTGTAATGCCCTACGGAAATAAATATTATGGAGAGAAAACGTTAAGATCACAACTAAATAAAGACTTTATATCCTGGGGTTACTATCTGTGTGCGAGTTTCAAGTCATTAGCATCGGCAGTTTTTTTTTTTAAGAGTTCATTTTGTTGTGATACTGAAGAATCAGGTGGAAAAAGGGTCTAACTAGAATGCAAAATACTTTCAATGAATAACGTTTTTGCTGTACCAATGAGGAGGCTCAGAACATGGACTGCTCCCTCAGCCTCTGGAGGATCTTGCCCGTGTGGGGCGCGTGGTTGTGCTCCCGGCAGACGGGGATCACAGCGTCCCCCATGCTGGCGACGGTGGCCACGCGAGCACGACACCTCGTCACTGGGTAGCTGGTGCAAATCCAGAACGTCTTCACCGCGCTCACCTCGTTCCGCTTGTAGATGTAATTGTCCAGCACCAGCTGCCGGTTGCCCCGACGGCTCATGACGTACATGGCCGAGCCTGTGCCAAACAGAACTGCCGTTTGAGACTGCACCGACGCTCATTCCACAACAGGAGCTAGGCTACTTCCGTCGAATGTCCCGCCTGACCACAGACCTGGCTCTGGGAGAGGGTTTTACTTTTTACTTGTTATAACACCACTCCAACTACCAATACAAATCTCCAACAGATCTGATAACCGATACAAACCCGATTCATTACATTTTTGTAAATAATTTACAGTGCAGGTCTCCAGAAAATCAATATTTGTAATTAATAAGTCAGTATCTTAGTAAAATTCTTTACCAAAAGAGTTTTTGGTAGATGACACAAAAGTATTTTACTGCATAAAATACAACCATGGCACAATACACATTATGCCTTTGACTAACTAACAAACATAACATTCAAATAGTCTTAATTTCAAAAAGTTGGATTAATACACACATTCAAAACTATAAACAGGAAAAGAAAATATGGGTGACACCAAAATTTATGAAGTTATTGTACTTTTTCCATCAATATCTTTTTTCCCCAGAAAACTGGGAATATTGGCCGATACCAATTACATTGGTACATAAATATTAACTATTGCTAACACACAATAACACATTTTTCGCTATATCATTTTCAAACAAAAATCACACTGTGCACGGTATGAAAAAGTGATTGTAGGTATATTTCCTGAACGTTTTTAGAGTAATTAAATGTTTTTTTTTGCAATTTAAAAAAAAAATTAAAAACATTTTTTGTAATTTTTCTGTTATGTTTTTCTCTTTGCTATGCACAGTATGGTTTTCATTTTTACAAAGTTATATTGTGAAAAAATTGCAGAATCACACCCAATAATATTTATCATATAAAACCCAAGACACTTAGAAAGGTATTTTTTGTGATACATAATGGAAAAAAAAATCAAAAATAAATGTCAATAATTCTGTACACACTTTATTGCCAACAAAAAATATATTAACCTTTAAAGTGTTCAGAAACACTTTCAACGGTTGATCACACTTGAACACTGGCACTGAATAAGAAACTGTTCGGTGGGTGCGCAGCTGGCCTCAGTGGTGCAGTCGACAGCACCCTGAGGTCCAACTCGGCTCGTAAGGCGTGAGGCTCGGGCGCTAATGTCCGAGAAGCAGGTTGTGAAAGTTGCCTGCTCCTGCATCAATCAAACCCTGTCCCCTCCCTCTCACAGAGCAGGCTGCCAACCCCAGACAGGGTGCCTGAACACACAGGGATGAGAAAATATCTAGCCTATTTACTTTATTTCTGAGACGAGTTCACAATTTTTCGTCCACACAAAAAAAAATTAAGTTCTGCAACAACTTCAAATTTTCTTGGAAACCACAACTTTTTAAACTTTTCTCATAAAAACAGGTAAATACCCCACAATTCTTTCAATCATGGGTCTAAATTAATTCACAAAATAATGTGGCCTAAAATGTAACACTTCCAATGTCAGCTTACTATACTAGTCTGGCAGAAAAAAATCAAAGAAAGAAATGATAATGATATAAAAGAAACATTAATTTGGATATCTACTATCTATTTACTAGCTGATAGTGATTTCAGATGCATGCTACCAGAATTTTCATGTGTGACTGTTCTCACATTTATGCAGTAAAAACTCATCTAGCCAGGATTGACGTGGATGAGATGAGGCTAGTTCTTGGTTCAGACAGCTGCACAATTCAAGTGACTGACTTCATCTACAACCAGCCTCTCTCGTAGACATCAGGGTCATTCTATTAGACAACCGATTGCCTTGGCGAGCCTGAAGAATTGAAGTACCGAGCGAGGTAAAATTAATTTAGTGAAATTAATCAAAACGTTATTGTAACCAATATATCTTCATAAACATTTGAGCAAAATATTTCACTTCAGCGCTGTACACATTTGGGCCCCAAGTGGGAAGAGCACATAGTTAAAATAATGCAGAAGAGTGGAGAAGAATGGAACAGAGTCAAGGAGGAGAAATGGTGGAGAGACAGTAAGATGGAAGCAATTTACTTTGCTGACTTGGCCACAGGCTGGAACCAGTTGGTGGTGATGATAATGTACACATTTAGTTTTTATAGTACACTAATTGATTTGTCAGGACTTCTAACACACTATTTAAATGGTTTCAATTTTCTATTTAAATGTTCCCAATATAACTTTTTATTCCCAATAGTGATTCAATACATTTTTGCGAGAAAAGTATTCATGTTCTTAAAACAACTGTTTTTTTTTCTCTAAATATTCATAATATATTCTGTATATATATACTATTTGAAAATTGGGGAAGAAACAGGAAAAAAACAACTTTTGTTAGTATTATCAAAAATGATTCTTACTCTGAGCTGTTAGACTTGTCAATGACAAACAGTAATATGTTTTGCAAAAAAAAAAAATGTGCACCAAAAATATGAATAACTAAATATACCAACATTTATTTGCTCAAATTTCATGTTACACTATTTCATAATAGACATACATACCCTTTATATAACAACTTATGCAATTTTCCCCTCTAATGTTTACAAGTGAAAAAGGTATCTTCATATTCATTAAATTATTTTTTTTCAGTTGAATTGCTCTGCGTAAACTGAGCTGCTGAACAATCCCCAGCCAGCTCCGGCCCGCGGCTAGTGCGAGTGCGGAGAGCCACTCTTGATCACTGCCCCCTCCAAGGTGATGAGGCGCGCACGGCACTTCAGCCTCCTGGCGTTGGCGCACTTCCAGTAGATGCGCCTGCCTCGCATGTAGTCCACGCTGTGCGCATAGCCGTCAACCAGCATTATTGGCGCGCCCTTCGAGTTCTCCAGCATCCGCACGTGCAACGAACCTGCAAAGAAAAAGAGCAACACCATCACATGATCGTCAGTTCAAGGTTACCAATTTAAAATACATTCCGTATAAGGAAGTACCATTTTACTGTGCTCAACGTGCTCAACGTGCTCAGCAGCAGGTCGTTTAGAAACGATGAAATACGACGACAGACCAGGGATGATAGGAAAGAAACTGGCCACTGCATGCAGTAAGGTGAGGAAAGATTCAGTTTAATGAAGCCCAAGTAAATCTTTTCTGTGTTTAGTGACCTTTTTCTCGGAAAAGAGTATTCGCTAAGTAAGCTTCTTGAAACAACCTTCAACGAAGCAATTCACAATATTGTTACTGAGAAACGATACTCTTGGCAGGCTTGAATAATTCTCCTAACACAAACAGCCGTAACCACAGCTCCTTTTTTTTGAGCAAGATACTTACCCACACGACACAACTGCTCTGCACGTTGCCTTCAGTTACAACCATATGTAAAATGCCATTTTTAAGCAAATTTTATCTTGGAGTGTTTCCAGGAAACAATAGGAACAAATGAAATAAGGAAGGTTGGACCTGAATTATAACCCCGGTTCTCTGGAACAAGAATCAAGTGCCATCTCGCTCCATAAGGAAGCATAAGTCTTAACAGCTGCAGAAAGTTGATGTGAAACATGTACTGCAATCTTACACCATATTTTTAAACATAAACATTAAATAAGAGAAATGATAATAAATTAGAGACAAAAGGTAATAAATATTATGAAGCACAGTGGTAGCAACTTGGATTTAAAATAGGGGTTAAAAAAAATATATGCTTTGGAATAGACATAATAAAAAAAATTTTGATTCGGCACATTGAAAGAGAACTAATACAGACCCAGGAAAATTGTTTGAGTTGAAACATATTAATAAGGTCCTAAAGGTGGGGGAAGAAAGAGATGAGGAGGAGTGTGAGCAAATACACGGTGAGATAGCTTACTTACTATGTTCACCTCACCACAGCACAAACTGGATTTAAATGCAAATGACAACACTCACACTTTTAATTACTGTAGTACATAAGAACTCAAACCAACAGGATATACATGACCAAAATAAAACAACAATTTGTTTTTTCAATGTCTGTAGTACTTCTTGTTCTATTTGTCATTTGACCCAAAAATTCCAGCTGTCTAGGTTCTTGAATTTTTACAATTAACTTAACTTACTGTTTGAACCCTAAATTTCATATTAAAATCTTATCATAAACCAAAACTTATCTTAAATCATTAATAACAGGAGAATTTTTTGAAATTTTGCCACTAAACTTTAAATGCTTATAATTTACAGGAGACATTAAAAAGACTATAAACTGTTTTGATACAAACAATTATAAATGCAAACATTATCAACAACACAAAGAATGTAGCAGACAATTGATTATTGTAACATGCCGATGGCCAAGTACAGTAACAGTGAAAGAACCTTCGACAAACAATCTTACAATTTTATCTATGAGAGATGATTCCACAACATGCTGCTAGTTTGCAATCAAAAAATTATTAGACGAATGAAAAAAGTTCATCATACACTTGAGAGTTATGAGTTCAACCATCTCATAAAATTAACTTAAAAACCTTCAGGCAAATGGCTTTCGGTGATTATCACATACAAAAAAAAAGATTCTAGGGACAAATGTACGTTGAAAACATTTTCTGAAAACAATTAGCTAAGCATTTTTTAAAGTCTGGATTAGTATGAAAATGGAATTGACATTATTTTGCAGTATTTTCAATTTTAAATTGTTATACGAAGTTATTTTTTAGCAAGACATGGCATAAATAATATATTCCCTACTTTTTCACAGTTTTTATGCAAAATCCAACCTGAAACCATCACAATGGCAAATGCATATCTCATACTACTTGTGCTAGAGCATAGACACAACTTCAAAGACTGTTAAAATTAGGTCCCATGTCCTTTCTGCTGTACACCTAATAGCACTGTCACCAGCCTGGTGGCAAAAGGGTCTAGCAATGCGAAACTGTTGTGTTGCTGAAACAATACAAATGCTGATATCACACCAAATCTTATTCTAATGAAAATAAAAATTACAAAATTTGAAAAAGCCAGTAGTTTCAAACACAATTTTTTGAATCGAGCAGCAAGTGTTTTCGACGGCTGGTTTCAAAAATTTTCAGATAATCCTAAATTGACTGAACCCATTTCAGAAACTTTTTCGGAAACTTTTCTTGAAATTTTTTACAATTTTTTACATCACAGGTTCTTAATTACATATAATAAACACAATTTAACATAATCTGAAATAGATATATTATTCGCAGGAATGTGACAGAAAGATAAAAATTTTCCACAGATTATTTCTACAAGTCTATAATTTATAATTATTTTATACCGTATTTACCTGAAAAAAAAATGAGACTAAATATAATGCGACCCCAAACTTTTTGATTATGAGTTTATGAAAAAGACTTTATGGATTGGAAATCGCAATTAAAATACATAGCACTTGAAAATTATTTAAATTTTTTAATTTATTACATTTTTACTAGACACTTTCTAGTGCTACTTTCATCGATAGAGTGATTTACATGGTCTCTTGAAACACTAAGCTGCAGTTAGAAAAACCAAATTGTGTTTTATGATTAGTTCAAAAGCAGTGGTGTTCAGAAAGCAAAGAATGTGGTGATATACAGCAGATGTGCCTTCACCAGTAGCCACAGTGAAGAGAAGCAGAAAGGACCCTATGACAAACTCCATTTGCAACCTCCCTCTCATCCTGCTTTAGAAGAGTTATCCTCTCTCATCTGTCATGCCTTGCAGAGGTTCAGGAAGCCCCGGACTAAAGTGGCATAAGTGATGCAGTTTACAGGCAGAGCATGTAGTTTATCAACTAAATGGAGATTCAGGAGGAGGTAATTAACAGGGGTCTAAAGTGGCAAAAGTGACACATTTAAGAGTCAGAGCCTGTAGTTCTTCAACTAAGCTGTTCCCAATGTAAAATGTTACAAGTTTTCGACTATAATACAACCAATACAACCCCCACTTTAAGTTTCCACAGTTTTGCTAAAAAAAAAAAAAAAAAAACATAGCATTATACTCAGGTAAATATGGTACAATAAAAGGGGTGAATAGAATCAGTCGGGTGAATAGGATCAAAAGTTTGTAACATATTTTGACACATAATATAGCAGAAAATAATTATACATATAACTATGTATTAGAACTATCATTAGAACTATTAGAACAATCTAAATTATTTTCTGCTAAATTATGTTTCAAAATATGAAACCCCTCTGATCCTATTCACCCCAGTTAATGGTATTTAACGTGCAACTGCAAACTGAAGTAAAGCATCAAAAAACCAAATGCAAGCTAGCATTTCATGACTTCCAGCACTGTTACTGTTTATTCAGGGATGTTCTCGTGAATTTTGTGACCAGTACTCGATATTTCTTACTTTTTTATGCCTTGTGGATGCAGTGTGTGCACAGGTTGATAGGAATTAATGTCAGAAGTTAATTTCAAAATGTTAAAATTACTAGAATGCTTTAAAAGTTTGTGTGTTATGTTGCATAGCAGGCAACGCAAGCTTGGTCACCGAAGTGAGAGATAGCCATGAATGGAGAGGGGAATATGAGACAAGTCACTGTTTCTGGCGAGTATTTGCACAACAGGCGGATGGGCAGCGACAGAAAGTGCTTGTTTTGTGTCTTCCCTCATATGAACACACAATAGAGGAAATAATAGATAGTTCCCAAAACATCAAAGTTTTTTATTCTTTATTAATAACAGATTTGTTTTCAACTGAGAGTTTAATAGTGTGCTTCACCACAAAATCACTTTATTGAGTCATCACCCAAGTGGTGGTAATATTACTGTTATAAACACCTCACATAAACAGTATGTCAACAGTGGAGCTCAACTCAGGTGAGTCATTCATGGTATCAGTATACTATTTTTATCAAAATGACATAATCTAAAAATATGAAGGGAAAAAAATGTAAAAAAATTCCCCCAACCACCTAATTATATAACATTTTAAGAAAAACTCTTTGTAGCTAGCATATATGTGCATTTTGTAACACAAATTATAAAATAAAGTAGATAAGTCACATTCATTTATTTAATATTTCTTTTTTACACTGAAAAATTTTTATTTCCAAAAATGCTTGGATCAAAAGCTATGCGGAATTCAATACAAAAACAATGCTAATTATTGAGAAATGTCCAGACCCTTTAAGTACCACTATCTACAGAGAAATTGGTGATGGCGGAGTATAGAGGTTGCAGGTCCAAGCCAAACAACTGGCGCAAATGATGTACATAATTAAATGAAACCAGCAGGGTATGAGTTTCATCATTCTAACAGTCTTAAAGGCACTGCCAACCTGGAGACCTGCTGAGTGCCAAGATAGGGTTTTACATGTTAAATGCTGTTGACTGTAGTTCACCAAGTTTTCACAATATTCCTTTCTAACAAGAACCACACTGTGTACTGTTAAGAGTAGAACATGGTTATATACAGAATGTCCACACAAAGCTATAATCTAATTTCCCTGTTGTTCGCTGACAAAAATTTCTAATTTTTTTAACTAATTTTTTTTATTAATTTACCATTATTTAATTTTCTGAAAAAAATAAAGAAAATCCAGACTCTACCATACCTATTGCTGGCTTAGATCTCTCTCCACTACCTTTATTTCTTTTTATATTTAACAGAACCTTAGAAATACCATTTTATAGTGTGTACAACAATGCACTTAAACCCCACCTTCAAAAACAAATGCTTTTTGTTAATCTGGGCGATTGTAGACTGGAGAATGGCATTTTCAGCACAAATTACTATCAGTGAGTAATTTCTATGCCTTCTCTAGAATTTAAAGTAAATTTTATGACTTTCCCTAACCTATTCCAACTTCCTTGACTTTCCAAAATGTACACACGCAGTATACAAAAAAAAAAAGAAATTGTTATTTTTTGTATATGTTCATCTTAGTTGTTAACTTGTCTAAATTTTTAAAATTTAGTGGTAACTTTTCCTTAAGTTTTATTTTATAGCAATAATCTTCTCTTTGTAACTCACAGGGCAGTTTTTGCTTAAAAATAACAACTGTAAAACATGGCAGAATCATGCTAAATAGTATTTACCCAGAAAAACCCTATTCCAGTGAATGGCTGGGTCTCCAGGAAGACAGGGCTCCTTAAATAACTACTTAACTCAAGTGCTGGCAACGTCAAACTTGGCAAAGTAGGGGACAATCCTCACACTTAAGAGAATAGCAATCAAGGTTGACCGCTAGCTCGATCTGACGAGGCAGACTACTCATGATTGTGGAAGCCGCTCAGGGACACGACGAATCCATCGAGCAAGGTGACTCTGCCGCGGCAGCCCTTGGAGTAGTACTGCTTGCACCGCCAGAACGTCTTGCCCGAGCGAGAGCCGACGCCCTCGTACACCGCTCCGCCCAAAACCAGCTGGCGTCTGCCCTTCTTGCTCAGGACGTACTCTGCAACACACACTGCAACAAGAAACAGCAGGCTGTAGACGCACGCACCGCCTCGCGCCGACTGCCGCTTACATCTTCACATCCATTCCGCGTTTTTAACACACGTGAAAACGTAACAAGTGGAAGCTGGAAAAAATTAAACATGTATCAGACAACCAATCATCAACTAGGCAACATTCCCCTTCTTTTACTGTTTTGCTTTTGTTTCACCGATATTTATCATTCACTTTTTAATATTTATAACATATATGTATAGCACTTTATAATTAATGTCTCCACTCTGAAATGTGACGTTCTTTAGTTGATCCAATTTGTAATCCAGCACCAATCGAGCAGCTTGCATTCGGATATTTTAGGCATGATATATTAGAGATTTTTTTTAAGCAATAATGCTCATGAGTATTTTTTCTTGCCACTCATTTTAAATATACTGTACTGTGTATTAATTTTTTTCTTTGATATTCACAAAAATATCAAGTAGTTCAATGATCTTTTACTTTATTTAAAAAAATATTATATCTCTGATTACTATAAGATTTTTTCCAGCGTGGTTTTATTATTCAGAGTTTAGAATTGGTGACGTCCTACCACTGACAACTGTTACAAATAACATGGTATTTTTGTGTTGGCTGAGTGTTGGGTTCTTACACTGAGCCTTACATCTGTAAATCAATGTGATTGACTGGCTCGACCAACAATTGCACGAGTCTGATTTCTTCAAGTGAGCTCTAACTAGACTTAGTCAAGCACATAAACTTGATTGAGGAGTGGATTGCGATACAGTTATCTTTGTCACCGCGTTTTCTTAAAATGATAAATTAAATGTCACCAAGTGACAAAATCCAGATCCAAAATGGCATACCACAAACTATCTCTGCTGTTTACAAAACCAATAACTGCAAACCATCATAGCCAACAATAAATTTTCAGGAAAACTTAATGTATCAGTTTGACATGCCAAATGAACCTAAGAATTGGGATTGACTTCCCTAGTTTAGATGTGGCTTTGTTGATTCATTATTCTTCTTCGTCCACCTAAACAGAGCAAGCCTGCTCAAAATTAAACCATTCACTAGCTGCTGGTGCCTAACCACCGGCAGTGCATGCCCGTAGCTTGCACTATCAAACCAAAATACGCCAGAAAAATATTGTACACTACACTTGCTCAACACATCTGGTGGCTTGGCAACACATACAGTGGTAAAAGTTGCCACATGAAACACTAAATTTTAAATATGCAAACAACATTGAATATATTAAGCAGATCTTAAACCACATAACTAACTTGTGTACATATATCCCCTGAGCTTATAACTGGATAAAAAGGAAATTGTGTGCATGTATGTACCTATGTGAATGTGTGTAAATTCATGTGTGTATACACATACATATCCCTGTACTGCATATGTTATGTAACCATGTACAAGTGCACATGAACATAGGTACACAAAAATATAACAGAAAAGGTTCAAATATATTGCAACAAAGAACATTTATTTACAAGGAAGTATTTACATGAGTTGTGACAAATTTTATACATGCAATAAGTACTTCTAACTTATTCACAAACCCTTAAATATAAAACTAACTTAGCCAATAACTACAGCTTTTATTTGGTGAGGGAATAAACCAAAAATATATTATATTCATTCACATATTATTGAAAGAACAACCAAATACCATTTCTTATAGTAATGCAAACCATAAAATGTTTATACTAGAACACCAAACCACATAGAAGTACTGAAAATATAAATAAAATATTGACCCTTCACATAGGAACACTGTTTACGAACTGTCACAAAAATATTGAGAGGACTCTCGTTATTGTCAAAGAAACATCACACAAGAGATATGGAAACAGAAGCAGCATAGTAGCACAAATGGTCACAAGCCTGTCGAATCAAATGAACAATATTACAGCTGAAATGACGAAAGACCCAGTGTGCAGCCTCAGAGCGTGGAAATGGTAATCCCTGCAAACGCCGGGGGGCAGAGCAGTTACGAGAGCTTTACTCGGTCCCAGGGCGCGGCCTGAACCTGTGCGGTCCGTGGTTGTGGCCTTCGCCGTGCGTGAACACCCGGCCGTCGCCCGAGATGAGGCGCGCCCGGCAGTTGGTGCTGTCGTGGTCAATGCAGCGCCAGTACACTTTGAACTTGCGCACGCAGTCCCGCTTGTACACAAAGTCATTGATCACCAGGTGTGACTTGCCCTCGGGCCCGTGCGCCAGCTGCACGCCAACTGGAAAGAGAAGCCACCCTGTGGTTGCCGCTTAACCATCCGTGACCCAACACAACCACTCCATACGCTCACTCTGTGGTCATGATATTTATCTGAATTTTAAAAAACCACATTTGGTCGAGAACCTTACTAACTCTTTCGCAAGTGAGAACACAGTGAGAATAGGGTACATATTGCTACTAAAATACAAAGAAGATTAACATAATTACATATAAAAATAAATTTAAACTACTTATTTCACTATTTTGTCATAACCCTTAAAAATAAAAATAAAATCTATGGTTAAGGATAATATTAATAGTCATTATGAAGTCAAATCTAAAAACCTTTTATTTAATACAAATTGCATAATACAAAAGACAATAAGAAAACTAATAATCTAATGTTGAATACAAAAAGAATCGTTTAAACTGAACACTCACATTATCTCCAGCTATCAACATACTAAATAGTTCTTATTTACGTATCATAGATTCACACTATTTTCACTACACAGCAGATTAATTACAATGTATAGTTGACAACTGTAACACAGAAAACAGATGCAAACCTTATACTTTGATCACAGTTCCCAGCAAGCACTGCACTGCCAGACTAAAACAACAGAGCGTTCTGATACTGGATCTTGCGAGTGTGGGGCTCGTGGTTATGCACGGCACACGCAGACACCAGCTGGTTCCTCACGGTCGTGACACGCCCACGACAGTTCAGATCGTGGTAGTTGGAACACTTCCAGTGCACCTTGTCCCTTATCACCTTCTCCTTCAGGTAGACGAAGTCGTCCAACACCAGCTGTGGATGGCCCCTCTGACTGGTGATGAACTGCAGCAAGGCTGCAAAAACAACAAAACAACCATGCACATCACGTGCTGCCTTCTAGCACTCAAACACATCAATACACCACTTGAAATTACAGCCAACACAAGGCTGTGACAGGTGTACCAAGTAACTTCAGTGAGAACTTTACTAAAAAAAATGCAACAATCCCACAAAACAGTAGCTGAGTCTTACAAAAAAATTTATTACGATAAAATCTTTTTTTTTCCGGATCTTCCAGTCTTGAGTCTGCTGTGAATCACATCTTTAATAAAGAACATTCAGAGCTGACAATTATCACATTGTATGAAAAACATTCACAGCAAAAATTATGATATAAGTAACTCAAATCAAATTATTTGATACTCAATATTCTAGGTTGAGTCACAAAATAATCAACACTGATTCTTTGAGTGCACATACCATCCCTCAAGAAACAAAGCAAAACTTTACGTTGTAGTACAACTGTCATCGTACACACGCTCAAGTTGAAACACTGTAAAGACAGTTCAAGGTCCCCAAAACTTGATGTGTTTTGTGATATATGAGTAAATTAAGAAATTGTTTGTCAAAATATAAATCATGGATTTAAGAACATTGTACCATTTGAATCTAGGGCCGTGCCAACACGAGGGGGTGAGGTGGGAGAAGTAGCAAAATTTGTTTCTTCCCTCCCTCCTCATTCCACACATTTATACTTATATCAAATAAATACTGTTATGGTTACAAAATCAACAATTGTTGCTTAAATAACAGTAACTCATTACCATTTTGTGCATTCTCAAAATAATGTATGGAAGCAATGAAGAAACAGCGTGGCTTTTCCTGGAACAGACCTGTCTCACAAATCCACTCCTCACCCATGCCAATGGCAGCACACAGCTTTTCCCTACTTTTTCTTTTGTTTCACTTTCCCTCCTGCACTTCATACCCCTAAAGTGCAGAAACAGACAAACCTGATTGTTGCTTTAGTCTTCAAATGTAGTGTGTTGTGGTGGAAGTGTTCAAGCAATAGGCATTATGCTGTCTGCAACTACAAGAACACATCCCTGAAAAAGTTGGTACTCAATATAATAGCTACAGTAACACTACCGTTACAACAAAACAGCAGCAGACCAATTACTGATCACATTTGCTCCATTATAACGATAGGGCATCAGTTACGATGTCGAACAACAAAATGTGACTACCCATCCATGGCATCTTAAAATTATGGCATGGGCATCAAGTATCCCAAATCCGGCCATTGTAAAAGTTGGGAGAAATAGTTCTGAAAATTATTTGCCCCATCATAACGATAGGGCGTCATAGTTACGATGTTGTACAACAAAATGTGACAACTACACTTCAATGGCGCTTTATTATTATGGAATGGGCATCAATAATACGTATCCCAAATCTCGCCATTGTAAAAGTTGGGAGAAATAGTTCTGAAAATGATGGCTGACATGTTGACTGATCATCACTTCAATCGTCTAAGCAAAAATTCCAAAGAAATTGCAAAATTATATATATATATATATATATATATATATATATATATATATATCAAACATAGTGTTAACTGGGCCACATTTTTGGAGACACATATCACAAAATTTATACAATATTGACTTTCAGTATTATCATAGAGTAATATTGTATTCCATAGAAGAATGATTATGATTAGCCTATGAATGAAACCATGCCCTTTGTAAATTATAGTTAGTAGTGTAGGATAGCCGCTCCGAGCCCTGGGTTCTGGATGTGGTACCGGAGCCGGGGTTCCAGCTGTGTCGCCGGTGGTGCGGGTCAATGACCGACCACCGCTGACGTCACCACAGCCATCTTGGATGACCTTGAACCTGGCGGCCATTTTGTATCCGTCATCTTGGATCCGCCATATTAAAATTGAGTGCGCCGCTCACTAATGCTGCACTTTTCGTTATGCCCGCCATCTTGGATGTGAATAACATCATAGGATTTTGAACATTATTTATTAAATAAGTATTTTTGACGATTAAATTAAATATTTTTTCATCAACCAGGGATTGAACCAAGGACAAGAACTAATCTAATCAATCAGTATATTAATTGCAAATTTATTTAATGAATTATGGAATTTTTCCCAAATTTCTGGCTAAATAATTTCAAATTTACAAAATGGCATCCAAATTTCAAGATGGCGGACGCCACAGTACTAATAAATAATTAATACATTCTAGAGGACAAAGAAAACTAATATGATGGTAGTGCACTCTAGCAGATGGCATGAGTACTACATGACGTAAGCGCTCCTTGTATCGATTGATGAAAACAAGATGGCGACAGCACTCCCTAGCAGACGCCATGTGTTAACTAGCGCTCCTAGTAGCAAGTACTGAAAACAAGATGGCAGTTCTGTCTCAAACACACGATGCTATTATTCCTTCAAATTAAAAAAATTACAAGTCCGAATATGTATGTTATTTTTATATACCTTATTTAATTCTCAGCCTGGTAAATGTCTCGTTGGCCATGTGGTTAAAGGTGTATGTTTTTCTACCTAGAGGTCAGAGCTGTGATGGTTTGGATCACAGCGCTCCCAATGTATTTTGTAAAAAAAAAAAATTAATATGTCCAGAAGGGCCATAATAGATATAGTAGGTAATGGAACACAACCTTATATGATGAGATTGAGCTGCTGGCGCTCTCTAGGAGTAAACAGAGGAAACAAAGACGAAGGTATCCAATATGGCAGCCTCCATCGGAACATAAAAAAACCAAGATGGTGGACGTGTCATCTAATATGGTGGCCACCAGCAGACGAAAACAAAATGGCGGATACATCAAAATCGATAAAAATGGTTTTGAAATCAAATCCAACATTGTGGACATGTTATTAGAATTCAATATGGCGGCCGTACCGAAATTTGCAATGTACTTGAATTCAAGATGGCGACCATAACGAAAATTGCAACATACATGAATCCAAGATGGCGGCCATAACGAAAATACAACGGTGGTGTCATACACATCCAAAATGGCGGGCGTAACGAAAAGTGCAGCATTAGTGAGCAGGGCGCTTGATTTAAAGATGGTAGATCCAAGATGACAAATCCAAAATGGCCGCCGGGCTCAAGGTCATCCAGAATGGCCACTGTGACGTCGGAGATGGTCAGTCATTGACCAGCACCACCGGCGACACAGCTGGAACCCCGGCTCCGGCACTGGCAACACACCCAGAACCCAGGGCTCGGAGTGGCTACACTACTATAGTTATACCTCGGAGTGGCTACACTACTATAGTTATACCTATCCATGCTTCTGATGACACAAATTGATCCAGTGCATTACGAGGAATCCATAAAAAATTTAATTTAATATCAACTAAAAAAAAAAATTATAAAATCTAAAAAACACGCTTCCTTTTATAATCATGTTTTATCTATTATGCATATAATGTACTTTGTTTATGCTAATTAATTAATAATAGGTGTTAATTTTGGTTAGGTTTTACATAAGTAGTAGTTTTTTTCTGTTACTAATTGTTTGATTTGTTAAATTAACTTGTGTGTTAATTACTTTTGGATATTTTCTGGTTTACTTCAAAATTTTAGAAGGTAATATTTCAAAAAGAAAGGAGTGCAACACCTTGGCACCCTAAGTTAATTTTATCTCAAAGAAATGAGTTGTTGGGAAAACCATAATGTGTGTGACTGCGCAGTAATGTAGTAGGATGTTCACTGGGCGTGATTTATACAGTCAATCAGGACTGTGGGGTGATATGACGCTCCAGAATTGTATGGAACATTATTCATATCCATATATAGTAATGCGTATTGTGATTGGCTGGTTGGCCCACGGGGCTGCATCTCTTTGTTTATACCTTTGTAAGGGTAGGTAGCTGTGTCTTTTAACCAGTTGTGTCGCTCTATTGCTTTCCCTCGCAATAGCATCATTGGCAACTGACGAAAATTCTCGTGTGAAGGCGCGATGGAAAACTTAATGCCTCCTGGTCAGGGCCAAGCCAATTATTAAATTTTTTTTCTTTGTATTGGGCAAATAGTAAGTGGAAATTTTGACCCCAGGCATCAGCGTTGGCCCAGGAGGACCGTGATCACCCCCAGGACATGGGAGTCTCGTATCATGTACTCAAGTTAAAAAAACTTTAACTGAAGGATTTTTTTTTTTTTAATTGAGCGACGAAGTTAGTGTGAAACGAAGTTATTGGAAACTGGAACTGTAATTGGTATGTGAGTTTTGATTTAAAATGTGTGGATAGTAAAACATAAAACAATGTTGATCTTAACTTTGGGTGAAAGACTAACCCAAAAATTTTTCATAGTCATTATATATAAACAGGATTAAATTTTCAAGTATCAGGAAATTGTTCTGGTCGGACCAACCTGGAATGTAACCAGTACAGACATAGATTCGCTATGTTTCTTCAGTTGAAAGTGGCTGTTTATTGTCTATTCACTTTGAATTTACTGTTTCTAGTATCCTACTAACATCATTTAAATTTCATGTCATTAGTGTGCTTTGGAATTGCCAAATGTATTTCTAATTCTAGCTATTTAAAATTAATGAATCAATATGTTTCTATTATGACCTTTTTTAATGTATGTGTGTGACTGCAGTTTGTCTTTTATATTACATTTTGCATTCACTTTAGCAAAGCCATCAGAATAAATTTGTTAGTGTTTCTTTTATATAAGATATAAATCTTTGAAGTCCTTGGAAAACTCACCAATTAAGACATCTGGGTAAGTTATAACAAACTCCAAAATAAATCTCTGTTTGTATATTTCTTTCAGTACGAACTGCATGATCAATATCTGCTAACATAATCCAGGGCATATTTCATAACACTTTACAATTTTAATAGGTAATATGTGATTTAACAGCCTCTAATTTAATGACGTACTGTGTATGGGTCTTTGGCTTATGTCTGACACCACCAGAGTAAACTCTGAAATGAAGGGAGTGGGGAAGGAGGGGGAATGAGGTTGGGGAAGGTCAGTATTATATTGGGTGGAATTTGGATCTCTGGATCCTCTCCCTCATTGGTTAAGGATTTGCCTTAGTATGGGGAGTTGTGATATACTCTCAAAAACTAGTTCATGCCTGTTCAGTTCCATAAACACGCTATTTATAGACACAGATGTGCTCTTTACAGCTTCTGTCACTGTATGCTTCCACACACTCTAGCATCGAACTGGATACATATAATGTGTGTGACCTGAGTGCAGTACCTACTGAGACTATCAGGTAGGCAACCCGCTATACTTGTTGATAACTATCATTCTACTATAAAAGTACATTTTAAGCACGTCTGGTACAACTATCATTACTCTTGCTCTAGTTAAAACATTAGCTCCATCTGCACCACATCCAACGGTAAGTCAGTTAGTGACCTCTCGTCGTTGTACCACTAGGAGTGCCTGCAAGTTGCAAGTCACTGAGATTCCTGCACAGTGGCCTGTAGGTGCTGTCTGTCATAACAGCTCTTGCGGCGGAAGGCCAGGGCGACGAACTCTGAGCAGGACGAGGCAAATACACACACTTTTGCACTGCGGACTACCTTAATAATTCCAATATTAATTTCCCTTACAGTGACAGGAAATTTTCCAACATGATTAAATACACATAAATCTGTGTTTCATATAACCTTAAGGGGATTGGTGCAGGACAAAAAACAGTCATTCGTCAGAATTTGTTGGAAATGAGCTTAAGTGTTTCATAAATGCTTGTTTATTACTACTGTACGGCCAGCCAGCACGTATATAAGCTAGCGGGTGAGATTTGGCAAGTTAGTGGCGAGAGAGCTTCAGTGAGGGGAGGTTGTCGAAGGTTGCAGCTCTGAGGCCTGCCATCTAGCGGGAATCTTTCGAAGGTCTTCCCCAATATCGCCTTTCTCTCTCTCTCTCTCTCTCTCTCTCTCTCTCTCCAACACGGACACCCAACCAGCTCTTATCTTCGCTTCCCATCTCACCCTATCCTTCATTCTCGGATCAGGTAGCCGCCCTTCCCCGCGTAGACTTTCGTGTTACTCCAGCAAACCAAGACAACCTGTGAAAAATTTGTCCAAAGCTGAATTTTTGTATTGTGGTAGAGTTGACTATGCTTAATAACATACTGAAAGTTTACCGCTGTAGACCTTGTGCGTTATCACCGAAAATTTGCATTTAAGTCCTAGGTGACAGCAACTTGCATCAGTCCATTAAAATGCTACCCATTTATACAGTTTTTAATTTTGACTGTCCGTAAACTTACCAAAATAATCTAGAAACTGTAATACACCCATTAATGTTAGAAGAAATTTAAATTTTTAATATTTAATATATGACACAAAGCGATTAATTCACGACATATATATTTTTTATCTTTGCCACCCAGATAAAAATACGATTTACACCGATTTGAAGAGCCCAATGCGAAAAAATGTCTAAATAAATGTTTTTAATTATACTTTTAGCTTTAAGATAGTATCTTTATAAAGAGTCTAGCATAATTAGATGCCTCATTAAAGCTGCCCGAGCGTTGCAGTGTACTGCGGCCGTACTGATCTTTCACGGCCAGCGGGCTTTGAAACACGCTGAGTACTGCGACACTCAATAAACTTGGTCTTATTTAGGGATTACTTAAAATATATTTAATGCATATGATAGGGTGTATTCATGTTTCATCTACTGATATATACATATTTTTTCTTATATGAATGATTTTTGATACAATGAAATTAACAATAAACAATTTCTGCTTGGAACTTGTAAATCAAAATTCTAGAGGACCTCTGGTTTTATATATGTGTGTTCGTATTTTGTTACAAAAATTTTATTATTAAAAATTATGTTAATACCAAAATATATAATTTTTTATTTCTAATACATTATATTATTTTAGATCAGAACTGTGCAAAATTTTAATGTAGCATATATATATATATATATATATATATATATATATATATATATATATATATATATATATATATATATATATATATATATATATATATATATATATATATATATATATATATATATATATATATATATATATATATATATATATATATATATATATATATATATATATATATATATATATATATATATATATATATATATATATATATATATATATAATTGTATGAAATTAGTTTACTACATAACAATTGAAGAAAACGATACACTGTAAATGTGCTTATTGAGTTTTGTCACTTTTATAACATAATTTGTATGATTTTTTTTTTTTTCAGAAAATAAATAAAACGTAAGTTGTGTTGTAAAATGTATTGATAGAATTACATATTTAGTATTTTTTTCTAAGTTAATTCATTGGAGTGCTGCGCCTAGCACTACGCAGCTAGAAATACATCAGTGGTCAGACTATTGTACCAGACACTCAAAATATACACATTTAAACCTTTTTAAAAAAAAAAAAAAAAAAAACAGACAATATTTATGAAGTGATTTTGACGTTACGCTCAACATATTTATGTAATATGTAGTCAAATTTCTATAAAAAAAATTTTTTTCTTACCTTTTATGATTAAAATTACCAATTTAATAATAGGACGTTTAAACTTTGAGGTGTTTATCACAGTTACCATGTAGGAAATTATTTTATATTATTTTGGTGCCATAATGAGAACCGACTTAAAAAACTATTAAAGTTATTAAATTTACAAATCATTTTTGTGGATCATTGTAGAAATTATCGTTAAGGACTCGACTGCTCATTATTGGTGTGATCACAAGGTTTGATCGGTAAACTTTTGACGTGTTACTAAGAAATGTTCATTCTACTACTGTACAAAATTTTTGCTTTGGGATAATTTTCCATGTATTAAAAATTTTTGTTTCTTAACAGCGAAATTCGTCTCGACCCGAGCCTACTTCGACAACCTCGCAGTAGTATACACTACGAAGCTCGGGTCGCTTTAGTGGTCAGACTAATTGTATGAGACACTTAAAAAATATACCAATTTAAAGATGAATAAATATGCAACAACGTTTACTTTAAGCGATTTCCACGTTGGGCTCTTTAAGTTTATGTAAGATGTATTTATATTTCCTTAAAATTGAATGAAAGTGAATTCGTTAACTTTAATGATTTAAAAGGTCTATTTTATAGAAACATGTTTAAACTTTGTGCTTTTTATCACTTGTTTTGTTAGTGTATTATGATGTATTTTATTTATAATGTTACTGACAAAACCTGGACATATGTACTGTCAAATATAGGACGCTAATAAATGAAATGAAATGAAATGAAATCCTCAGATAGGGCAATGTTTCTAGATTATTTTGGGTTCCATACTGACGGGCTACTCCATAAACTGCATTTGCAATATCCATTATTGTGGATCGTTGCAAAAAATTGTCATTTTGGACTGAACTGCTCGTTTTTGGTGTGACGCACAAGGTTTGCGGCAGTACTTAAACTTTTGACGTGTTACTAAGAAATGTTCATTCTACTACTGTACAAATTTTCGGCTTTGGGATAGTTTTCCATGTATTAAAAACCTTTGTTTCTTCACAGCGAAATTCATCCCGACCAGAGCCTACTTCGGCAACCTCGCAGTAGTATACACTACGCGGTTCGGATCGCTTTAGTGGTCAGACACATTGTACCAGACTCTCAACAAATAAACTAATTTAAAATTTAAGAACTAAATCGTGATCGTAAAATGGCCGCCATGATGATTTGCGAATTTATTGAGAAATAAAAGCAGTTAAAATCTTATGTAGTTTCCAAGAGACATTATTACATCACCAATCATCTAAAGTAACAGGTTTACAAAATTTCAACATATTCAGTAACTAGTCAGTTTTTTCACATGTGTTAGTATTAACAATCTGGACCATATCTAGTCGGTGAGGTCTGTATTGTTACAGACTATCTGTATTCTGGTATTTGGAATTTGAAGCTACTTAATGATTCGCTTTCAATGTCTATTAAAATAAACCTAATGCTAATTGCAGGAATATTTCTACTCGATTTCAAAATTATAATTCCTGAACATTTGTAGCGGACACATTTCAATGTAACACTGACTGATTTTCGAGTTGTGTTGAGGTTTCACATGCCACTTCGTGTACACGAGATGGCCCCTGCTCTGGTAACAATGAGTCATCACAACCGGTGCCGTCTGTACGAGCGTCTTCACAAGTTATCCTGAAATATGTTCTTAAATATTAATTCAAGTGAATTCTTAAAATCCTACACACCTTATCTTAAGTGTCGTAAATGAATCGTTATATTTTGTAAATCCATATAATAGGAGCCAATATGGCGCGAAGCGATGGACGTGATACGAATAATATTTTTTTTACGAACCACTACATCAGTAAATATTTGTGGTTTCCATTCACTATGAATTCAAGCATGTAACATGTGTACTGCTTCTTCAATTCGGCCACAGTTAAATGGGAGGCTCTGAATCACTGAAAACTCCTCAACAAAATCAACGATGAATCACAGGCATTACAACAAACAGTTGTCACAAGTCAAGTAGCCAATGAGCAGGTGACATTTTTCGAGTCCGTAGAGGATTGTTGAGACTATCCTACAGGTCAATGGCAACGCGCCCTTACGCGCATGGTTAATACCCCGCATGAGTAGAGTGTAAAGGCGTAAGCCTGAGACACATCTAGGTCCTCATCTAACCGCGCACACTTATATTTAACTCAGGATAGGGTGAAAAATGTTTACTAATTTTGCAGTTCTAACAGTCACCAACGAAACGCCAGCAAAATAAATAAATAAGCTCACGAATATTGTTCGTGAATGAAGGCGAAGCTGATACTTTGGAAACGTTACCAGCAGATATTAAATACTTTTTAACTATTATTTACTTAGCTTACTTCTTAAAACTGCATTCATGTAAACTGATTTTGTGTGAGACTATGTTAAGTGTTTTCTGCTACACTTATTTTTCTGAAAAAAGTCTATTGTGGCTTAATAAACTTGTTAACATTGATGCCTGTCATTAAAAAAATTCAAACGTAATTATACGGATATATGTTGAGTATAGTTTATGAATGGTTCACGCATTTCTGGAAAAAAAAAAAGATGTTTACAATTTTACACATCTTTTTGTTGTCGCATCGCGTCCATCGCGTTGTACATACGCAACTCTGAAAAATAAATGTATGGTAAAAAAAGCTATAATAAAATAATCTCTTATCTTTCTTTATTCTTTTTTCTAAGCGCTCTAATGGCTTTCGATAGTTTTGTTCTTTTGTGTACTCTGCTTGGTGGAGGTTTCTTCGGCATTTTATTCCTGAATAAATCTCACGCTTACAACAAAAAATATCTAGCTAAATCACTGTGCTAAATAATAACAGAGAATAACCATTCAATTATACGCCGAGCTAGACCAAACGCGTTCTCTTATCTACTGAAAATGAATACGTTGACCTTCATATCAGTTTCGCGCGAAATCCCGTCTCCCCTTCGTAAACAGCAGACAGCTGTGGCAGGGTGGGAACCAGAGAAATCACTGGCTGCAAAAAGTTGGGGAAACTGTCGCAAGGTGTCACTACTGTCCAGCGCGCTCCATAATTTCTCGTATCCGAGCTTGCACGCTGCTCAAACTTCTACAGCTACGTTTTTACTTTAGGTCTGACTGCAATAAGCTAAAGACTAAAATAAAGTCAATCATTCAGCCGACAGATATGTTGGCGTTTCAATTACAAATGAAAACGCGAATGTTATTAAATTCGCAAATGAATATCACGCAATTTCGTAGCAGCTCATTTATTAAAATTCAAACTGTAAATACGTTAAATTAATAATGATTACAGATAAAATAATGGTCACAGTCATGTCTCCCGTGTCTGAAAATTTATCTGCGAAAGTTTTACCACTGAATTCTTTATAGTTTTTTAATAAAGCTTGAATTTAAAAAATTCCCGAAAACCAGCAATAACTTGATTAAAATAAAAAATAAATTTTACACCAGAATGGTTCAAATCTTCTCTAGCAGCTGAATCATTATTAAATATATTGTTTTTTATAATACGATGCTGGTGCACCAATCCCCTTAAAACTTCAAGATCACAAAATTTGCATGAAAATTATGGATTTTTTACTAGAGTTATTTTACAAGAACTTATTTCATAACATTTTTGATATGACAGATAAAAAAAACATATAAGTTGGGCCAATCTTAACATACATATTGTTATATGAAACATACATGTCACTGTTGACGTGTTAAAATTTTCTCCAATCATAAAAAAAAATGTAGAAAGGTAGGTAGGTAGGTAGGTAGGTAGGTAGGTAGGTAGGTAGGTAGGTCTGCATTTATAACCAATTTTTGGAGCATGTAATTGTAACTTGGAAGATTATTTATATGGATTTGAGATGGTGTATTTTTTATTCATGTTGATAACAACAGTAGTCAGTCTCATGAAAGAAAAAGAATTGAAATTGAGTTTTCAGGCAACTGATTTGAAACCGGATCTCAATCTTAAAATTGATTATAGCATGCATACTTAACAGCCATCTAAGTACTTTGTAACAACTGTAGCTGATTAGATTACACTTTGACTGATTACTGTCACGTCCTGAATTTTTTTTTAAGTCTGACAATTCAAAATAGGTAACCCATCTTGTAATGGAAAATTTTATTATTTATGGAACATGTACATTTTATGACACATTGATATGTTGGTTTATACTGACATATTTGCATGTGTCGAACCTTATGAGTTCTGCTAAATAGGCTCTGGCCGCTATTCACAGAGAAAGTTGTAATTTTTAGGTGCCTGACCTAGTCAAATAGAGTGCAGTAGCCTTGTAACAGCACTGCTGGTCCACCTGTTATCCTGGGTGCCATCTTGTATATTGATATAAGCAATGCAGAACTAATATTGAGTGTCAGATTTTCATAGTATTTTAGAATTTTCTATTAGAGAATGTATAGGGGTTTCTGTAGCTGTAATCCATTATTTTTTGACGTGATGTCTAATAAATCGATGAATGCCGGCTGCACGCACGAAAAAGTGTCCTGTTACGCACATTGCCCCGTTACTGTGTCCCGTTACGCTCATTGTACGCTTGCACCGCATCTATCTCTCTTCCACTCGATTGGAACAACCATCGATTTGACTTTTTCGAGGCAAATTAAACTTGAAACACTCCCATTCGTTTCCTACTTTTCCTATCATTGTCCTATCCTTAACAGAATAACACAGATTGGAAGAAGTTAAATAGCAAACATGTATAAAAGTTATAGTTAAAATAATCTCTTCGTTAAAGTAATAAACATATTTGAATTAATGAGTGCTAATAAATGTAAATTTATCAATTAAATTGTAGATTTCATTTCACTCATTCTTTGTATCCATACAAAATAGTGATAATTCAATAAAAATGATTCAATTTTATTAATAAAAGTATGCAATCATTTCATCAATGTTTTGTTATGGCGTCACGTTAGACTATCGTCCGTAAACCGACTTTACAGACAACCAATATTTTTTAACTAAAAGGGTTGGTAATTTTTCCTTTGTACAGATTTTGACATGGTTTTTCTGCTGATTTTGTTGAACTGATCTAGCTCCTACATTTTTGTTGGGCTTTAGGATTTAGTGGAAGCTGATTTTTCCTTTCCTTTTTTACTTACACACCTTCCAAAGAACACACATTTTTGTATGTGCACATTCATACATGGCTGCATATGAGAAAACTTATTTTATTATGATAGAGTTAAAAAATTCAGACATAATATTTTTTTTAAACAAATTGAAATGTGTATAGTATATTATTTGTACATGAACATTTGAAAAACTGTGTAGATGCACCAAAAAGGACAGTTTCCAAGTACTAGTATGGATAGTGACAGTGTGATGTGTGTACCAATAGTAAAAAAAAAAAAATATGTAGTTGGATACAACAAGGGACAAATTAATTGTGAGTGTGTAGACCATGTGCAGGTATTTAAACTTAACACTAAGAAAAAACCTTTTTGAAGGAATTTTTGTGAAAGTTTTTTCTTTCTTTATGGCTTAAAAGATTTTGTCATCATTGCAATACAATGTCCAAATGTTCTCATATTTTATTACATATTTCCTACTTTTTTCGTATTGATAGTGCCTTTTATGATTGTTACCAAATGTCTTGGTGGGGGAAAATTCCTGGCATGTAACTTTTACCATTGTAGGAAACATTAGTAGTAATCTATATACAAATTTTTTGTAACAGTCTATACAGCCAATCCATCATGAATGTAAGCTTACTGATATGTGCCTTTCCTAGGACCAATGTGCAGGCAACTATAGTCTGTTTCAGGATTGGATTGCCTTAAGAAGTAAATGGTGAACACTGTTGCCAGAAATATTAAAGGACATCGATAATTGTTAACAAAATCAGTTTAAATGTAAATGGCATCTTTCAATTATACCTTTGAAATAAAAATTAATTTTAATCGGATGCATGCTTTCTTAGTGAAATACAACTGGAAAATGCATTTCCAAAATTATCATTCCAAATTTTTTTTTGTACAAAATACAATGTTTATGATTTATTAAAAAAATTTTCATTAGATTTCAAAGTTGTGTCTAAAACTTTGATGCTCTCTAGCGTATATCTGGCAACAGAGCACACTGAAACAAGGACAGCGGTAATGGCAGAAATAGTGCATACGAAAAAGAGTAAATGCCCGTTTAAATTCACACTGCAGTCTAACCTCCAAGATAGTGGTTTGGGCAGGGACTATCAACTATTCTGAGTTTTGGGGAGGGGTGTGAGGGCAAAATAAACTGTGATCTCTCTGAATAATGTTGATTAGTGGAGTGAGATTTTGAATGTTATATTATAGGCATTGCTATAGAAAAGGTTTCCAATGATACAAAAAATTTTTAAAATAACCATGACAAAAAACTGGAACCGTGTTAAAAAAAAACAGTCTCCTACAGTGTTTTTCTTAATGAAAAAGGTTTTTTTTGCTCTTGTTTTATTCATATATTTCACGTACGAAATGGAACCAAGAATGAAAAACTTGTATTCAGCAGACTTAATTGCTCTAAACAGATACAATATCACGTAATGGTATTGTACAATTTTAGCATTGCACACGCAATCATGCTGGCAACAATATTTTATAAATGAATGGACATCATTTTTCTGCAATTTTTATTTCTAGGAAAAAATCCCAATACATTATAACTAGTTTATGGGATATGTAGATGTAGAAACAAATACATGAATACTAAATTCCCTTCTGTTCAGCTAATTCAATTATATGACTATCGTGGAGTAGAAGCCGTATGGATTAATATTAAAATTGCCTTTAATAAGTACTTAACATTGGGTAATATTTATCTTCCTCCAACTACATCACCTAATCTATTCACATTGTATTTTGAAGCTCTTGAACAAAAACTCGTTAATTCTCATGATAATGTGATTATCTTAGGTGACTTCAATGTACCTGGGATAGATTGGAAAGGAAATCACTATTTCAATATTGCCCGTGCACATGTCAGATCCAAGGCTCAGTGCCTGCTTGATTTCATATCTAATTTGGATTTATTTCAGCACAACCTAATACAATCTTCCAATAATCTTCTAGATCTTTGTATTTCTAATCTATCCCATTGTGTGGTTGAAAAAGCTGTTGAATCTCTGGTCAAAGAGGATATCTATCATCCTACCCTACTTATTAAACTACTTATTGAGGCGACCTCACACAATTTTACTCCAGATTCTATTTTCAGAAACTACAAAGCTGGTGATTACTTAAGCCTTTATAACTCTCTAAAAACCCACAATTGGGATGAATATTATAACACCACTGATGTAGATGCTCTTGTAGATCAACTTACATCTTGTATCTGTGATAAAATCAATACTCACATTCCATTATCCACACGTAAGGCCTCTAAACATCCTTATTGGTTCTCTGGTGAATTAATTCATGCCTTAAAATCTAAAAAACACTTTCATAAACTCTATAAAAGAAACAATAATACTCAGTATTACCTTCTTTTCTCTAAATATAGAGCACTAGTTAAAAATCTTATTAAGCGTGATAAAACTAATTGGAATCGTAGTATCAATAATAAGGTTAAGAATAACCCTAAAAAATTCTGGAGATATGTCAATGTTATGAAAAATGGTTATAGTGAATCCCATTCTCTTAATGTCAATGGTGATATCTGTAATGATCCTGGTATTCTTTCTAATGTCTTTGCTAAGTACTTTGCTAGTGTATATGTACCATCCACCAACCACCCTCGTATCATTGATCCCGATATTATTCACGATTCAATTCCTGTATCATTCTTATCAGAAAGCCAGGTCTTATGGGGAATTAAATCATTAAAACCAACTATGTCTACTGGTCCTGACGGTATACCAAATTTCATTATTAAAGGCTGCTCTTTTATTCTAATGCCTCTATTGTTGCATCTATTTAATACAAGTCTAAAATCACAAGTATTTCCCACTAAATGGAAAATAGCTAAGGTTATTCCCATACATAAAAAGGGTAGTAAACTCAGTGTATTTAATTATAGGCCTATATCATTATTAAATGGCTTTACTAAAATCTTTGAAAAAATAATATTTAAACATATTAACTTTCCAATAAACAACAGATTAGCTCCTAATCAGCATGGCTTTAGAAATAGTATGACAACTTCTACTAATCTTCTCTCATTTATTAATCCTATATACAATAAAGTTACAACAAGGGGGCAGGTTGATGCATGTTATTTTGATCTGGCTAAAGCCTTTGATACTGTCAATCACTCCATTTTACTAGCTAAACTTTCTAACTTCGGTCTCTGTAATAATTATATAACCTGGTTTACTAGTTACCTTAAAGATAGATGTTTCTTTGTTTCACTTAATAAAAAAACTTCTACTTTATATCATGCTACTTCTGGTGTGCCTCAAGGGGGTACTTTATCTCCCTTATTATTCAATATTTATATCAATGATATTTTTAAAGTTCTTCATCATACTACTGGTTTTCTGTTTGCTGATGATCTTAAAATATCCAGAGAAATTTCCTCCTTAAATGACTGTCTGCTTCTTCAATCTGATATTACTGAAATTGATAATTGGTGCAAAATGAATTTAGTTTCACTTAACAAAGATAAAACAAAAATTATTTCTTTCACAAGGAAAATTCATCCAGTTAAATATGATTATTTTCTTGACAACTCAAAAATTTCCAAATCTCTTAGTATAAAAGATCTTGGTGTTATTCTTGATTCCAAACTATTCTTTCATCAACATGTTAATTCTTTAGTATCCTTTTCCCGTAGAACCTTATATTTAATAAATTATATAACTTACTATGCATCTAATATTGAATCCATTCTTACTCTTTATTTGTCCTTAGTTAGAAGTAAACTCGAATATTGCTCAGTTATCTGGAACAGTATTAACACCACCGACAGTGACAATATTGAATCCATACAAAATAAATTTTTCAAAATAATTAGTTCTAGACACCATCAATTACCCAAATTAGAATCTCTTTCAAATCGTCGCATCCATCTGGATGCCCTGTTTGTGTTTAAGTGCTATAGTTCAAAAATTAATTGCTTATACTTACTTGATAACTCTGGTATTCGAGTCCCGCAGTTCAAAAGCCGCCTTCGATCCCTATTATGTTCCTTACACAATAATAATGATTTAATTTACAGACTTATCTCAAATTTCAATAAATATGAAAATTTTATTAAAAACTTCAAATTTTAATTTTTATGATTACCCTAATATTCTGAGTAATTTTATAATCCTGTTTATTCTTCCAATTTTAGATCAATTAGTTAAAATTATCTCAGTTGCTGTTTTGTTTTGTTTTGTTTGTTATTGTGTCGTCCTTTATTTTCCTGTGTAGGTTGTATTTATTCGCTTGTATGTGTCGTCTTTTATTATCCTGTTTATGTTGTATTTATTCGTTTGTATGTGTCGTGTTTGTATTACTTGTTCTGTGCACACCTCTAAAGCTTCGGCTGTTGGTGTGCATGTCACAAATTTTAATAAATAATAAATAAATAATAAATTACTATATGCATACATGTATATAACACTTTAACACATTTAACAGTATACAGTTTTGTATGGCCTTGAAAGGAAATGATTTCAGCATGCTGCACACCAATAAATTGTCTAATTGAAAACCATAAACATCATCTTTATTAATCATGAAACTGTACACTAATTGATTATTCAGTTAATGAACTCACAAACATGTTTCTGTCTCATGCTATGTCACATACTCGCATGCAAAGCGTTCTTGTTCATCAAGGAATCTAGGGAACTTATCAGACTAATCTTCAAAACATCATAATATACTGTCCCAATGGCCCAGGAGTAGAAAGTTGCGCACCAATAAAACGTCTCGACTAACAATGCCTGATGCAATTTCGTAATGTCCCAGTGCCCCAGAAGTAACAAGTTCTTGCACCAATAATAAAGTCAGCTAAGTATGTTTTAAAAAAAAACTTCTTTATTAGTTACTAAACTATACTTAAAACAAATACTTATGCTTAATACACCCACAACAATTTCTAATTTATGGTTTATTCACACACCTGTCTCTTATGCACAAAAAAAATTTGCAGAGGATGCATTTTCTTATTCATAGCTGCCTAACAACTTCTTACATTATCTGAAAAATCTTCAACTTACCCGTTTACATTCCAGGAACTTCTCATTTCAAGTCTTATAATAGTCTATTACGCATCAATTACAAAGCAATCCTATTCACTGTGGTGCTCCTCCAATAGGCTGCTTGCAGGAAACACACTGGGTTTGCATGAGCTGTCTACAGTCACAGCGGAGACGTCAGTAAGCCTTAAATATTGTGCTTTTATTAGTGATTTAATGACTCCAGGGATTTGACCTCAATGTCAACTCAATAAATTTTAAAAAAATTCCATTCACTGTGTACCTATTTATTGTATTGAAAATAATTAGAACACATGCATGTTTTAATATGCCAGTGATATTGTTTCCTTGAAGGATATAGTGTTACTGTTCATATTTTAAAGTGACATAATATGTTGCTGATATACTATATTAACTAGTAACAGATCTAATAACACTATTGAACACTAGCAGACTCATTCAGGGCATTTCGTAAATAAAAATTTTAATACCTTAATTTGTTAAAATTGTTATGATTTACTGGTGAGAATTGCTACTTAGGGCTATAGACTATGAATGGTAGGCATGGTTACTTCATTCTTTTAAGACAGTTCACTGTTGTGATTTCATTCAATTATGAAAACTCATTTACACTGTAACAATTTCAAATGAAAATTTGCATTGTTTTTAAAATCATGCTGAGCTACAATTGTCATGTTGGCTTTTCATTTGTTGCAGTTAGCGAAATATGTAAACAAAAAAAAAGATCTGGTAACATCTACATCATCAATTTGTTTCTTACAAAGTCATTTGTCAAAAATTCCTCTCAGACTTGCTAAAAAAAATAATAATCTCACACTACATAATTACTAAAAAAAGTTAACTTTCAGAAATACATATATTTTATTAGCTCAAAAATATACACAGTCTATACAGCCAATCCATCATGAATGTAATCTTACTGATAAATGCCTATCCTAGGACCAATGTGCAGGCAACTATAGTCTGTTTCAGGCTTGGATTGCCTTACGGAGTAAATGAAAAACACTGTTGCCACAAATATTAAAGCACATCAATAATTAACAAAATCAGTTTAAATTATAATACACACACACATACACACACAAAAGGGGGAGTTGACTTCAGGCAAATTTCCCTCCATGCACGGACATACAAAAAGCATGGTTATTGCCCATAGCATGAAAAGTAATGGTTTTTGACCCCTATGTCCCTCCCCGACCCTTCTCTCTTCTGGTCAAAGTCATGAAATTATTATATTGTCATCGGGATTACATAAACTAGCAAAGTTTCAAATCGAAATGACAATTAGAAGTAAGTTAAAATTGACTTTCAAGATCTGATTACATAGTTACAAGTTAAGCTAATAAAAGCGTGTTAAAAAACTGATAAATACAATCAGTTTAACTCTAATATGATTGGAAGTTTTAAAGTAGGTATTACTCATGCTTTGATTTTAGGATTCATTTAAACTATTAATTTTTTTTATTAATAATCAGAGATATAATCATGTTTTTTAAGAAACAAAACAGAAAAATTTAATAAATCATTATTGCACTTACATTCAAATAATGTAATTCATTAAGTATTTATATATACATATATATTTTTTTAATAAAAATTTGTATCCCTCAAAAATAGTTACATACACTGCTGAAAAATGTTTTGAGTAAGAAAAACTAAAAAAAATTTTAAAATCTGAAATTTTATAACAGGAAATAATATGAAAGTTGGTATTTTACATATTTGCCAAACAGTTTTTTAAGAAAAATGAGACTATTATATTTAAAATTGAGTGGAGAAAGGTGTAGCATTGTAGCCCTTACTCTCTGCATATAAAAATCGGCATAAAAGGCTGGCCCAAACTACGGACTTGCTACTGTAGATATTCTCTTCCTTCGTGCCAGAGCCACAGCTTAGCCTACTGGACAGCCTCGGTTCTGGCAACATGTACAGCAGCGGTAGGCACGGCAAGCCTTGTCAGCGGGTAAACCCAATGATTCACCAGCACAAGTGCCTAGCTCCAATGGCCAAGAGCACGAATGCTCTGAAGTGGGCAGACAAGCCAGTAAATAGGCTCCAATTGCGGGTGCATGAGGTTCCAGGCAGTCCAGCGATGCTCCATCTTCTAGTCAACAGCCAGCTACCTTTTGTGCCAGGGTGGGGGAGGGAAACGACTTCTCGGTTCCTCTAACTCCTCAAGTCGGTTGACTGCACGCCGCTCAGGACTACCACTGCCAGCCATACAGTGGCCCCAGCTGTCTTCCTTCAGAGTTCCGACACTATTCAGCTCCGTTGCGCGCGCAGCATTCTGCAGCTCTGCAAGTTCGAGCCCACAGTTCGCTACACTTCGCATCCAGGGCACATCAAGATCCCCTGCAGTGCCTTTGCCGATAAAACTACTTTCTGCTGCACGCCAATCTATTTACAAGCTGCCTTTCACCGCCGATTGCCAAATACCCCACCAAGCCAGGCAGTGGTCAGCGGACTGCTATTAGTTATTATTGTCACCCCAGCAAGGTTACAAATCTCGCTGGAATCCTCTGCCACCGTGGAATGGGTTGGTAGCAGATGGCAATGCTTGTCACCCTCGGTTAGCTCACAAAGCCAGCCTTTGGCAACCCAAAATGTCGCAGGGCATATTCTGGCCTACAACCCGCAGGAGCGATGCTTACACCCCGAGAGACTACAGCCAACCTAGAGGACACTGGAAAACAAGTGGTTTATATACCTTCGACCTCCTATTCTGGTGTAGCCAATGACAAGAAAACGTCCTCTGATTTTCTGTGCACCTTATAACTGATGCTATTGGCTGATGTCTTGCTGCAAGGGTAGTTAGTTTGCAATTGTGTTTTATGGTAAATAAGTTTCATTTTTATCAAATTAAAGGTATCCATATTTTTTTTCAATCCATGTTGACTGATAACATTTTTATTGCTGACAATTAATCCTGATTCATTTATTTTCCATTTAATTGGATGTTCTTCCTGTATGAGTGTAGTAGCATATGTTGTGCAATAATGGCTACACAACAGACTGGCCCTGCTGCTAAGAAGAGCAAGCGTTCTGTCGCTCTTGCTGTACAAGTTGGGCCAGTGGTGTTCAGACATTGTACGTGTGCTGAACTAGCCAAAATCTTCAGCTGACACCATCGACAAGAATACTGAAAATATTAAATCCAGTATAAAAAATAGGACATATACATGCAGCTCACTAGTGGAGACGTTGGAGAAAATTTCTGCAATGTTGTGAGTTAACTTTTTGTCTGCCATGAATTTTTGGTACATGCAGAACTCTTAACAAAAGTTGCACAATTGTTTACATTTGATTCTTCGGTAGTGTGATGTTAAGTCACATAGTAAAATACGTAGTACATAATCACCATAAGGCTCCAAAAAGAACATAATAAATTGGTCTCTAGTTACAGCAACAAGAAAGATTTTCTGTAAATTTTCCCTTCTTCATTGTCTTACCTCCTCTCCATCAAAGGCATGTGAGGAACAGCCACTTGTATGGCACACACTCACTTCCTCAAGTTTTTCTTTATCTCATCCTCGCTCTTAACTATATGTTTAAAACCTTACACTTGCTTTATCCAGGCTGACAGGTTTTGATTTTTTGACTGTGCTGCAACACGTCACCCGGCAAGTCACAAACTGAGCGTAAAGTTTTTACATCATGTGTTAATAAGACTTTCTACCATTCACTACACACTGGGTTGCATTTCTTAAAAATCAAATTTTAATCAAAACTTTATTATATATTGATAGTCGAATAATAAAACATACTTCACTTAAAAGCCTTATTTGATAATGAAATTTTAGCAAAACAAAATTGCTTAGCATGCAATGAAAACGGGTTTGTGCTTTGTGCATACAAAAAATTTAAGTAAATTTTTTATGTCCATACATAATACAGTTGCAAACTTTATTTCGTTTATTATTTACTTATTAATTCACTATTTTCGAGAAATGGTGCAAAATGTAGGCATTTTTAGAAGGTCTAGGAACCTACCCAGGACATAAAAAAATTTCATTATGATGAAACATGATTTAATAAATGGATCTTTTGCTTAATGTTAATTGTTGGTTAATAGAGGAATGACTAGCTATTTTTTTCTCAAATTTACCTATTTCCAATTTTCTGAAAGAAAAAAATCTGGACTTCACTATCCTAGTCTATTTCTCTGTCCAATTTCTTTCTTTTTTTATATTTAATTTTTTATTTAAGCCTATCAAATACAAAAAACTAGAATTATATATCAAAAAAGAAATTTTGCACTGAAACTTGTACACACCATTTTACATTGTGGATATGACAATACACTAAAAATAATTCTGAAAAAAATTGCTTCCACAGAATGGATAAAGGCATATTGAAGTATGACATTTTCCCTTCAAATTACTACCACTGGCGAATTTCCTTTACTTTTCCAGGATTTCAAGAAAAATTTCCTTACTTTTCTTAACCTATTCTGAATTTCTAGAATGTGGACACTTGGTTGGGTTAGGTAAATGACATTCAAAATACTTAACTGCATTTCTCAGAGCAAGTAGTACTCAAAACCAAAGTTATTGGAACCTTTAACTTTTTCAGAATAGATCCTACTCAAGGAAATAAATGTAACATTATAAAAATGGCTAAAATTTTCATATTCTGCAATTAATATATTTTGTAATTATCCAAGAAAGGGGGTGAATCCAAAAATAAAGCAAATACAAAAATAAAAATACATTGTTACTTTTTATTTTTTTTAATAATTCTGTAAAATTACAAAGCCATAATTGTATTACTTCATTACCTAACGCAAAATAATTTTTCCACTATCATGTTAATAGACGGATATTATTTCCACCATTAATAATTCTGTAAAATTACAAAGCCATGATTGTATTACTTCATTACCTTGTAACAACCCAGATTACAGCCTTCCTCATGCAATTTAGCAATAATAATTTGTTATAAATTTTTTGTCATATTTCAGGTTAGATTTAAAGTTTTTTCCTTTTTCGAAGTTATTTTGAAAATAATTCTCCGGGTTTGTTTTTATTTTTAAAATTCATAAGTTTATTTTTCTGGTAATTTTTTGCTGGCTTCTTTGTGTGGGAAGGCATGCTGACGTGATTCTCCTTCGTTTTTTCACGACCGAGGCTTTGTTTCACACGCTAGGCGTGTGGGTCACGGGAGTGTGAGAAAGAGACAAAATCGCTGTGTCATGGGAACAGAAATAAGCATTTCGTAGACACTTCTGTTGCTACGCGCCGTGATTGGCTGATAATTACGTCAGCGAGCCCAGGACACTGCCCGCACAAATGAAAGGAAGGCTGTAAGATCAGTCATTGTCTGAGCACCGTGCCGAGAGGTCGTGGTCGGGCGATGGCTCGCATCATTTAGCTATGTTAACTTGAAGAACAACTTTGCGACTACGGTCCGGGCGACGCCTGAGAACTTTTTTTTTTCTTTCGGACATTTAAATTAATTTGAATTTTTTGACCGTAGTCATAGGCAAAGCCCACAGCGAGGCGACAAAGGGTTTTGTCCAGCCGTCGCTGCCCGGAACTTATCCGGGCACTATAATGTAATTTGTAATAAGTCTACGTGTTTTTCTTTTTTTATGGAGGTACCATTTAATTTTTTGTTGTGTGCTCTATTGTATGAAATATAGTGTGATTTTTACATAAATTAAAAAAAAACAGGTAATACATTAAACATTGTTTATAAATTTCTTCTTTCTTCGTGACCTGCAAACCTATATGTTCCACTATCACTTAATTTTAGCCAGCCGGAGGTAGTGAGTGGTAACAACCTAAGACCAAATAATTTTTCCACTATCATGTTAATAGACGGATATTATTTCCACCATGTTGAATATTTTATATTATTTCTATCATGTTCAATATTTTAAACAGACGTACACATCTTGGAAGTCAATGCTAAGATGAGTTATTTAATGCTTCTTTGTATTTTGTGGGGAGCCTAAGGTTCACATTTGTCCATTCCAAGGTCCGAACAGTTCCTAAGATCACAGAACTTTGCTGCTCACTCGTGCTTCTTCAGTATCACCTATTATAGGATTATTATAATGTTTTAAATCTAGCTAACCTAACCTACCATTCTCAATCTATATCAAAAATACAAAAATAAATGCACTATTTTTCACGAATTTCATTTTTTTTGAACATATTTTTTTTAGTAATATAAACTAGACTAAGACTCTAGTCCTCCCTACTTTAGTTTATTCTGCAACCCCAATATTTCATTATCAAAGAAATTATGTCTGTCGATGTTACGAATGATGGTGGTATAAAGAAAATAACAGTGTGCCCTATTTATTAGAAAACTTTAGATACTGAAACATAAAAGTTGTGTGAAAAGTGATGGATTATGAAGATAAAATGCCGGTATCGCAAAATAGACTAAACCGGATGGGAATGTAGTCTACTTCACGATACCAATAAATTACTACCTTGAAACGTCTCATTTTCTAAAAATTAAATACTGGTATTGTAAATTAGACTATAGAGTAGGACTCTTGTCTACTTCACGATAACGCCAAAAAAAATATTATGGCAAATTGTCTCATTTTTACCATATGAAATATCAGTATGGCCTAGACCTGATAGAATTTAACTCTTACTTTACTATTATGTACCTAAACTTATAATTTACCTAAATGAAACATGTGAAAATTACTGCATTTACACCCTCTCTCTCTCCAAAACCCATAAATTTTACTGCTTATACCAAAAATACATACAGGAATTTATTCCTTCGGCACGGCCTTGACTTCATAAATTTATCTACCCTATTGTGATGTAAATTAAAATATAGGTATATATTATTAGATGACCTACCCTCACCAAACCTTTTGCTCTGTTTTTTCACTTTAACAATTACAAAACTAACCTAACATAAAACCAATAGCACATAAAACAACTACAGTAAATATTTACTTGGGCGGTATTTCCGAAAAAAAATGTTAAAAATCCGAAAATAACTTTATTTTATGCTCTTCAACTTCCTCTTTTCATTAAAAGTGGCGGAGGTAAGAAATTCCAAATACTTTAGGAGATATCGAATTTTTAAATTTCATCATATGTAGTTGAGCGGTATTTGCGAAAATAAATGTTAAAAATCCGAAAATACCTTTATCATATGTTCTTCAACTTCCTCTTTTCATTAAAATCGGCGGAGATAAGAAATTCCAAATACTTTAGGAGATATCGAATTTTTTAATTTTGCAATACAAGACCTGTGGAACCATTCGAGCGGCGCCATTTTTTTTATTTTGCCGTGTGTTCGTGAATACGTGAATCGTGAATGCGTAATTAATAAAATGGTTGATTAGGTCAGGTCAGTTACATTATTAATACTTTCAAACTAAGCCGACATTAAAAATTATTTTGTGAATTAATTTTAATGGCTGTTTAGTTTTAAATATTTATAATGTAACTGACCTGACCAAACAAACCCGGACAGAGGGTGAACAGTAAACTAAAATGGTCGATTAGGTCAGGTCAGTTACATTATAAATACTTTCAAACTAAGGTGATATTAAAAATAATGTGAATTAATTTTAATTATTCTTTAGTTTTAAATTATTTATAATGTAACTGACCTTACCTAACAAACCCGTAACGAAGGATGTACAGTAACAACTCACGTAAATTTTTTTGTTACTTATTACTTGCGCAACAATATCAAAATAACAAATAAGACTTTAAAATTAGAAACGTTAAAAACTCACCTAAGTTGGAAGCGGTAATTAAACACTGTTTTAAACAATAATTGAACTAAATAATCACGTATTAGTTCATTTGAATTCTGGCCTATCACGAACAATCACGTGACATCATTATCCAATAAAAAAATAGATACTCGTACGTAAACAAGAAACAATGGTGCACGCACGCCACAGGAATGCGCTGGTTTTGTGCTGAAATTTAAAAATTCAATATCTCCTAAAGTATTTGGAATTTCTAATCTCCGCCGCTTTTAATGAAAAGAGGAATTTGAAGAGCATATAATAAAGGTATTTTCGGATTTTTAACATTTATTTTCGCAAATACCGCTCAACTACATATGAAGAAATTTAAAAATTCAATATCTCCTAAAGTATTTGGAATTTCTAATCTCCGCCGATTTTAATGAAAAGAGGAAGTTGAAGAGCATAAAATAAAGGTATTTTCGGATTTTTAACATTTTTTTTCGGAAATACCGCCCAAGTAAATATTTACCACAACTACAAATCACATACATTTTAAAAACATAAAAACCCATTTACCTTTCTTAGCTCTAAGACAATAATCTTTTACTGTCAATATTTCTCATGTAGGTAGATAGAAAATTTACATAAAAAACAAATGCCATTCCTCCTATCAATATATTCTATATAACTTAACGAAACAGAAACCGCTGTTTACCTGTGCCTAACTGCAATAAATAATTCTTTCTCAACACTGCACCGATACACTTATTTATTATAAACACACATGACCTTGCTCTTCTCTCATGACTACTACACTTATTTCCACGCATTTCCAATAACTATCTTAATATCTACTCAATACTTTTTGCTTACTTATTCACTTCATAAAAACATTTATTTACTTGACACCTCCTTGAACCATTCGCCCTGAAACTCACACTATGATTATTCTTTTCCTTTCACGGCACTATTATGACATACACTGTTCCCACTATTAAATATTATATTTTCCTTTTTTGCACAATTCAATTTATCATTAGCATTGCAACTTCCATGATATACATTTCCCCTACTTTATTTCCAACCAATAGGAATCCAGTAATGTAAACTGAACTTGATCAAAAACAGAATATGCACAAATGTGACCTCGGAATGGATAGATATGTATCTTAGGTTTCCCATATTTTGAAGCATTAATGATTTCTGATTTCATTAATATATAACTACAAGGTATGAGTTTTTTTGATTAATGATTCTTGCAAAAAAAAAAGTTTACTGCGGTAAATATGTAGTTGGACGGTATTTGCGAAACTAAATGCTAAAAATCCAAAAATACTTTTATTCTATGCTCTTTCACTTCCTCTTTTCAAAACAACCGGCGGAGATAAGAAATGCCAAATACTTAAGGAGATATCTAATTTTTTTAATTTTGCAACACAAAACCTGTGCAACCATTCGACCGCTGACATTTTTGTTATTTTGCCGTGTGTTCGTGAATGCGTAATTAATAAAATGGTTGATTAGGTCAGGTCAGTTACATTATTAATACTTTCAAACTAGGCCGACATTAAAAATGTGAATTAATTTTAATGGCTGTTTAGTTTTAAAATATTTATAATGTAACTGACCTGACCAAACAAACCGGGACAGAGGATGAACAGTAAACTAAAATGGTCGATTAGGTCAGGTCAGTTACATTATAAATACTTTCAAACTAAGGTGATATTAAAAATAATATGAATTAATTTTAATTATTCTTTAGTTTTAAATTATTTATAATGTAACTGACCTGACCTAACTAACCGAGACAAAGGATGGACAGTAGGAACTCACATAATTTTTTTTTACTTATTACTTGCGCAACAATATTCAAATAACAAATAAGACTTTAAAATTAGGGTAAATCTGTATTGTACGGATTAGCGCCAAAAAAAATCGTACAAATATGAAATAACTTTCATTATATGCTCTTTTACGTCCTCTTTTCAAAACCGCCTGCGGAGATTAAAAATTCCAATTACTTTTGGAGATATCACCGTTCTTATCTTGCAATACAAGCCCTATGTAATCATTCAACAGACGCCATTTTATATTTTGCCGTGTGTGCGTGAATGCCTAAATAACAGAAATTTTCCATTAGGTAAGGTTAGTTACATGATAAATACTTCAATATAAACGGAAATTAAAAATAATATTAATTAATTTTACTTGTATAGTTTTAAGTATTTATAATGTAACTGACCTGACCTAACAAAACGGGACAAAGGTAGATTAGGTCATGTCAGCTACAGTATAAATACTTTGAAACTGAACGGACATTAAAAATAATAAAATTAATTTTAATGGTTGTTTACTTATAAAGTATTTATAATGTAGCTGACCTGACCTAACAAACCGGGAAAAAGGATGAACAGTAGGAACTCACGTAATTTTCTTTTTACGTGATGTAGTCGTTCAACTACGTCGCGGAAAAAAAAAAAAAAAATCATACTTGTAAACAAGCAACAATGGAGCAACAAGCAACAAAGCATCAGTGCACATCACGAAAATTAAAAAATTCCATATCTCCTAAAGTATTTGGAATTTCTGATCTCCGCCGGGTTTAATGAAAAGAGGAAGTTAAAGAGCACAGAATAAAGGTATTTTCGGATTTTTAAAATTTTTTTTTAAAAAAATCGCCAAAAAATGAATATTAAAAAATTCGATATCTCCGAAAGTAATTGGAATTTTTAATCTCCGCAGGCGGTTCTGAAAAGAGGACGTTAGATAGCATATAATGAAAGTTATTTCATATTTGTACGATTTTTTTTTGCGCTAATCCGTACAATACAGATTTACCAAAATTAGAAACGTTAAAAACTCACCTAAGTTGGAGGCGGTAATTAAACACTGTTTTAAACAATAAATGAACTAAATAATCACGTATTGGTTCATTTGAATTTTGGCCTATCACGAACAATCACGTGACATCATTATCCAATAAAAAAATAGATACTCGTAAACAAGAAACAATGGTGAACGCCACATGAATGGACTGGTATTGTGATGAAATTAAAAATTCGATATCTCCTACAGTATTTGGAATTTCTTATCTCCGCCACTTTTAATGAAAAGAGAAAAATTGAAGAGCATATAATAAAGGTATTTTCGGGTTTTTAACATTTTTTTTCGCAAATACCGCTCAACTACATATTTACCTTTACTGCATTACGCCAACTAAATTAATAGCATGTATTTCATATGTAATAAATACATCATACATAATTAATGCAGTTTATCTAACCTAACCAAATGTTAACACCTTTTACAGTATTTATAATGTAGTCAGAATGTAACCAAATATAAAAAAAAGTAAACACGTGAAATATCTTTTTTCTAATGCACCTCTCAAAACTGCCTCTCAAAACTAGGTTAGGTGAGTTCGTTATATTCAACCTCTTATTGAATATTTACGAATTTTTGAATCATTAAAAGAGGTGTTTCACTAATTATATATTAAATACTGTAAGTTCAACTTACAATCAAACCCCAGAAAATTAAACAAACTAACATACGGCTATGTAAGCAATGTGAAGCAATCTAAATCCACTTACCTTACCATTTTTGGGATCGCAAAAGTTACGGCACTATTTTCCTTAACACACTGGTTGATTCAGGTTACGCCACTAATACATTTACTTCGATGACAATTGTAACCGACTCCTACTACCGGAAAACATTTCCAAACACGAACCGACACCATTTTTAATTTAATAAACGACATCAGTGACGTCAAGCCAACGAATAAACAGTGAAATATTTTAGTAGAACAATAAAGGAAACTCAAGCATTTTAAAATGACGAACGCTAACGATTCACGATCAAAGCGATAATAGTGGCTTAGCCTGAAGAACGCCCGCAAAATTCAAAAACCCATGTGTTATAATGGGCGGACACTGAGCAGATTTTCTCTCACTGTTTGAAATATTTTTGTCGTTTATTAATGAATTAACACTTTAGGTTGTATGAAAAAAATGTATTCATAAAGGAAACAAGTTTTTATAATCTACAAAAATTTATTGATTTAACAATCTCGAAAAATTACCTCACTTTTAACATGACACATATCATAAACATATAAAAATTAAATATACTTAAATTTAAAAGTGAATTATTTGTAAATTGATTATTAAGGTATGTTAGTTTTGTGAAACATGACAAAATTTCTATAATTTTTTTATTTTATTTTATTGGTGCTCCACTGGTATGAATTGACGTCGTACATCCGTGCCTCTGGGTTAAAGCCCGGATCACAGCCCTGTCCGCAGCGCGCCGCGGCTTTGGGAATGACGTCCATTCCGCTCCGTGCGTGCGAGAGCAGTGCCCCGGCGTCCTGGTCTCCAGTACCGTGTGAGCCAACTTCGAGGCTAGGCGCGGTAGCGAGACGCTTAATAAACTCGCCGCTATTATCGCTTTTGGTTCTGTTCTAAAGGGTGTTATAATCTCTTTTATCGTTTTTTCTACCGTGTGAGTGTTGTTTTGTATCTGGCGTGTCCACGGGACAAAACACGTGGACTAACACAACTAGCCTGCACCGCACTTTTCTCCAGCGCGGGAGACGTCCCTCGGCAGCTACAGGGCCGGACGGTCCACCCCTGCCTCCCCGCAGGAGGCTGCTCTACACGAGAGAGCTGGCGCTGGGCAATACAAGAAAACGGCCGAGAGACGTCCGCCACGTCTCCACGCGTCCTACGGAGACGGGTACACGACAGTATATACATACTTATTTATCTGAGTAAATACTCCAAAAGTGGTATTTTCGAATACAAGAAAACTTCGTTAAGAGATTTAATGTCACTAACGAAAAATAATAAAACATTTACAACCTTATACAGCATTTGAAATATAGCTAACCTAACCGCATACTAGTATTGTTTTATTACTATAAATATCGCAATGCTGTTTAGTAGTCAAGAAATAGAATGAAGGGACCTTTAAAATACAATTTTCAACATTATGATTAAATTTTTTAGAAGAGCACATATTATAAAAATTGCCGTCACCCGCGGTCTTGGCTTCGAGACCTGGGCGGGGCCTAGTGGGAAGTGGTGGTGTGTGGGTATGTTCCGGTGGGCGCCAGGCTAGCACAGTCGCTAACCAATGGTTTTGGGCGTGGATACTTTCTGCTCCGGCGTGGCCCACTAGGCCTTCGGCTGTAATTGAATTTAAGAGGGGGGTTTTCGTAGAGCTAGTTATCCAGTACTGACGTGTCCCAGGATTGAAAACCCCCGAGGTGTAGCGGGTTCAGGCGCTATCGAAGAGTTCCTTCTTGTCCAGCTGGTGATTGCCCTGCCTGGAATGTCGTCTGCCTGCCCTCTTGCTGGGCATGAGCGAAGATAGGGGAGAAGGGGGGGGAGAACAGGAGCCTAGAGCGAAATCCCCGAAGGGCCGCTCCAAGGGGGGGAGGGAGTCTAGAGCGTAATCCCGAAGGGCCGCTCCAGGGGAGGAAGGATGCTAGAGCGTAATCCCGAAGGCTGCTCCAGCAAAGGATTCCAGAGCGTGGCCGGAGAGAGAGAGAGAGAGAGAGAGGTCAACATTGCTATTACACATGAATGCTAATTGGTGCCACAGTTTAATAGAGGCCAAGACACATCATTGTTTAGTCTGTATGTGTATAAATTATAGTTGCCATCTATGGGCGCTGGCTGAACTACATTCCATAGAAGCACCAGGTCGGAGACATGTACAATGTCTTTCAGACAAGGGCCTTTTCCAGAAAGAGGTGGGTTTACTGGCGGGCGGTTGCAAGTCGGGCTTGAATCGGCCTCCGGCCGGACTACGTCAAAATTAAGTACTTAATATTTACGAAAATACTTTTAAAGTAGGATGACGTCGTCCCAAGTGCTCCTCCGGCTCGCTGAGGCCATTATTGCCCATTGCTGCTTCAGGCTTGCGTGTGCGCCGGCGCCCATGCGCAAAGGTGTAACAAAGGTTTTGTTTATGTAATTATGTGAGGGTGTAAATATCTATTTGTCTTGTTGTGTACCTGTAGATGTGTTTCCCGGGTGACTGAGTCGCGTCTCCCCGCCTGTTACCATGTGGCTCCACGCACTGTCAGTCGTGTCACCGTTGTCACGTCACCGTCATTCGCGTTGTCAGTCACGTCACCGTCAGTCACGTCACCGTCGTTCGCGTCGGCAGTTACATCACAGTCTTTCGTGTCATCGTCATTCACATCACTGTCAGTCATGTCACCGTCAGTCACGTCACAGTCGTTCGCGTCGGCAGTTACGTCACAGTCTTTCGTGTCATCATCATTCGCGTCACTGTCAGTCACGTCACCGTCAATCACGTCACCGTCGTTCGCGTCGGCAGTTACATCAGTCTTTCGTGTCATCGTCATTCGCGTCACTGCCAGTCACGTCACCGTCATTCATGCCACTGTCAGTCGCGTCACTGTCGTGTCTCCGCCAGTCAGGTCACTGGTAGTGTCGTGTCGCGCTCAGTGCGTGGAGCCGGGCCTCGCCCTGATGGACTGTCACAGAGGGGAGCCGTGACAGCCCATGTACAGTGTGTGACGTGTGCATTAAACCCAGCTTAATGTGTTAAACTCTTTTATTTCATTCGAGTTAGGGTAGTTCCCTTGCCACGTGGCACGTACCCTCTCTACCGGAGCAGCTGGGCAGCGACTCCGAGCGACGGGAACGGCCCTAACGTCGACAAGGATTATATGAATAAAATAATTAATATTTAAAACGATGAAAGTTCCACATATGTAACTATTTTATTTCATACTTAGAAATTTAATTAAAATTTATTTTTTATGACTGTTGACATGTGATTTTATTTAATTTTTTTAATTTTTAGATGTAGAGATAAATAATATGTCTTTTATTTTAAATACAAGTTGCACAACATTTCACCAAAAAGTCCCAAAATTTCGCTTTAAGCGGTGGCTAAGGGTAATTACCGGCGTTTTTAGGAATCTTATGTAGACATTAAAATTCCTCATGTTTTGAATGTCAAAAGTGCAAATTTTCATCATACTCGGAATCAAACTTAAAATTTGTACAAAAAGATGTACACAAACAAACATAAACTCTTGTTTAAAAGTATGTATATTCACATATTCGCTTACACCTAAACAATTTTCGAATATATTTATAAGATTAATTTTTAGTGCCAGTATAAAATTAATGGTATATGACTATAGTGTAGAGTGACCAAAACAACTTACTGAGCTATGTATTTTAAGTATGATTTTAACACTTACTACAATAAATTATATCAAATAATTTGATTTTCTTCAATTGCGGTGTCAAAATGTAATACTGGATCTATAAGAAAATGTTAAAAAAAAAAAAAAACAAAGTTATTGACCAGGACTTCATCCCATAAATGTCCAAATATCACAATGCTAACTATACCAATCTGTATCTATTGTAATAAAATGTTGAATTATTTGACTCTGGGTTGCCGTTACGTCCCAACAGCACTGCCTCGAATAGCATGTGCAACGAACACGCCCGTGAGTTAAAGTGCGCCGCGACGAACACCAAGTCGACTACAGCGCCCGGCCGGATGTAGCAATGCGCTAGTGTGTAATTAAATAAGTAATTCCTCTTTGCAAAACCAAATTATTAACAATTAAAATATACTGAAATTATATGAGAATTATGAGCAATTGTAAAATAATCATGTAATATCAAATTTAACAACTAAGTCCAAAACTGGTCGGGGCTGTTTACCCGCGCAACACGCGTCTTGGCGCGAGGTCGCACGGCGCTCTAGTGCCAGTTGCCGCCGGGAGCTCAGAGGGGTCCGTCGCCATTGTCGTAAGTAATCTTTTCAATTAGATCTGCGACCGACCCCACTTAGCCGTACGTTCTTACGTGCGGCTCTTCGCTTAATCATTTAACAGGAATATTTCAGTACCTATATTACGTAAATTTTATGTTCAAAGTACCCAGTGGACTTGAGCCTTACACATTTTTCCAGGCTTCGACGCCAGTTAATCGTTGTTTGATGAGGGCTTCTGGCAAGCCTTTAGTGTCATGGTGTACTAACTCTTAAATAAACGTGTTTTCGAGTTAGCTAATTTTGACAGTGTAATATATGTATTGGCAATCTAACCTAGTAATAACTGTCAACCTTTAAGGTGCTACTGTGACTAGTATAATTTTCATCTAGCCGAGCTTATGAAAAATCTGAAACATTCGTATTTTAGTAGGTTAGACTGCAATCATGTTTAAGAACGTTTGATCGTATACTTTTGCCATTGTATGTTTAACTTCAATTTCCATATAAACATAGTTGCAACTTATCAGTTCTACAATAATTTGCCATAGCCTTCGTGTTGTCAGTATCGGTCTCAGGATAGAACTTTATACACGTGTTTGCAGCCTATCCTGTTTGCGCGCAACGTCGCTGTGTTAAACCGATCGTGAAGCGACGGTCTGACAACAGACTCGGCCAGGCGTTGGACAAGCAAGTGTATTAAGTAGTAATAAAGTACAGTGTTTTCTGTCATTTCCCTTTTTATTTCAAGGCATCCTGGGTGGCCTAAACAGCCCGGGTATTTTAAACTAACGACGCACTCCTGCCTGCAGTCACGAGGTTAATCCCCCTTTCCCCCCTTGAGATCATTTTCAATTCAATATTTATTCTAAACATAATCAGGCAGCGGGAGTGGCATCATATTAACACTGTAATCCCATAACTCTAATTTTTTCTTTTAAGTTGCTAATATTTCTTTGTGTAATTATTAAGGCCTTAATTTATTCCAGAATATTTTTTGCTGTCATGGAGTTTTATTCGGCACACCGATACGCTTGATATGTCCCACGGTTTTCATGTAAGAGAATATAAAAGAGGTTATTGCCGGCACACGCAGACGACTTCGGCACAAATATACCTAAATAAATTTAACTTCAATAAACAATTTAGAGTAGTCAGCAACATCGTAATTATTGTAACCAAATATTATAAGAACTTTTCCAGCCATAATAATTAATTACAACTGCTAAAAAAGGGGTGCCGTCGGACAGGGTCTCGGGTTCGAGTCCTGTGGCGAGTCTAAGGGGCTGGTGGTGCTTTATGGTGTGTTTTTCCAGGAGGGCGCCAGGTTAGCTCGTACGTTTAACCAATGGGATGGGTCTATCAGCCCTAGCGTGCTTTCCTAGACTGGGTGGCTGTATCTTAAGGGTGGTATTAACTGCTAGTAGACAATTGTAACACTTCCTGTTCAGCATAAGGTGGCTGGTGCCTAACTACAGATGTAATACACACACTGGAACTGAAAATGTGTGGTACACGTATTTATTAACGAACATATTTGGGTACACGATATTGCACGACACTACTCTTGGTTAATAATTTGGACATAATTGATACACGATATTACACGACACTACTCTTGATTAATTATGATTGTCTCTCCGTAAGGCAGTCCGTTAGAGGGGGGAGTTCGTTGGTTGTCCTGGAGTCGGCCAGGTCCGTAAAGTGACTGACCTTAAGGCGGCCCTGTGGCCCGTGGCCTTAAGGCAGGAACTACGACGGCCGGTTTAAGCCCTGCTCCGTAAAAACCGACCCGGGGAAATGACGTTACAAAGGATTTGTTTCATGACTATATTTACCAGAGTGAAGAATCGACGAGTTACTAATTTGAAGGTTCCCCACGGAACGAACACACGAACACATCCACCCTGCCAGAGGGGGCTGTCACACTGGGGGGGGGGGGAACAGTTCTGCCGCACGCCAAACCAAACCACAAGTGAAGAAAGAAGTTACAGTTATTCGGTTTTTAATTGAAAACTTACTTGTTTATTGTACATGACCCTTGTTTGAATATTAATGCTGACATTAGATCTATTATGAAATAATGATTAAAGTTTTAGTTTAAGAAATTGAACAAATATTATTTAAAAAGATGAGTCAACTTAAAGACTACTGACTAGTTGGTAAAAACCACTGGTTATGTTTATGTTTGTGGGTTTGTTCTGGATATTGCTTCAGCACCTTGTTTCTTACTTAAATTAAGGCTCTAGGTCGCTATGAGGATTAAGGGTGCTTTCACGCATTTCACTTGCTGAAAACAGAATGGCGAGGGATCGTTCTATTCAACTTGTAGAAGCATGCTGTTGTCAGAGTCAAGCAACTGTCGCCATCTATTCTTCCAGGGACAAACGAAATGCTCATAGGCATTGGTTTTCACCCAGTATATGGTATTTAAAAACTCACCAGTCATCTTGTGTCACAGCTTCAAAAAGCCCAAGCAGTGAACCAACCTCAAAACAAGCAGTAGTCAAACCATGTTACCAGGATCATCTCACAACTCTATACACAACTCTTCCAAGGTCTTAAGTATACCATCACAGAACTAATTAATTTCTCTATTATCAATCAAATAAGTACACTAATCAAGTGGGTAAAAGTTAAAATGAATGTAAATATTAAATCAACATATTAAGGTTTGGCACACATGCTAAAATGCAGCACCCATCAAGCTATTAAGAATTTAAATTTCTAAGTGTGGAATACAGCTGTTGATCTTGGCTTTAGATCACATTACTGCACTGCTGGCATTTCAGGTTCACCAAATGTTTGTTACCATGGGCATAAAGCCCACAGGGGAAAATGGAGCCAAGCTGCAGTGAAATTAATACGCCCTTCTCTTTGGGGACAAGCTTGCACGTGCAAAATAATAACTGTGCAACAGAAATGATGAACATTAATCCCGCAGCTACAATTCATCCACTGGAATCCTACAGATTTTCACCTTTTACTACAATTTACATTTCAATACAGTTCCCTATTTACTAGCAGATTTCATTTCACATTTGGTATTTTGTTTAAATCTACACAGACATAAAATAATAGGACAAAATCCCTAATAAAGAACGGAGTGGGTTACAATTGTGCTGATTTTAGAAATCCCACTGTAGTGAAACTATACAAAGACCTGAAATTTAGTTTCATATTTTTTTATTAAAAAAAAGTTGAAAATATTACAATTCCTGTAAACTTAAGTATACATGTTTTGACTATTTAAAATTTTCTAATCACAGGTTTACATAATGTAAAATAAAGTAATCATTAAATACTTCTATGATATTTGATACAAAAATTTTAATATATCATAGTAGAGGATTGTAAACTCCACTTAAAAATACAGTGTACTGACTGACTCCCATTCAAAATAAGGCAGGAAGACATTATGACTTGTCGCGTAACATGAAAATTTGCACATGCACACACACTTAAAAAATCAACATTTTAAATGGATAATTTAAAAATATATACATGAAAATAAATAGAATTTACTTGAGGTGAAACTTCAGATTTTAGAATAGCGTTTCCTTGCACTGAGACTTAAAGAATAAAGTACCTATGTTTCATGCCACTTCAGTAACACTACAGAAATGCCATAATTTTATTGTACAAAATACTGGAACCCTAAGGATGCCATACTTAAAATTTTAAGTGATTGATACAAGTATTCACAGAAAGACAATTAAGCCAGGTTGTAGTTCTGACTTAAGTATTTGATTAACCCGCAAAGTTTTTACTTATATTTTACTTACCTGATTGCAAATGTTCCTTACACTAGTTGTTTATTTTTCACCTAATACTTAATAAGTTATTGAGGGAACATTAGGTTCAAATATGTAATTGTAAGAAAAATCATATCAATAAAGTCAATAGAGATTTTCTTAATGCTAATCATACATTTTATACAGTTTTTTGTACACAATTTTTATAGCATTAACAAAAACTTACATTTTAATTTTTAGTAGTTAAAACTTAAAAATATTAACTCCATAAAATCTTGACTTATACAACATTTGGCATAATTTGACTGCTTCAAGTACAAAAGTCAAAACAATGCTCCACATTAAATTACAGGAATTCAGCTGTCAACAACTATGTCCTCTACATTTTCAATCCCAAAAAAAAAAACAAAAAAAAAACCTGTTTTTCAACTACTAACATGTTAAATCTGCACTAAATACATGCAGCAACATAATGAAAACTAAATGCAGCCAAAATTTGTTTCTTTACACTAACAATGCAGAACATTTTCCAATATATACCACAATAACAAGACAAACAAGTTATCATACTATTTATATGATAATCACACATTTAAAGGCAAGCCAGACACTTAAGAAACAGAAAAAAAAAAATGTTAAGAGCTGGAAGTGAAACGTTGCCAAATTACACTTTAAAACTTTCAAAACAACAGTATCGTAAATCAACTACCTAAACACTTATTTCCTACACCCCATGATTTTTAGATTCCCTAAATTTTAAATATTACACTTGATACTTCGGACAAAGATTTCATGTTGAATTGCATTAAAACGGGGGGTTGGGGGGGGGGGGGGGTGGAGAGAGAGAGAACAGAACAGAAATGGGAGTAATTACACCCTATAACATCTCAAAGCATGATAATACAATGGATGTAACACCAGAATATGCAATAAAGTCATTAAATAAAACAGAATTTTAAAAAAAATTTACTCAATTTACTAAAATTTTATTTTGTATTTAAAATGAAAATCCAATGAATACCTTTGTTTTACTTAATTGTATGTATGTAGTTTGTAACAAAATGTACACATCAAAAGGATTGATGCACAACACATTCCCTTATTTTTATATGCAATATTCTGATGTATACTTGAAATACTTGGATTATCACAGATTTATTATTTTTATCTTAGTAATTTGGCATTTCCATTCACACCACCAATATTTTATTTTTAAACTTCAGCTTGAATCGAATTAAAAATAACATTGTTTTCCTGAAAATAACATTAGGAAATAGTTTATTGTTTAATGTGTTTGATATTGCATCTTCTTTATAAATAAAATCGTATTCATAAAAATAAACCCATAACACTGAAATCGTGCTTCTAAAAAGAAATATTTAACTAAAATTATTACCATTATAGCTTGTCTTTAATTCTTAAGTCAATTATAATTATCATGCAGTAAGACTAAAGGTTTGGACATTTTCTTCTGTTTATAGGGAAGTTCAAATAAAAAGTATTGTACCACAAGTAAGAACTTGGCAAGCATAGCCACTGCAAGTTTAGTTTAGAGTAAGATCTCATAAAGTATGTGAAAAAAAAAAACACCATTCTGGTACTTCAAAATGAAATTATGTATTTCACAATGAACATATAACATTGGGATCTGAGAATGTACCTACACTTTAAAGTTAAAGTGAGAAATCCTATACTGTAGTCAACAGATTTTTTTTTGTGTGTACAAGTTTGTACAGAGTTTTTAGCCTAGTCACATTATAACAAAAAGCTTCTTTGCAAACTATGTATATAAATGCATATAAATACATGATGTAACAAAATTAACAGCAACAAAATCTGAGGATAAAGGGGGTAGTTTTGTTGAAAACTACAAGTCGATAATGTGAAGCGACGACTTGAGAGGCGTAAGATTATGATGTTCTGAAATGCAGGAAAAAACAAAAGGGCCAAATTTCATGCCTTGACATCACCAAAAGAGGACCAAAGGTGTTTAATGCCTGCCACAAGGTAGTGCCGGCTGTTAAACGTTTTGGGCCAAGTGTGATCTAACCCTGAGTGAATCAGACAACAAAGAAAAAATTATACTATAAATAATCTAATAAGGATAGTGGTTGTAAATGGAGCACCACAGCAATTTTACACCAAAATATTTCCGAGTCAACATGCACTACGTCATCTGTGATGAACTAACTAGCTAAAATTGCACAGCAGTGGAACCAGAATTGTTCTAAGACAGTGCCTATACAACTCCAGTGAGTGTTACTAAGAGCCAGCACATTCCTCACGACACTATTCCAGTGGTGCCACGGCATGAAATGTTACACTTTCTAGGCACTCCCAAACTAAAATTCTGACGGCTCTCAAGTCATTTCTTTACATTTTTTTTTTTTTTTTTTAACATTCTGTACATAGAATATGTTACTAATTGGCTTGTTGGTATTCACTAAACACACACAAATTCATTTTATTGTTACAAGCTTAGGAAAACAAATCAAATGTTCTTAAGAACTGCACTAACACAAAATCTGTAGTAAATAAACAGTATATAAGACAATGTTTTTCCACAAAAAAAATTAACTGTCACGTAGGAAACTTGTAATTGTGGTAAATTAGTATGTATGGCACTACATCAAAGTGAAGAATTTAATGCAAGTTAAAACCATAAAATTTTGCAGGTAAAAAGAAAAACATCCCACACAAAATGTTTTCTGCTAAACTTACTATTCATCTAAGCTTAAAGACTTTTTCTTTTTCTTCTTCTTTTTCTTCTCACTCATCTGCTCTGCTTCTTCACCTGTTTCAGTGTACAGTGATTCAGCACCCTCCAGTCCTAGTATTAACTGTTTCTTCTTTTTCTTCTTACCTTCTTGCGGAGTGCCTGATAACATCTCTGGTGGTGGAGTCTCATCGTCTTCCTCCCCTGCCTCTAGCTTCACGCTCTGAGAAATCTGCTCTCCTTCAGATTGCTTGCGCTGCTTTTTCTTCTTCTTTGAACTTCCTGGTTCCTCGGGTGACCCTAACATTGCACTCAGGCCAAATGACTGGTCTCCACTGAAAGAATCTTCCGCAATTTTATGTTTCTTCTTCTTTTTCTTCTTTTCTTCACCTCTTTCTTGATCATCCTCAGTTTTCACAACACTGCTTACATCCACCGAAGAGTCAAAACCCTCAGACAAATGTTTCCTCTTTTTCTTCTTCTTTCCCTCACCTGAAACCAAACAAAATTCGGTAACATTATTAAAAATGTGCTTCAGAAATACGAATATTTGTCCTTACATTAATACAGTAAAACCAAATTTCCAAGTTACATGCTAAGAACTTTGCCTGATAGGAAAATTTAAATAGTTTTACGCTTGATCCACAAACACACTTGATTGGATACTTTTAAGATTTCCTGTTATACAAATTATAGGTCTTATATATATAAGTAACTTTTGCTGTATATAATTCCAGCATCTATATATAAACAGGTAACTTATAACAATTCAAAAAAGCATTAACCACTAATTACACAAGAGTAAAATTACAGTACATTAAGATCTTATGAATACAGTAGAACCCCTGTCATACACTTTCAATGGAGGGCACAAAAATGGTGTATGATGCGGGAAAGTGTATGAAAAAGGAATGGCAATAATAAAAAATTTTTCAATCTAGCGTACCAACACAATCTCAGATTAAACTTCAATACATAATGTGTGAATAATTGCATTATATTAATGAAAGATATGAATTCATCATTATATATACATACAATAAAACCACCAAAAATGTAAAATATTGTCCATAATCAAGTAAAGCAGTCCTTTCTTGGAAAGTGAAGGGGGGGGGGGGGGGGGAGGGGGGAAGTCACCAAGCCTAAATTAGAAATAAAAAAAATTAGGCTATTGTAAAAAGAAAATCAGAAATTTTTGCGTGTTTGCTTCATTTTACAAACAACTTTATGCAACAGAACAATTTTCAATAAAATTTTAACTTGAGAAACGTAAAATATAAAACAATCCGATCGTAAGAAAACAATAACAAACGGGTATATTTAGTTGAAAGATTAATGAATGCACAAAATATGAGATCCGTGCCTTGGTAAAGCGCGACATCATTTTCATAATCATTGCTAGTTTGCGCGACTAGTCTCGCTTGGTGCTGGCCATAGATGCTACTAGCGAAGTGCACAGTCTTCCTGATACTATCCATATCTATGGTGCGATAAAGTTATTTTCTTACGTTTGCAAAGGTAAACAATGAACGTTTTTCAAAATAAAAGCATTAAAACGTATTTTATCAGGAGGAATACAGTAGAACCCTGTTATAATGTTTTTCAAGGGAGCACAAGAAAAAAACATTATAAGCAGGAAAACGTTATAAGCAGGAAATCTCAATTTAGCACTTAACAATGTTCGAGCTTTGTACCAATGGACTCACAAAGCTATGTAAACAACTTTAATGTTAAAATTAAAGATAGTATACTTGATACATGAATTTTCTGAAACAAGCCAACAATTTTTCAACTTCTTCTTTTTCCCTGGTTAAATTTTGTTTGTCTTTAAAGATACACTGCCACATTTTTGTAAAATTGTCTCACGATTCATGATGACAACATTAAGAGTGAGAATGTCTACTCCTTCGCCACCTGAAAATGTTTAATTTTGGGATTCCTACGTATGAATGGAAAAAAAAAAAAAAATTATTTGTAAGCAATAGAAAACACTTATAGTTATGCCCTCGCTCAATGGTTGGCAACTTAAATATCGTAGGATTATGTACGTGCATCTGAATACCCACTGGAATGGCAAGGAAGAGAAGAGTTGACTAAGGATGCCAACTGACACGTAACTATGAACATTGTGTACCTTCATTATATTGCATAAAATTGTATTTTAACAAACTTCATGTATTGTATGGCAGTGATTGTAAACATACATAAAGGAAAATTTTTATCTTAAGTGTTGGAATAATTTGGTTTTAAAACATTTTTCCCCATTTATTGAATGAGAAAGCAAACATTATAAGCAGGAAATTACACTTTATGAACATTATAAGCAGGAAATAAATACATTGTCCTTATGGGGGAAATATTGGGACTTTAAAAATATGACATTATAAGCAGGAAAACATTATATGCAGGAACATTATAACAGGGTTCTACTGTATAACAAAAAATTTTTGTGAATTTTAGGACTTTTCCACTTTGGGAAATTAATGATTTTAAAGTGTATGTTCCGGGAAAGAAATTGTAAATATAGTACTTTCGGCAGGACCAAAATTAATCGGCGTATGACACGGGAAAATGTATGAAACGGGAACGTATCATCGAGGTTCTACTGTATTCTGCAGTAAAAAATAAATTTAAAAAAATACTCACCGAAAAAAAAAATTTGTTTGCACACATGGGCGTAAAAATATGTTTTGTGTATTTTTCTCTGAGCATCACCTTTCAAGTATGAACTTGTGCTACTGTACATTTTTCACTTTGAAGTAATTTTCAGTATGATAATTAGAAACAAGTTTTAATGATTTTATTTTTAGGCCAGTAGTGTTTTAAAAACAGGTGATTTTAGTGTGAGACGCATCCCATGGGATTCCGATTATGCTGGCACTTGTACAAAAACCAACATACAGCTCACAGTACATTCAGCTCAAAATAATTTCTGTCATCTTGCCTGAGAAACAAGATCCATACACAACACCGTGGTGAAAATGCACACTTACCTGGAGTTGTCTCATCAGTGACAGAAACATCCACACTCTCTTCCAAATCACGTTTCTTCTTTTTCTTTTTTATCACACCATCATCTGACAAGACAAAACGACACCAGATTTTCAGGCAACATCCACGCTAATCAGTTTCATAGTGCCAATCAAATTTAAATTGAAATACCGAAATATGTTCGCATTGAAAACAAATAAATTGAATTTCAATTGCAATAGTACAGAATAATTTTTTGTTAAAATACTTATGATAGTAAAAACTAAATCTTTTTTGAAGTGAAATTTCTTTGGTTGAGATGAACATTATTGTGAAACATTTCTGATACGAAAAGGACAGAGAATAGGTATTTGACCAAATATATATAAAGAGAGCACAATGCTATATATGTTGCTGGGCTCGTTTTCGTTATCCTCTCTGTGCAATGATTCATCCCCCCCCCCCCCCCCCCGCAAAAATAGAACCGACAGTGATAGATGAACGAAAGAATAAGACAGTGTGCACACACATGCGCTTGTTTCAAGAAATAGATATAGATATCCTATGCATTCAGCTGTGAGTGGCTTGAATTTTATTTGCTACCAGTGTGCTTGTTCAACGAGCAGCGTAGAGTGTAATGCTGAGAAAGTCTCTGCACTTGCCAGATAGATAGCACTAACTGTTATGAATTTCTATTTTTTTTTTTGGCATGTTCCAAATGGCAGAATTGTTTGAAGAAACAGTCACACACACAGTTTTTCTTTATGGTGTATTTCAACAGTTGCTTGCATACAATCACAGCACTGCTGCACTTCTTGGCACTGAATATGATAAAATACCACTTATTTTGGGTGGTGATTTTAATGTAAATTTTGCAAATGATGATTCAAAACCATTAATTAACATTCTGCATGAAAAATTTAGTCTAAATATGAATAATGATCCTGAAATGGCAACAATATCTGTAACTACAATAGATGCTGTTTTTACACAATATTTGGTATCTATAAAGTAAAAAATGTACATTTCATATTTTAGTTAAGCAATAATATCAACATTAGTTTAAATATCAAGGAAATAAATTAAAAAATTTAACTGATATTTGGGCTATAATGTTTTCCTTTTGATCCTTTAAATACTTTCCTTAAATCCTTTTTTATAATAAGTCTTATTTAGAAAATTTTATTTTTTCTCTTTTCCACTCTCTCTTTGATATTTTGTTTGTAAATAAAAATTAAAAAATTGAAAAACTTTTAAATTTTGAATGTTTTTATTATGGGATTCCAACCATCTCATTCTTATTATTCAAATTCAAATTTCGTATTCGAGAATTATTTCGTATTAGAATTTGATTTGAACTAAAAATACTGATACTTGCACAAACCTATTAATTTCCAAGCACTGTTAATACATCAGAAATCATTCCTAATACCAACAGTCTGCTACAAGAGCTCAAGAAAAAAGCACCTATACATGTAGGTTCTTCAAGGTGTGAAGATAGATCTCTTTGCATCACTATCTGAAAGATATGGGTCACTGGAGTAAGAAGAAGTGTACAAAGTACAAGCAAGGAAAGACTTGATGCAGCAGAGGAACTTCTCACCACAACAGCAGAAAACCTTGACCGTGAATTCATCATTTTTGTGATATTTTATAGTTTTTGATGATAGGTAAATGCTTAATGCATTAACCACACCATTCTTTCTACAAACCGGTGCTTACGAACTTTTTGTCAATCAATCAATGGTCTGTAGTTTAAGATTTAATTCAATATTGAAATGTTATTTTGTGATTAACAAATATTAATTTTTTGTGGTTTGGGGTGAATTTTGCGTAAAAATTTGTGAAATCGCATAAAACAAAATAATCTTGGCCCTATACATAAGTATTGTGGGGTAAAATGGAGTAAGTAGAATTTCTCTTTGTAGTTATGTTTATGTTCCTGAAGTTTTGTTTGTATCTGTTTTTAATATCTTTCATTTTTCCAACCAGTTAGTTCATCAAGTGGCATTTGGTCACTTTACTCGCATATAATTCCTGAACGCCTCACATCCACTAAGTCGGATTCTACACCCTAGCTCATTAACTGGCATAAAATATTTGTGTACACCTCCAGCGACAGTGGTCTATGAAAGTTTGTTCAGCACTGCAGCACATGATAAAAAATGGAATTTTCTTGATTCAAAATGGATTAAAACTATTTTTTTTAATATAAATTTTAATGTGTAAATCATCATCATGGTTAATTTTTAGTAATACAGGGTGTCCACTTATAAACTCAAAAAAATTTCCAGTACATGAAAAACATTTCAAGTACATTTTCCACCAGCCAAAAAAAGTTTCCGTCATTTCTCAGCAGATTTCTACAAAAATTTCTTGGGAACTACACAAACATGAATCTGTCTCAATAAGAGGCAAGTATAACAAATTAACAATATACAAGAATGTAATACAATTAGCTAACTTACCAAGTAGGTAGTTGAATAGTATGTGGGCACTGCATTTCATCTCTTCGCATCACAATTAAAAGTCACATAATAACAAGTGCCACAACTATTTTCCAAGTTTATCATTCTTGAGATTAAAATACCTAGTACCAAGACTTGAAAATATGTGAAATAAAATTATTTTGTCCCAAATTCTACCTTCTTTAGAAGCAATTCCATCTATAACAAATCCTAAATACAAGAATATACACCTACACACTGTAGACATCTCTCATGTAAAATTAACAAGTGAACCACCTGCTCTCACTTCTTTTGTCACCACTGACTCTTTTCTTCTCCCCACTTTTAATATTCAGCCCAAAGACACGTCAGTATATAATCTTTACGGGAGTGATAAAGGAGGGGCGAAAACAGCAACATAAGCTACTTCGTCAAGACGTGCCCGTGCCCGGGGTCTGGTTGATAAGCTGGAAGAATTTCCATCCTTTCATTTTTATACGTGCTTCCCATATCAGCTCGTCTTTAAAAATGTTTACCAAATGTAAACCAAACTTGAAAATCAAAAACGCTATCGTAAAATATATCTGAACTCACAAACACCGTACAAAGACTAAGTGACGCTTTTCAGAATAAAATAAGGGGCTTTTGGGTGGGGATGTGACACGTGTTGTAGCTGTGCACTGCACACGATTGCGGTTGCTATGCGTTACGCCAGGAAATGTTGGACGGAGGGAAGGATGAGTATAGTTCATGTGCGGTAAAATAAATATTTTTTCGGCCCTGCTAAATTTTTCATTCAAGAAATCTCAAAGTTTCAGTGATTTCTCATCGAAATACTGCTGTGTGACTAGTAAACAAATTGTATCATAATAACTTATACATTATACAGTATCTACTAACTTAAATGGCTGTCGCGTGGGCCTTAAAATATTCGTTTTAGCGGGAATGGACTATACAACCCAGCTTTTGTCACGCGGTTGTGGAAACAAGAAGAGAGGGAGGAGGGTGTTGACAGTTTCTCACGCAAAAGGTTGCACGAAGGGAGGAAATGCTGGAATGATATTGGGAGAGAGGAGGGGTGACAGGATGGTCTGTGTTTCTGGGAGGGATGAGTCTTGAAGAATGTGCAGCTGGGGAGGGAGAGGTAAGCCATATGATGTCATGCTGCCGCTAGCCGGGCTGGACGAGTAGAAGCGCACGCCTACTTACGTCGCAGCATTCTTAAACAGAATGTCCGATGTTTTTTTTTTTTTGCTTATCTTATAGGACCATTAGTATGAAGGATATTAAAGCCTGCACAAAATATATAATGCATGTTAAAAAATAACATTTACATAAGCTTTCATTGTGATTTATTCAATTCTTTTCTCATTTTTTTGTCAAAATTTCCTATTTTTTTGACGGTTCCTGAGAATGTATTCGTAAAATCAATGCTTCGTAAAATCGGGGTTCTAGTGTATTTTAAAACACATGCGTTTGTCGGTTAAATTCAAATTCATGTAAATCATTGAAAACACTAAAGTCCCATATGTGATATATTAAATTAATCCTTTCTACACCACGCACACAACAGCCCGGCCGTGAAGGCGTACAAGAATTATCGCACGTATTGTCCCACGTTAGCCGAGAACTGAGTGTATCCGAGCGAACACGGACTTGCAACCTAGCCATGCCACGGCCATGCTCACGACGCACTCTGGCAAGGCAAGCCAACAGTTTTTGACGTTATCGTTCATTGAATCTCGGTTCGCAGCGGGCGTAACTCATGTTCCGCGCAAATTCGTATTACCTGTAATTTGAGTTGCAAATGCACCAACTTTTCTTGATCATTTTACCTTCCCTCATAAACTTATCTTTGTTTGAAATTCCAGTACAAAACAATGACTTTCCCGTACATTCGCGTATTTAAAAAATATCCCGTACTTTTCCCGTACAGTGGACACCCTGTAATAGGTCGGTACCTGTTCTTGATTCCACCGATTCTTAGAATGGAAACGTACAAAAAATACCCAGAACTGAAATCAAAAATTTCAAGTGTGTTCCGGGTCGGGTATTTTAAAAGAACAGAAACCGGACAGGAAAAATTAGGGAACCGCAAAAGTTATTAATATAGTTACCTTCCTCCTTGATTTCTACGTCCTCTGTACCTGTTTCTAATTTAGGTTTCTTAGTTTTCTTCTTAGGAGTTTCACTGGGACCTGAAAAAATAACACTATTTTTTAAATATCTATTAATCTTAGAAACAACATGCAAATAACTTAGGGATATTAAAACTATTATTTGTAGTTTGATTTAGGAGATGTCGCCTATGTTTAACAATCACTGCCACTATTTTAATATTAATTATCCACACTTAATATTTTAGTTCAAAGATTAATTAGAATCGCCGTATGTAAGCAAAAGGAACAAAGATTTATAACTTTCAGTAACCTTGGACCCATGATGCTATTTGTTGTACACAAGTCTTAATAAGTAATAAATATATTTGCATGTAGGGATGTGTGAGTACCCAATATTTTTGAGTACGGTTAGAATCCACAATTACCCGAATCCGGAATCGTCGTACGTACATGGATTCGAACAGTATTACGAATATTCACAAAAATTATAAATTAATTTAATACGGCTCAAAAATACTAGCAGTGAAAAATAAAATTAGGCTACTATTACGTAAGTATTTATAATATGATGTATCAAAGAAAGATATGTAAATTAAATAATTAACACAGTGACATTAAAATAATTTCGAGATGTCGAGAGCTTAAACTATAATTACGAATTTCGTCGTATAGCAAACTATAAACTAAAAACAATTACACACCTACAAGAAAAAAAGTCTTGGCTATTTATTGGAGAAAAATGGTTTAGTTTGCTGAAGCGTTTATAAAATGAGATTTCCCTGTGGCGTGCAGTTTATTATGATTGAGTTGGAGAATCAAATATGTTTTGGATTTCATATTTTAAAGTGTTTATTATTAATGAAGTTTACATAATTATAAACATTTCAATCTCAGTGTAATAAACAATTGCCAGTAGTTACAGTTAGAGAAAAAAGAGAACACACATTATTTTTAAATTCATTAGTTATTTTTAATTATTCTGTGCTTAATATTCGGAATCGGATTCATATCTCAAATATTGCCAGGGATTCAAATCAGATTCGAACCAAACTGAAAATCAAGGATTCGCACATACCTATTTGCAAGTATTCCATGCATGCACAAGTGTGCAAGTGAGTGTGTATGAGAGAGTGTGAGAGTGAGTGTGCGAATGAGAGAGTGTGTGTGTGTGTGTGTGTGTGGACGTGATTCTTCAAAAGCCTCTTCAATGATTTTGCGAATTGGGGCACTCCTGCGCATTCTGTACATTCACTTGTATAGCAATTAATGTTTGTTGGATTACACAGAATTTTTGCCAAATAGTGTTTATAAGTATTTAGTTGTCACAGCTCCTAATTTCGTATTTTCTGTCAATAACAGTTGCTCGACTGCAATAGACAAGAACCTACATATTCTTCTTGTGATGGTTTGGGCAACACACTGTGAGCACAAGACGGGGGCAGGACTGGGCCAGCACTGGAAACAGAGAATGAGGTTGCACACTGACGACAGAAGTGGATGAACCATACAAGCAACCAACCAACCTGCTTCTGAGCTTGGCAGTTCTTCAATGAGGACTTTTTTATCGTCATCAAATACATCACTATGTTTTCTCTTCACTGCTGGTACTGTGAAATCTGCTGCAGCTTGATACTGTTTCACCTCACTACAAAAAAGTAAGAAAAAAAGATCAAGTACATGAGAATCACCAGGGACCAAAAAATGAGTGTCAATAAAAATGTCCAAAAACAGAGACAAAACAAATAATAGTAGTGCCAAATTAGATGTGAAAACATAAAAGCAGTGCAAAAAATTGGTGTAAAAAGTTCGTGAACTTAAAAAGTTCAATAAGTCTATATACTTAAAATTTGTATTCTATAGCCTATGCATCAAAAGTAGCATTTTTATTTTAGTTGTAGCAATAGTTTTAAGTTAACCCTAAAAATCTCATAGTTCCTGATGAATTATGTAAACAACTTATGATAACTTTTAACATATGGCTAAAACTGGGCAGGACATACAGAATTTGTATGTTTTTAGAATTTATAAACTGAACTACATTAGATGTAAATAAAGAAATTAAATGAAAATGTAAAGTATATGAGTAGAAAGATGCACTTTTTCCAACAAAAAAACAAAATGCAAAACTACACATAAATCTGTTTTGATGCAATATGATATATAATGCGAAATTGAAAATGAACAAACAGTGTTATCTATGAGTGAACACAAACATTACAAATACTTTTCGTACAACATAAGCTTTTTATACTAGCACCACATTTTAGAATGATATTTAGAAAATTAAAATATTCTTAACCAAAATAATACCATATAAATCTAAATAAAATAAAATTCTGTATGCACATCCTCGTGCCTTTGTCAAAAAACGGGGCAAAAAACATAAAACAGAAAATTTGTTTGTAGGATAATCAAACTACAAAGAAAAGAATATTTTAACTAAATCAGGGTTTGATTCGTCACTTCTGCCAAGAAGTGTGGAGAGGGAAATACCTAAAACAAGTGAATTACAAGTTTACCTCTATGGTAGCTAAACTAAAACACCCAATTAATATTTATCTCTCATGTTGGTGTGCTTGTTTCCCCTTCAAAATATTTTTCTTCTCAAATTTAATGTCAACCTCAATTGTACGGTAGACATGTTGCACAAAATGGAAATTTACATTGTGGTATTTCGTAAGATTTACAATAATTTACCATCTCAGGTTCCAAAACATGGTGTATCAACTAGGCCACTGCCCTCTCCACTTGTTAAATGTAGTGTTGTGCTGATACGAATAGACAGAAGACAATTTTGCCAATATTTAATTGAATTGGCGATTCTGCAGATTCACGATACACTTGTTAATTTTTGGCCAATGTTATTGAAAAATGAAAGTGCCTGTGATAACCTAAAATTCCACCAGAACCCTTTTTCACTTTACTTTGAACTCACACATTTCTTAGTTACTTGTGCCAGCTGTATACATCAAACTTTAACATCCTGTAGGTATTGGCTGGTTAAAAATGATGTCACCAGACATGATTTTTTTTGTTGTAATCTCTGTCAAAAAAACCTCCTTGCAGGGTATAAGAAATTTGTAGACTGCTATGTTATTGTACGAGACTTACTGTGATTGGTTAGAAATAGTGTGCACCTGCTACTTCCTTTGGGCAATACGCAGATGCACGTAGCCTAGGTAGTCAGCATCTGAACGAGGCATCGAGAGGTCGTGTGTCGGTCGTTGGCTCACTGATTATATATTAATGTGAGTTAGAGAGAATTTGCGGCTGTGGTCTGGGCGCTACCTGATATAATCAAACTTTTTAACTAGAATTTTTGGAACCATAGTCCACAAGGATGATCCTTTGTCTTTGTTCAGAGGACATTTGGGCTTGTACCTTTCCACAAGCAACACATGCATTTGTCTTTTGAATTTCCCTTTGCTAAATGCTTTCTCATTGACTCTGTCAAACAGAAAAGCACTTACCATTTAAAAAATAAAGTAAAACATCTAAAAGGTCTATGAAACAATAATTTTCTTGCAAAATACAATTATCTCTTATGTCAGTCAAATTTACTGCAAATAAGTTGTCTTTAACAATTGAGGATCATCTGTAGTGAAATACAGTGGAAAAGCAAACACAACAGTTTCCTGCTGACTGGAATGACTCACCTCTTACCATGGTACTTCTCAAACCTCGCTTTCGCTTTGCCGGTACCGCTGATACGATAACTCTTACCCTCCTCCAGAAACTTTATTCGCCTCTCTATCTTCACCTTGTGCTCCGCACCCAAGTCTATGGAAGCAGACTCCTCTCCTAGGGCATCAACGCGTGACGCCAACGCGGTCTTAGCCGCTAGCATGCGCGAAATCTACAACAAATCCAACGTGCCAGAAACTTACACATGTCCCGGTTCAATCAGTTTTTTTTTAACCAACCATATTAATGAACCTAGGAATTTTACTGCCATCTAATATAAGCCGGAATTACAATAGCCAGTCACCTCTGTTTGCCTTTTGTTTTATTCGTCGACATTATGCAACTAGTCGAGCGATTTACATGACTTCATCTGCCTGTCAAAATATTTCCCCAAATCGGTGCTGCCAAAAATCCATGTTCACTTTGTCAGTGTTTATCTCGATGATGTTTACGCTATTTATTTTGTTTTCCAGTACATACTGTATTAGCGAATCCCCGGAAAAAAAATTCATCATGATTAGACAGATTGGACAAGACTTTTAACATCCACTATGTTATTATGCAAAACACCTGAAGAACAAGTACAAACTCCCCAGGCCTGTATGCTGATGACAAATGACTGACACAACTGAACGAACTAACAAACGGACGGACGGATCCATCCATCAAAAGTACAAGTTTATCAACTATTGGCAGGCGGACGCATGAAATTTTTTGGGCCTTCCAATTGGCTACGTCACCTTATCAACTGAAGGATGAACAGAGTTGACGAGCTATTGTTGGGACAAGCTTTTATGGTTTTATGTTTAGGTTTATTTTATTTATAGAACGGGATATTTCAGAGTTACTGAAAATATAAAAATTATAAAAGTTATAAAAATGGTATATTAAACAAATTTAAAACAATTTAAAACAATAATAGTTTTATTTTGACCAACACATAGTCAACATTCAGTAAAATAATTTGTAATAAACACACCTAAAAAAGAATTACTCAGAATAATTTAAAAAAAATCAGAAAAGTTTTGTTGGTTTGAATGATGTTTTAAACATAAGATAATTTTTTTTTTCAAATTAATTTAATACATATGTACATTATGGCACATAATTCATGCCAAATAATTGCATTAAGTGAATTGACCATAATTAAAGATCAAATTTTTATGGTTTGATACAAGTTTTGTCAACTTGCAGACTGATTTTCTATTTTTAGTTACATTTTGGTACTAAACAATATATTAACTCGTATTTAGGTGTTATAATGTTATAATGACATTAGTGCTGTGCGGGAAAGAATTTTTTGATTCAGAAATTTTTCACGTGGGAAAATTTTTTTCCATGGGAAACGGGATTGGAAAAAAAAATTATTTCAATATATGCCCCCTACCACTTTTGTATCCTGTTAATAAGATTTTTTTTTAATATCCCTCATAATAAAATATGAATTTGACCTACTACGAGTATTTACTGAGAACTATTCTAATATCAAATAAGGTAAATCAAATCTTTCTCCAAGAAATTAAATTTATTTGATTTAACAATTTTTAAATTTCATTAACTACATCAAGAAGACGTGAATTTCATCCTTTTAAACTATCCACGGGCACCAATGCTACAAATCTAAGTATGGTGTTACAGCAAGGTACAATTATGCTAAGTTTGAAGTAAACTAGTACCGAAAGCTATGTCATTTTGAAATACTATAATTTCCTCTAAATTAGTTCAACAATCGAGAACATAAGAAGTGACACTGAACCTTAAATAAAATAACGTGGTCACGTTTAAAACAAAATAACAATACCCTTCTTAATGATGTTCAAGTTTAACAAAAAAATTAATATTAGCATCCTAATTCCTTTGTAACTGTGCTTACTGTAGCATAAATATGTATTTTATATTAATTATAGCACAATATTTCTAAAACATGAATTTACTTGAGTCTAGATCAAAGAGTAAAATTGATGACTCTTACCTACGATGATATCCTCTAGGTGTATTTTAAAATAATAGCATATAAATTTATTGTGCAAGATAAAGGCAAGACAAATATATATAGTAACCAGAATTCAAATGAAATTAGAGGACTTATCACATTTAGTATGGGAAGTTAAAATTAGGATACTAATATTTCCCAAAAGCTAATTAACACTTTCATCAGGGACATACCATGTAGATCAATCTATGATCACATATAACGATTGATCAATGTTGGAATTCTCCTGACGATGTATCAGCACATGTAATTCAACAGAAGTCCTTCTAATGCTTCGATAATAAGTAGTGTTGGGCCGATTCCTAAAATATACCGATTCCGATTACATTTTTGATTCTTAAATTAAAGGGTCGATTCTTCGAATCTGATTCCTTAATTTTCATCTGAAATGTTCAACAGAGTATGTAATATACTAAGAAAAAAAAGGTTGTTTATGATTTTAAAAATGTAATTGCATTGTGTTTCATTTTCTGTGCAGAAATTAACATTATATACACATAGCTGCCAACCATTACGGATTGTCCGTAATTATTACGGTGTAGTGACATACATTACTGAATTACGGGTTGGTAAGAAAGTATTACGGATTTTTTTACAAAAACCACAAAAAGCTGTTTACGTGATATTTGTTTACTATAGAACGATATCGCTGACGCTGTGAGTACGATAGCTATCGCTGTCGATATCTTGCAATAGTAGCGCTGTTGCGGCGATTTTTTCAAGCAGTCTCTGCGTCCTTTTCGTGTTAACTGTAAACATGGCCGTTATATTTGGATTGTGTGGGCGACGCGTCACTTATTTTACCGTTTAAGAGTGGCAGCGTCACTTATTTACCGTTTCAGAGTGGCATTGAAAATACGATGAAGCGTGCTGCTGTGCGGAGTGAAAGTACTAGCAAAAGAACACCTGTATTACAAAAATACCGGGACATTTATGCAAATGAATGGCCGTGTTTTTCACGTTCATCTGTGTCTGAGAATCATGTATTCTGCAACGTCTGTAATAGTGATTTTTCGGTTGCCCACGGAGGTAGAGACGACTGCCGAAGACATTTTGAATGCAAGAAACACCGAGATTATGTGAAAGTGAAATCAGACAATAAATCAATTTCGTCTTTTTTTTGGTAAACAGTGGCGATACGGATGTTACGAATGCAGAGTTATTGTTCACTTCATTTCTTGTTGAGCATAATATCCCATTATCGGTCTCCGACCACGCAGGTAATTTATTTAGGGCTATGTTTCCTGATTCAAAGATTGCGCATAAATATGGTTGTGCTAGAACCAAGACGAATGCATTGGTTCAGCACATGGCAAGTGAATCAAAAAGAGAAATAGTTTCTATTTTGCAGCAGGTGCCGTTCTCGTTGGCAACTGATGGAAGTACTGATTCCAATTCTGTGAAGCTGTACCCTTTGGTTGTTTCGTTTTTCAATCCAGCTGGAGGTCAGGTATCTGTTGTACTTTTGTCGGTTTTGGAAACTAGTGACAACACCGGGTTAGGAATTTTTTCAGTTATCATTATCAATAAAGAGCTCTCTTCTCTCAGAATTCCATGGGAAAACTGCATTGCATTTTCTTCAGATAATGCAAACACAATGACAGGTAAAACAAAAGGAGTAATATCCTTTGTAAAAGAACACCACCCTGCAGTTGTAATGCAGTGCTGTTCATGCCATTTAGTACATTTGACAGCTCAGAAGGCATCCTCACATCTGTTAGTAAATGTTGAAAACTTCTTAGTGCAACTATTTTATTACTTAGAAAAAAGCTCTAAGAGGAAGAATACTTTGAAGGTGTACCAGGAAATTTGTGGGATGAAAAGTCACAAAATTTTGAAGTATGTAAGTACACGTTGGCTTTCTTTGCTTGATTGTATTACTCGGGTTGTAGAGCAGTGGGAAGCCTTACAAATGTTGTTCTGTCATGGTCCTCTTCTGAAAGTGGATTCAACAAATAAACAGCATTCAATGTTGAGGTCATTAATGCAGGATCCTGTCACAAAGCTGTACTGTTATTTTTTGGAGTCTGTTCTCACAGTTTTTAATTCTGTTAATGTGTATTTACAGCAGGAAGCCCCTGTCATACACATCTTGAGAAGAAAGTTTGTTGGTCTTCTGACAGACTTACTTATGAGGTTTATCAAACCATCTGCTCTGAAACTTGGAGCCACTTCAATCACAGAGGTTGAATTTCAGAAGGTTAAAAATCAAAAGTCTGATTCGGAGCTGGTGATTGGTGCGAAAACTAGGGCATACTTACAGGAAAAGTCTGTAAAAGATATAGATGTTAGAAATTTCTATTCTTCTGTGAGGGAGTTTTATGTTGCAGCTTGTATTTACATTTTGAAAAAGTTTCCTCTTACTGACGTATTCTTAAAACATGCAGAGGTAGCTGACATTTCTGTTAAGCAAGATGTTTCATTTACTTCTGTAGAGTATTTCGTCCATAGACTTCCAAAACTTATAGAAGAAAGTCAGCGTGACAGGCTCGAAGAAGAGTTTGCAGCCTATCAATTCGAAAATTTCACAGACGACATTGTAAATTGTTCTAGGTCTGATGAAAGTTGGTGGAAAATAAGTCAGTTGAAAAATGAAAGTGGTCAAATTAAATACAGTGCCCTAAGTAAAGTAATGTTTGCATTATTGAGTGTCCCTCATAGCAATGCCTCCACAGAGCGAATTTTTAGTTCTGTGCGAAAAAATCATACTGAATTTAGGCCGTCATTGTCAACAGAGTCTCTTTCTGCACTTCTAATTCAAAAAGTAAAGACTGCATCAGATGGGGAAGTGTGCTTCAAAAAACATTTTTCCCAAAAACAGTTGCAGGCTGCAAAACATGCAACAAAACAACATCTGACTTCAAGAGATTAATGTTAGTGTAAAGTGTATGACAATTACAACATCGACGTTTTATGTGAAGAGTGCATATCTTCATTTCAAAATGCTGTTATCAGTGGGCCTATGCTGAAAAATGTAGTTTGATGTATGTTCTGTAGTGTTATTAACAAGGGTGTTGGGGATGGGGTGACTAAACACCCCCCCCCCATCCCCCCGGAAACTCACCACACCGAATCCTGGATATGCCTCCGAGTGATTACTGATGACTGGCATGAAAGGTTGGCAGCTATGTATACAGCTTATATAATGTTAAAAAGTATGTTCATTACCATCAAGTTACGCTACCTTGAATTTCTAGCACAATTTGGCCTTTTAACCTTGCACATAGACGAAACACGTGTTCAAATACTGCCAATAATCAAAGATGTCTTATGACTAGGGATGGTGATTTTTAGTTTTTGCTAAATAGATGCTAAAATATGCTAAATTATATTTTTTCCGCTATAAAATGCTAAATCTAGACTATTCCGAGATAAATGCGAAATCAAGGTAAAAAACGTAGATTCGTCTTCACTCTACACAATTTATTTACGGATTGTATTTTGATTCAGTTCAGTATCAAAAGAAACCATCATTTTATGGCGTATTCAACACAAGTATCTTATTGTCACGTCATTCACAACTACTATTGTTCGTAAATATTGAATGTAGAATGGCCATCCGTGCCTCGCGATTGTAAACAAAGCAAAGAACAACTAGCTGGAAGATTGTCCATCATCCTGCAGAGTACAAGTTTTTAGGCCACCATATTGCGACATCTCTGCTTCTTTGCGCTAACAATTGTAACAATTTTCTGGCTGTGTTTCACTTGAAAGCCGCGTTCTTGTGTAGTCTGTGGAATGTTGCGTGTTTACAAATACGTGCATACTCGTGAATGTGTTGTATACTGTTATTTCTCGTGGTAAAAATGGGACGAAACGTCATTTCCATTCGCAATCGCATAAATGTTATACGAAAGTGATACCAATATTTTAATGCGCAATTTTAATTTATGTAATCGCCATCTGGAATGGAAAAAAAAAGATTTACTTGAAAAGCACATTAAATCTGAGAGACATGAGACTGCAAAAAAAAAAAAAAAAAAAAAAAAAAAGATTCACCGAGAAGTCGGTTGAAGGAAAAAAGTCGGTAAAACGGCAAGCAACGGTTTCTTTTTTAAAAATATACTTTTCTTCAGTAATGCAAAATGAGAGAATTGGCTAAATTGTGTTTTTTAAATGCTACAAAATGCTAAATTTCAAATTCAAAATACTAAATGTCATTATTTTAAATGCTATAAATCACCATCTCTACTTATGACGTAAATTGTAAATAATGTTATAACTTAACCAACTTTAGATACCTTACATTATCAACTCAATTAATCTATTGATTGTAAAAAAAAGAGAGGTTTGTACGGATAGGTTAAGAATTTTATTTTCATTATGATGGAAATGACAAGAAACAAATATGCACCACACTAAAATAAAATTTCAGAGATGCTTACGTTTTAATATATTACCTAGAACTTAATTATCTCACTTGTTGAAAAGAATAAATCCATCCAGTCTTGCAGTTCTTCACAACCGCAAAGAGAAAATAAATTTTCGGTTCTTGAGTAAGAAAGTTCTGTGCATGTTTTAGCATCTCAAAATTTCCACATTTTATGGTGAGATTTTCTCACATAAAATATTTAAACTCTTAAAATAATTGCGTGTTAACATTAAATTCATTTCAGAAATTTATCAGAACCAATTCTGTTAAACTAACACAACTACTTTCAAAAGATTGTTTATGTTTGGTAATAAAAATATACGAACGTTTCAGCAGCAATGTTTGGAAATTCAGATTAGCCAACTGCCTTTCCAAAATATATCTCATGTAAAACGAGCATCGCTGAACACGCACAAGAACGCCGATTTACAGCAATTTGGTTATGTTGCTTTTAAACTTATTTTAATATGGTCGCAGTAATCCACTGTGAATTTGGGTAAAATCTCATTCAAAAATTTTTTCATTTTAATTCTTAAAAGTTTAAAGTGCAGAGATGTGAAACATTTTAATTTTCACGTTCACGTCACCAAAGATTTTTTTCATGGCCGTATGGTTTACCATGGCAGGTAGCACAAAAAAAAATTAGGTTGTTTACAATGGCAAATGTAGCTGCCATGATAAAATAGTTAACGTTTACATTATTTTACTTGCCATTTACATTTACATAATTTTCTTTAAACATTTATGGTTTTGTCTAATTATTTTTGAAGGTTTACTATTTAAATGCAATGCTGCTGCAACGTAATTTCCGAAAAATGCTTTCGCTTAAAGCGGGAAAGTAGATACTGCATTTGTACTGTAGGGAAAATGGCGGTGCAAGTAAATAAATACGTTAATCACCGTAATTCGTAAATCAGTTCCGTAAAAAAAGATTGTATCATGTAGTTTAAAAATTATATTTGCATGCATTTTAATATTTTCTTACATTGTGTAGGAGATGTTTTTTGCAAACTTAAAAACAATGCAGGAATCGGTCATGGTCGATTCCAAAACCATTGTATTCTGAATCCCACGATTAAACTGGAATCGGTGGAACCGACCAATTCCGGAATCGGAATCGACCCATCACTAATAATAAGTCCTCAGGAGACCAGCACATTATATAAATCTTCTATTTTTAGCAACGATGCATATAAAATATCTATTATAGATGATTGCAATACTTCACTAAACACATCTATATTTCCATCATATAATATTAGTGGCTCTTGATTTGTTAACCCAGTATTTAAATAAAATAGTCCATTTCAAAATAGTTAATGTGGATACCATATTTATTTATTATGCAGTAGACACAAACTCAATTCCGTAGGTCACTCTAAATTTATTTCACACGAAGAATGTTCAGTACACTCTTCAGATATGAATTTCATTACAACATCCAGATGCACAATACATGTATAAATCTCTCTTCAAGATGTTGGTTTCAATAGTAATTTTTCTTTGAATGAATATATGATCATACTTATTAGTGGTGCACCGATGCGGATACCGATGAATCGTAATCAGCGATTATGGGTACTTACCGATTAATCGTAATCGGCGATTATCTTAACGATTACTTTGCCGATTATTTACGTCCCGGCGTAATTAAGTAGGTTTTTACCGTGTAATATTTTGTTACACATTTTAGGACGAAATACGGTAACAGACCTGCCAACATTCAAATTTAAAAAATCATGAGGTACTCGATAAAAACTTTCAGGCACATAAATACAGGTTAGATATAAAAAACAACAAATGAGAATCTTTAAATTTAAGTGACATACCTGTAGGCACATATGTTTTGTTACATGGTCTCTGCTTCAAAATTTATTTCAACAAATTATAGGTTGCAGATTTAATTTAGTTGAACATAATTTAGCGCTGTCGTGTAGTGATCATGCAGGGCCGCAACTAAAAAAGATGTAAAATAACATTCTGCTCGTGTAACACTATTATCACTGTTCACAGAAAAATTAATTTTTTTTTTATTGGAAGCAATACACTTCATGTGTTAGTTGTGTTTTTTTTGTAGTGACATGTTTCACAATGTCTCCTCTTCCACTATGCGAGATAGAAAACTCAGCACGGCACACGCTACAAAACGCAAAATTGCTTCCTTTACGTGACTCGAGTATTGATGGAAACTCGTTACTGTAAGCTTTCGTAAAACTTGTTTTGTAACTTTTACAAACAAAATCTTGGGGCCCCGAAAAATCGTGAGGAAACACTATTTTGGCGTGAGGGCGTGAGATGGACCTTAAAATCGTGAGCCTCACACCAAAATCGTGAGAGTTGGCAGGTCTGCGGTAATATCTGTATATATTACAAAATTCATCTAACTGCGTCATATCATAATTACAGATATTTAGTTACGTTTAATAAATCTCATTGCCTCAAACAATAAAAAATGCATTTTTCCTACACGTTTATTTACGTTTCGTCTTTTGTTTAGTGGCCTTGTACATTACGTATAGCCAGAGAAGTAAAATAGATGGCACGCAATCAAAATACCACAAACAGTTGCAGTGGATTCTATGACAATCGATCTTTTCGAGTCGTAGTAGCGATTCAAAATCGTGGTCCCGATACCTTCTAGTTTTTATCACTGCGTTTTACAAACTCGTTATGGGCGTCTTTGGTAACATTTTCCGTTTGTTATTTGTATGTGACGTGAAAAGTGAAAAAGAACTTATAATTTTATATATTCAGTCAACATAAATAAAATCACATGTGCTAGAGTTGGTTTTTAGTCATTTTTATATAATTATAGTGAGATGGCGAGTAGGGAGAAAAAAAGTGAAGTGTGGAAACATTTTTATATAAACTCAAGTGAACAAAATAAAGCAGCATGTTTACATTGTTAAACGGTAATTTCTTGATGCAACCTTATGTGATAGTCGATAATAATGCTAGTTTTCCGCAACAAAAACTTAGCCATTGTAAATTACAATTATTAGACTGTAGTTCAAGTTGTTTACAATAACAAATATTTAAATAGAAGTTAATTTAATTTCCCCTTTCAATAACTTAATAGTGTATTTTATATATTTTTATACTGTTGTTATAACTGTATTCTCAATTTTACCTAATCTTGTTATTAAATTCACATGGGAATAAAAAATTTTGTGTGCATTATTACACTTAAAAAAAATTTCATTATAATCGGTAACTGAATCGGTATCTACCGATTATTGCTCTCACAATCGGTAATCGAATCGGTAATCGGTAAAGTCATATCGGTGCACCTCTAATACTTATGCTTAAAATTTTATTTCTTATGATGGTTGAACACATACTAAAACGTTCTAAAATATAACAAACTCCAAACTTTTTCACCAACTTGTCACCTCGTCAAACAAAAGATTTCAAAACAAATTAATGGCCTGAAATAATAAACAGTAAAACACGTGAATGTTTAATAAGAGTTCCCAAATGGCTTACCTTTCCCTTGTTCAGCGTGCTGGTTTGCCCCACAAGCCCCGCGTGGTAAATGAGACCATATTTGGGAGTATCCTTCCTGGCCTTCAGAGCCCTGAAGAGAGCCTTCTCTGCACCCAGTATCTGAATGGTCGACGCAGGCTGCTTGGCTAGGTTTATCAAGGAACCTGCAAACAGTTTCATTAATGTCTCCATGAACATTTATTTTATTTTACAAAATAGGTTACATACTTCACTAGGGATTTGTAAGGCACCAGTTGAAATTAGACGATGCCCAGGCAAATGGCTAACCCAACACTAAGATGTAGAAATTGTAATTAAACTTCTCTATTGGCTTAATTATATGTCTTTTGATGCAAGAAATATACTACACTTAGAACTGCAACTCGTCAGCGGCCAATACGAGGAAAATTAAGCCACGGTTCGCTACTTTATCACTGGGGGAAAAAAAAAAAAAAAAGGACAATCAACCTCGTTTAAATATGATGCTATGCCATGCAAGCCCAGAAGTATCTTCAAACAATTTTAAAATTTAAAACATCATTTTCACAGCAATAAACAGAACTGCATAACCATTTAACATGATGCTTTTTACCTTGCATAATGGTAAACACACACTTCCCAGCTTAGCCATAAATAAAATATTTACTGCCTGCTATCTCAAGAGATGTATAATTATTTACATAAATCATTCATCTGGCAATATTGCAGCTTCATTTATTAACACTTAATGGCATAAATTAAGTGTGCTGAAAAAAATAATTGGCAGATGTCAGCACTGGGAATGCTATTTGTTGTATAGTAAACTCAAAAGAAATATTTTTTTTAGGGATGGGCCGGTCGAATCCTCAAATCCTCGAATCCCACCCAATCTCTAGTATTTGAAAGATTCTAAATTCGAGGGAAAAGATTCGGGATTCGAGGAAAAATATTGATTAAAATGTAGTACTTTAAAAACTTAAATGCTTACAATTTACTTGGCCTATTTACGTTTTCCTTGGAACACATCCTATTGAGGTACAATAGAACCTCGTTAATACGTGATGGTCGGGACCAAGATAATCACGGATTACAGAATTTCACCGACTAGAGATTAAAAGCCTGGAAGGTCTTGTTAAGCTTCTCAAACACCGGCGTGCAGCTGGGTTAAGGCCAAGGTCATGTAACGTAACATCTCCCGAGGCTTACTGCGCCTTGGCAGCAGATGGATAAAAAATAGTAAAATCCCCATGTTAATTGGGACCCGCCGATGCCCGGATAATTGAAATCATGTAAAAAATAAATAAATAAATAAACCCGGATAATCCGTTCACGGTAAGGGCCTGCCGTCTTCGAATTAGTGTATCCGCTTAAAAAAATACAGCACTGCCTAGTTCACGGTCATTTACAACAGCCGAAGAGAGAAAGATAAGATCATGCTGACCTTGCACCCCCCCCCCCCCCCCACCCTGCCCTTCGTACAGCCGAATGCCAGCCAGACACGTCACTCGCCAGGCGCCTGCTGTGCGTTGGCGGGTGGAAACAAACAAAGGGAGACGGGAAGCAGAAGTCAGGACATCCCCCTCAAGTTTAAAAAGTGACAAATGTGACAGCTGAAAGGGGGGGGGGGGGGACACAAAGGGTCGGTACAAACAGCCTTGTAGTGTTTGCCAGCCGGCCCGCGTGACGTTAATTTTAAGCGCTGACAATTTTTACTTCTCTTTTTTTTCTTCTCTTTTAAACCGTCCCGGATTATCCGATTCCCGAAATAGCACATCACGGATTAACGATGTTCTACTGTATTGTACTTTTAATTCGTTATTATATAAAAAAATTATGAATTTGGGAAACTTACTTTATATTCATGAACATGGATGCATTGTTGCTACATTGGCATTAAATAAGGCATAAATCACAGATGTATTCTCAGAATATGCTAAAAAATAAAATAAAGCACATTTAGGATCTAGACTAGTAATATGAATCGTGTTTTTTTTAAATAACTTTACCGAGAAATCTGTTACTTAGTAATACAACAATAATGCTGACTTTCATCACAAGTTACGGTCGCACATGTAGTAATAACAATGAAATAATGAATGGCAAATTTAATTCATTATACAATTATTATTTTAATCGCAATTCAATTTTAAATATTCTGAAACACGTTCCATTTATGTATTTTTTTAGGACCAAGTTGGGTTTATGTAGACTACCAACGTTAAAATATGTATTATCTGAGAATTCCATGATGGCCAACCAATGAATTTGTTAGCCAATCATTTTGAGCAACATAAAAAATAACTAATATTAATATAAAGAATTTTAATGGGTAAACTAGAGAAAACACCCCATCACTTTTAACTTCGGGCATATTAATCACTATGCTTTAGTGAGGCTTAATTTCAAAGACGCACGACAATATTTCTTATGGCCTAAAACCATTGAAGCCAAGATTGGGCCTTTCAGTTTTCATTAAATATTTCAGGAAAGCATTTACCTTCATTTGGGACTTTAAACAAATGTCAAGTTGGTAACTACAAAATATTGTTCCGTCGGATGTTGAATTTCGTTTTCCGATTTCTGTGGATACATGAATCACTGTACTCACAGATAATGCCTGAATGCCTTAAATCCACCAAGTCGGATTCTACAGCAATTGATGAAGTGACCAGATTCTTACGTGATCCTACAGTTAACCCAGAAATAAACATCCTCGAATACTGGAATATTCAGTCTGTGTGTTCACCCAGGCTACATACACTGTCCAAAAAATATTTGTGTTCACCACCTGCGACTGTTTTCTGAACGTTCGTTCAGCACTGCAGGAAACATATGTGACCAAAAACAGAATCGTCTTGATCCAGACTGTGTCAAAATCCTTGTTTTTTTTTTTAAATAAAAATTTAAAGGGTTAAATAATTCTGCATAATGTTTAATTTTTTCTCTTAACTTATAAATTATTTTATAATTAACCCTTGAGAACTGGATTCGGATTCGAGGGGTGGATTCGAGGTACTGTTTGGGATTCGGATTCCAGATACGGATTCAAGAAAAATGGGATTCGAACCATCACTATTTTTTTTATAATTCCCAGAATAAATATTTAATATTTACTTAAATATATGGAGACAAGTTCAGTTTTCAAAAGTTTTTGCAGGAGGCATTTTTGTAACAACAAATATTTTTGGTTACGAGTTAAATATTAAGGGTGTGGCGCTAATTCAAGAGCTCAGGTAGTTTAGGTAAATATGGTATTACTTCTGAATAAGGTTTTGTTAAAATGCTGATTAAATTCACGATTTTAGTAACATTTTTGTTTGCTTTATGAGAATATTAACTTGCATTTTAGTGTTGTATGGTAAAGTGAAACGGTTTTCAGTGTTATTTAGGTTTTATAGCTATTCACCATAAAAATCTTGCCCCTGCCTAGAATCTACAATTATGTGTTTCAAAGGAAAAAATTAAAACTGGGAGCTTTGCTGTAATACACTTGCAACACCCGTGGGTACTGCCAACGGCAACACGTACCCGAGTGCGAGATGAGGCGTGCTCCAACTAGATCTCCCACCAGCACCGTGAGATTCGGGGCAATGGCCATCATCCGAGCTTGCAGATAGTCGTACAATTGCGTCCGGTACCCAGTCATCTCGATAATCTGCACACACACAACCACAGGGCATCATCACCTTGGTTGCTTCCGAAACGACTCGACCCCAAAACAGACAATCTTTCACTGACCTCATCGCACAGGCTTTGTATGTTGAGGACATCCTCCTCGGAGATCTCCGTGCCCATGGAGATCTCTGCCGCCTCCTTCACCTGATCCTCTATTTCCTGAGGCAAGATGTCGGACAAGTCAGCTGAGGCCGTACAATCTCTAGTGCCTGCATACAACAGCCAACATCAATGCAATTATACACAATACAAGTATTAGAAGGGACTGAACACAAATACAGTAGAACCTCGATGATACGTTCCCGTTTCATACATTTTCCCGTGTCATACGCCGATTAATTTTGGTCCCGCCGAAAGTTCTATATTTACAATGGTTTACTTTCCCGGAACATACACTTATAAAATCTTTAATTTCCCGTTTCATACGTTTTTACGAAGCGGAAAAGTCCTAAAAATTCACAAATTTTTTTGTTATATTCCTCCTGATAAACTACGTTTTAATGCTTTTATTTTGAAAAACGTTCATTGTTTACCTTTGCAAACGTAAGAAAATAACTTTATCGCACCATAGATATGGATAGTATCGGGAAGACTGTGCACTTCGCTATTAGCATCTATGGCCAGCACCAAGCGAGACTAGTGGCGCGAATGATATTGAAAATGGTGCACGTGATTTACCAAGGCACGGATCTCATATTTTGTGCATTCATTAATCTTTGAACTGAATATACTTGTTTGTTATTGTTTTCTTACGATCGGATTGTTTTATATTTTACGTTTCTCAAGTTAAAATTTTATTGAAAATTGTTCTGTTGCATAAAGTTGTTTGTAAAATGAAACAAACCAGCAAAAATTTCTGTTTTTCTTTTTACAATAGCCTAATTTTTTTATTTCTAATTTAGGCTTGGTGACTTTTCCCCTCTCCAAGAAAGGACTGCTTAACTTGATTATGGACTGTATTTTACATTTCTGGTAGTGTTATTATATGTATATATAATGATGAATTCATATCTTTCATTAATATGATGCAATTATTTACACATTATGTATTTAAGTTTAATCTGACATTGGGCTGGTATGCTAGATTGAAAATTTTTTTTATTATTGCCATTCCCTTTTCATACACTTTCCCGCATCATACACCATTTTTGTGCCCTCCGTTGAAAAGTGTATGACAGGGGTTCTACTGTATACCAGACAAAACACAACACAAATCCAAAAACACAACACAAATCACTAAAATTTTTAACTAAAAGGTGCCCCCCCCCCCTTTTTTTCCTTCTGTGATTATTCCAAATCAAAATAAAATATGTAAGAAAATTTATAACCACTAAAAAAACTTTAACATTCAGATATGTCATGATATGCACAAGATTAAGTAATTAAGTAAAGTAAAAGTAATTAATTATTGTTTTCATCTTAGTGAGATACACCTTGCAATATGTAAATAAAAACGTTCTCATGCATATCAATCAATTCGTATAGGACAACCTAAAACAGGGATCTAAAAACTACAATTTGGCCGGACATACCCGGAGTTCGGCCCTCCATAGTTGTACAGTATGTTCGGGTGATGAGCTAGGTCTTGGCCATTGGGCTTAGTGAAGGAGTTAGTGTGGCCCTTAGGCTAAAAGGTTTGGAGACACCTGACCTAAAATATAGGGCAACATAAAATATATTAAATAGTTTTAAACTGGGACGACTTCAAATGCAAGACCACCTGGATTGTAAAACGACTCGAGATGTAAGACTATCTCATTTATGTAAAACAAATTCAAATTAAAGAAAATTTCAATTTAAATACAAACTTGAATATAAAGCAACCTCAACTGGGATATGACATTTTCAAGCGTGTAAAAGGCTGTAAAGACGCTATAATATTAGTGAAATAATATGCTAACACAAACCCCCTGTTTTTTCCACAGTAGGCTACATATTTAAAAAGAACTTGGTGTATGCTCATCAAAATCATTTGCTGCACACCATGTTTACGCTTATTCTGAAGACAAGAGAAGAACATATATGAACTTATTAAACTGTAATAGTTGCATGCCATCTGCATATTAAAAGGAACATTCCAATAAGAATGTCATTTTATGATAGAGAAGGATTTACCATTCCATGACTGCTGTTTATGAATTCTACACAACATTCACATTGGCAAAAACAAAATAAAACCTAAGCTGTGAAGCTTAAGACAGATTTTCCATACAAACCTGTAATAAAATTTCCCTAATTTATAAAAAAAATCTACCTTTATCTGCAATTCTCTGAAAGAAATAAATAAAATGTAGATCTATCAATTCTAATTTAAAAAAAAAAAATTATGTGCAAAAAATACAAGGTTTTACTGAACATTATATTTGTAAAAAAAATGAACAGTCGTTGTGCCATTTTCTTTAGTCTTTCAAACTACAAATTTTAGGAAATCAAAATGAATAATAACATTCTCCTCTCAAATTACTAAATTTCCAGTACTTTTGAGGACTGTTAAGTAAATTCTTCGACCAATTCTAACTTCCTGACCCTGGTGGAGCATATTCATGCGTAGTTACCAATGATCTTGATGGTCTTGGCGTAGGCTATCTGGTCGGTGACGAGTCTTCCCAGCTCGGGGAAATGCCAGCCATACCACTCGCGACACCGCATCACGTACTTGTTCAGCTCCTTGTCAAGGTCGTCCAGCAGACAGACTGCCTGCACTATCATGGTGTCCACCTTGTCCGGGCTGAACTTCAGCTTGTACCGCGACAAGCTATCAAACACACCACCGCAATTCTTCGAAATTCATACAAAACAATTCAGACATATTTATTACGTGAATGTATTTTTCACTGAGAATTTAATTGTCCGACTTTGCTTTTGAGTGCTAGGGCCAAGAACTAGAGCTGGGTTGAATCCCTGGTTTACCCACCCCACCTCCCCCTTCCCCAAAATGTTTTCCCGAAACATGGGTAAGAAATTAATTCTTCCCGTTTTCCAATTTTATTCTGGTTCAAGACATGCGTGAAATCGAATAACACGCCATACTTAGCAGTTTCAACTCAACCTATTAACGGTCACTTAAAAAATGTTCACAGGCACATTTGTAAACAAGCACTTTATTCAGTATATTAAACACAAACCAAATAATTACTCTTCTGATAGTAATTACAACCTCAGAGGTGTACACTATGCCAAACCGACAAACAACTGTGCAGCAGTTATGGGTTACGAGAGAATAATGTACGGCAGTGAAGGATAAAGAAAAACAAGCGGATTTAAAAAAAATAGTGAAAGTGACTCTGATGTCAAAAAATTTATTACCTTTCGGAGGAAGGGGACATCCACAAGTAGGGTCGGCCTGATTTCGGGGTCAACTTCTATTCAGGTTAATACAGTACTGTCTATTTCCAATCAACGATATCTGCTATTATCACTGTCTTTGTTTCAATGTGCTCTGTTGCTACATATACACAAAGAGCACAAAATTTTGGATGCAACTTTATAACCTAATGAAAAATATTTCAAATGTATCTAAATAATTGTATTTTGTAAAGAAAAATTTTGAATGAGAATTTCGGAAATTAATTTTTGTGTTGTATTTCATCAAGAGCATCATCCGATAAAATCAGTTTTTACTTGTACGGAGACATAACTGAAAAACAACACCTTGGTTTCAACTGGTTTTGAGAAGAATTTTTTTTATATAATTTAATATTAAAAATTTGGCTCTTGATTGACTACAGCACATAATTAATGGAATCCCTTCTTATTAAGAGTTATCGACTGCTACAATTAGTCTCTCCTGTTCAATAATAACTGATTTTTAGAGACCGGAAAAATTTGCGATTCATTTCGTGGTAGGCTAGACTCCAAACTCGTTCACCTTGATTCTGAGTCAGTGATTGGACCGCCGTTTACCTGAAGGACTCCAAGCCAGTGAAAAACCTTCAACAAAAGAAGTATCAAATCACAAGCATCCCAGGTAACACGTGTCACGAGTCATTATCCAATGAGCAGGTGCAATTTGTCCTAGTACATAGAGGATAGTGGAGTCTATCCTAGAGGTCATCGAAACTGCGAATTTTTCCAGTCTCTACTGATTTTAAAACTTGTGATGATTATTGATGGTATACGAAATAGAAATCTTAATGTTAACAAGCCAGGTTGTATCGAAGTGGCAACTCGGCGAGAAAAAGGACCACACCTGTGGGCCAGCCCCAGAGCCATGGCAGCCATCTCCTTCTTGGGAAAGCCGGCAAGCAGCCCGTCCATCTGCGAGCGGATGCACCGCATCAGCTCCTGGACGGACGTGTTGGACATGCAGGACAGGTTCAGCTTGTCCTTGATGGCGTTCCCCAGCTTCGCGTCCGCCACCAGCAGCTGCTCCTGGGACAACACACAGCGGGGGCCTCGACATGGATGACACATCAGGGTGGCCCTGGTCGTAACGCACCCGGTCTTCTTGAAAACAGTCTCAGCCACGCCATGTACCTATGGCTCTCTGGAGAAACACAGGCTCAAGACTTTTGAAAGAGTTTGTCACGTGGAAATAGTTGTACACATTAAAAGGCATAAACTATTGAAGGCGAGGAACATTTACAACATTTCGATTACAATCAGTGCCATCAAGAAAATAAATATAATCACTTTCTAAAGAAAAAAGTTTGAGCACACATGTTGAAGTGCAACTTCACATTTTATACATCTAATTAAACAAATAAACCAAATTATTTTATTCACTACAACGATAAAACAAAATATTCTGTTCATTTGAACAATAGAACTAAACAATAAAGTGCACAATGGAGGTTTACAATCGTAACAAATATGGCAACGGGAGGAGAAAAAAAAGTCTTAAAATTGTTTACCCCCCTACTTTGAGTAGTAGAGACAACATTTAATGGTTTTATTTTCAGGCCAATTTTGTTATTAAAAGAGAAAATTGTACTGTTATTGTTTTTATTTTTTGTAAACTCAGTTTATTCATCAAGATAGCACATTTTTTTCTCAACAAATACCACACTTAAATGTTAAATGATACTAACTTAGTCAAAACAGCATCATTTCGACCGGTACATGATGCTCTTTAACCAAATAATAATTTGTAACAAGCATGTCTAACTACTGGGAACAAAAAAAATAAATCAGCAATTATATGTGCATTTAAAAAAATATCAATGTCGTAATATAAAAATCAGTTATTAGCAACAGTTGCAATATCGAAAAAAAAGCAAAAAATTGTTCCCAGTCTATTGATGTAGTGTACATACATTTGGGTATAAACGCCATGGTAAAAAATTTACATTCATTGAATTTTAACACATTAAAATATTACATCTTTGTAATTTAAATTGAGTTTTGATTAAATATGTTGATTAATTTCATGATTCTTGGTTACATTTAGGTGCTTTATGGAGTATTAACGCGCATTTAAGTGTTATATAGTGTATTGGCGGCGTTTTCGGTGTTATTCTGGTTTTATCACAATTTACCATATAATCTTGTCCCTAATTTACCCTATCTTATCTATTGATCGCCCCATTCCTTAGACTTTCCCTCTTTGTTTTCATTACGCTCTTATGAATCATCACCTTGACTTACCCTGCCAGCTTTAAAGATTCTCTTCAAAAATTCAATAATAAAAAAAAAAGTATCCATTCAGCAATAAGCACTGAAATAAATGTCAACTTGTACTAGTACAAGTTTTGCTTGTATGCTCATCAATCAGGAATGGATGCAGGAATTTACGTTGGTAATATATTTACCTGTAACTCCTTGCCCACCAGCTTTTTAAGCAGTTTCTTCAGACCTTTGCCTAGCTTCCCTTCCACAGTAGCAGTGGTCGCTGCCAGCGCTTCTGTTGTGTCCAAAAACTTTTCAAAATGTTTCAGCTTCACACTGTGAGAAGAAAAAAAAAACATTCGTAAGGGAAAATTACGTTTTAAGTCAGCGTTTGTCTTATTATGCTCTAAGGAAATGTGCATTAGACACTTTTACAACATAAGTACAGAAATAATTTGGTATCTTTTTTTGTTTGTTGGAAGTTTGCACACTAAAATTAAACTTTTATTATAAAAAAACTACCCTTTATTTTTACCATCTTTACCATTGATACTGAATTTTAATTGTAATCTTAACATCAATAAAAAAATCTGACTACGGACTTCTGTTTCATCTCACATAAATGGGCATACTATCTACTCCAAAACTGTTAGTCTATGATGCTTAAAAAAATGCTATTACTCTTCTATGCTTAACACCAGCCCAAACAATTCTGTATGTCTGCATTATTTGAAGTTTATTAACAATATTAATAAATTTCTATTTTAATAAACTAGCTTTATTCAATTGTATATTATGTCCATTGCAAAGATAATGATAAATGTTAAAAGGTCAAAAGTTTCTTAAAAATAATTTTAAACCATGAAATTTCATATATCCATTTAATAGCTAATTAACTACCTACTTTGCTGGTAGAATAAAATTTATTTTTAGACGCTCTTATACGGTTCTGTGGAATACCAGAATGCCTGCAAGTGCAATCCATTGAAAACTATAATTATTGTACCTCAGAAAGATCAGCCCAAAAACAGTACGAAAGAAAGATATAAAAAGACGTTCAGCCTGGCCAAAAATAAATCTGCAAGGAATTATACCTCAGTTAGTCTTCAAAGTCCTGCCTTTTCATTTTTTGGGGACAACGCTGAAGCCCTCGTCTGTTGGTGGACATGTGACAATGTGGCAATAAATAAATAAAAGATTGAAATAATTTTTTTGGCATATACTATTAACACTAGGTATTATAAGTAAGATAGGTTCAAAGAATAGTCCAACTGCTATAACCCAACATATTTGCAAACTAGTCTATTGCAAAACGATAGGAATTTTACACCTTCATACAAATTGTTTGTATTCACACTTAATCATATCAACGAGCAACGAAATATAAATGAACATTGAAAATCTCAATACAGCAATAAACTTGGTTATTGCAGACTTGGCATCACAAAATCCAATATTTACTCACATCTTGCTGGCAGCCTCTGGAGTTTCGAAGTCCTTGTATAAATTCTCTGTCTGTGCCAACTTCTTCTCATCCAGAAGCTGTAAACCAAAGCAATACTTTGTCACAAGAGAAAATAAATTAAATGGGAGTTGGAAAGAAGAGAAAAAAAAATACAACATGCGGAAAATGGCATACAACCTATATACGTCTTACGATTTATAGTAACACTGATACAATAGCAGAGTGGACAATTCTAGTTTAACGTTGTGGCAGTACATATCAAAGCAAATAATAAAATAATTATTTTAAACCCTGAGGTTTCCAAATGCAGCATATTTCGTGATTGTGTTCTACTAATCAGTATAACCAAAAATATAAAGTTTAAATTTTTTTTTGACCTTTCATTTTTGATCTATAATTTTTTTGAAAAATTAAAAAACAATAGTTTGTAGGAACGTTTTGATATATTATAAATAATGTAACTCTAAAACTGTTTGTCCTAGAAAGCTCAACTTTGTACCATTCTCTTTAGAATGACATGGGCTTTAATTTGACATGTAACTTAAGTGCATCACGTCACTTTGTATTTTTTCTAAAGAACTAAAAAAATTTTTTTATAAAAAAACAAAAATAAATTTTTTTTATTTTGATGAATTAATATATTTTATACCAAACATCTTAGTAAGTTGTGTACAAAGTTTCATGATGGTATTTCAATGGTATCATATTGAAATGATTTTCCCATGACATCAAGAGGGTCACATGGACCAATCAGCGATTAGTGTGCGTCGGACACAATTTGGAACATTGCAATTGTAGATAGGGCTTTTTTAAACCACTGTGGTTTTTCTTGCATTTATTGAATGTTGCATCTCTTGCATAGTTTATAAACCCAGCCTTAGGCCTGGTTTATAAACTATGCCAGAAAAACAATAACGCAAGAAACAAAATATTCAGCAACCACATTAATTTTAGATTACCGGTTTATAAACTACGCAAAGTATTCAGGTTCATGCCATTAGGTTAAAAGGTGCCACTTGGATACGCAGTACGAAACTTTTACCGGAGTGGGGAGTGAGAAAAGGAGAGGACTCGTTGCCACCAGGTAAAATCCCAATTGCGAGAACAAATAAATAAAAATAAATGCAGGACATTGACTACAACTATACATCGTAGAGTTATAGGGTCTAATGTAGTAAATACATTAAATATATAACAATCAGCTATTTAACTTTATCACATCTTGTGCTTCCTTCATAGTTTATGATTCCAACATACCGCGTGCCGGTTTAACTTATAGGTTAGAGCACATGGACAACCTCAAACATTACATACCTTGAAAATAGCATAGCCCGCAGGCGTTTCAAATAGAACCAACATAATAATCCTTTAATTATTACTGAACCTAAAAGTTGAAATATCAGAACTCTAAACAAATTTTTCGAAATAACTGCCTGCATATAGGTACAAACAAAAACATTACAGGATTTATTTAACTTAAACAATATCGTTATTCTTTTTCTAATTTCCGGTTCCGGATGAAAACAAATATAAACCAACCAGAGATAAGTAAATCGACCACATAGAACATAACCGATACTTCCTGAAGCTGGCATTCACTAAGTAATATGGCGGATCTTCCCCCCCTCAATCGAAAGGCTGACTTCAATCACCTCACCAAAAACGATGTGTTTATGTTCCATCTGGTCAATTTACTTATCTCTGACAGACACAGACGACGACAATATGTTATTTACATTAATAACAAATATACGCATAATAATTTCAGTAGAATTGAAAAATAAAACATAATTCATTTAATACTGCCATCACCTGCGGTCTTGAACTCGATACCCGGTAGAGCCTAGTAGTTGCTGGTGTCTCTGTTGAGGTGTTTGTTCTCCGGGAGGGCGCCAGGCTAGTCTTAAAGCGTCTAGCCGTTGTTGTGGTGGGTCGTCGGCCCCAGCGTGCACTACTAAGCTCCTAGGCTATATGGTATCTGAACACAATGAACACACGCACGTAATTACTTGACGGTTTTTGAACGAAGGGGAAACGCGGGGAACGGCACGTCCGTCCTAGTTGATGACCCGTTGTCGACTGCCGTTGACCGCGGCTGGCCTAAGAGGGGGGGGGGGGGCAGCGTCAGCCTGCATAGGCTTGGCTAGGGGTATGGTCTCGCAGCGGGGTAAGGTACTGGCGGGGTGGAGACCGGGCTTCACTGTCACAGGTGGTACGACGTCAATACTCATAAAAAATATGTGAGTTTGGGATGAAGTTAATGTATTGTTGAGTATCGTGTGGATTTAAATTTCAAATATCGAAAAGTTTCTATCGAAAATAATCTGGCTTAATAAATGCTGTAATGTTGGCGAGAGACCAGACCGCGATGCCAGGTTCGCAGTTGGCTGATAGCCCTGCAATGACACGTGCGGCCCTCTTGGTGTAAGGCATACCACGCGCGCCTGACCAGAACACAAGGTGTCGTTGCAACACACCTACACCCAATGGCGCTCGTGCATCGTCAAGCTTCAGCACCAATATCTATCTCTGAACAGCCTTGGGAATTACGCTGCCCCAGTCGTGAGCAAGTGACACTATTCTCGACGCTTTGGGCGTCGGGTCGGCGCGGCATGACGCTGCTCTCGTCAGTTCTAAAAGGACATCACAGACTTATTAAGCAGGGACGCCGGCCTGTGCGGGAGTTTTTGGGGCTACAAAGTCTCGCGATGGTGAGGGCCGGTTAGTATCACAAGTGCGGTAAGATTTCGGATATGGAGTGCGGCGAGAGTTCAGTGACAGGTGCCACGGGTGCGTCGAAAATTTGGCAATGGAGTTCCGTGGGGAGTTTGGCAACAGGTTTTTGGTGCCAGATTTTCGTGGGGTGTGCCGCATGAGTTCCGCAAGAATTTCGCGAGGGTTGCGGCCCAGTGAGGAGTGTGGACGGTGGAAATTGAAAGACACTGAGTGACTTGAGAATAATTATTAAGTGCGATTAATTGGTGATTAGGCATTTTAAAATAAGATTATTTATTAGTGATGTAAATATTAGCAATCAATAAAACTGTAATAAAACTTAATTAGGCTATCCCTTACAAACCTAGTAGTTATTGCCCACATTATTAAATCTTAACAATACTTTAAATTTAAAAAAAATTTAATTATCATAATATAGAAAAATCTTTAGTCTCTGATTCGATAGATTAAGGGCTGCCGTCACCCGCGGTCTCGTGATTGAGACCCAGGGCGGTCCTAGTGGTTTTAGTGGCTCTTAATGAAATCTCCGGCGGGCGCCAGGTTAATTTGAGTATTAACCGAGGTGGTCGTGGGTTTTTTGCCCCTGCGTGTTCCACTAGGATCGGCGGCTGTTGATGGTGGAAGGGAGTCCCTGCTTTTAATACGCACTGGCCCTAAACAGTGTAGAGGACTGTTTCCTAACTGTTCAGGGGGCATCTATGAAATAAAGAAAACATTAATTCGGTGCTGGTTTTTAATCCCGCATCTCACAAAGTGTGGATGGGCACAAGTTATACAATAACACTGGACAAATACGCTGACACTACACACACTCGCACTGAATAATTAATTACGTGTTACTTTGCGGCACTTGCAAATAAGATCCCTACATGGGCTTGGGGGTCGTCGAAGAGTTTGAGTGGGTTAACGGCCACTCCCGTGATAAACTGGAACTAGCTTCGTGCCCGGGCTCACCTGTGTGAGTCGCGGGCCCACGAAGGTAATATTAAGAGACAAGTCTTTAAGTTTGTAGTCGGCCCGGACCGTAAGGTGACTGCGTCGCGAACCGTTGTTGCGCGACAAGCAAAAATTAACGCGGCCGGGTTAAGCCCTGCACCGGAAAAGGGCACTGGGGCACGCGGGGAGAGGAAAAGAGGTTTTAATGAATTATAATATTTACCAGTATGAAGAAATCAGTAGCACAAAAGTTGAAGTCTCCCCGCGGGATCACGCGTCCGCCCCAGCCCGTGAGTAAAACTCTACTGCCGCTTTTGTGAGGCTTGGTGTTGTAGAGGGGGGTGGGGGGATGAAGCGTCATGACGCGCCGAACTTTCTAATGTGCCGTTATTCCAAATTTATAATTATAATTAGACATTATTATTTCTAGAACCCTCGTAACTTAATGACATCTGTCTGAATTAGTTGGCGGAAGGCCTCTAATAATAATTCATAATAAAATTGAGATTAATAATATTTGAAAATAGAAAGTGAAGCTGGAGACTCTCTGTCACTTGTTGACTACTCCAGTGACTATTTGCAGGTGAAAACGGGGAGCTTAATTAGGTTGATTTATGCTGTTGTTAATTAATAGCGGAAGGCCGCAAGGGATGTTCTGAACGTTTATTAACTGCGGTTTCCCACGGGGAAAACCGCTGCACCCCTACGACGCACTTTCACTCTTAAGGGTTGTTTTGATAATTAAAAATCACTTAATTACTCCCAGTAATTAATGAAGCATAAGAGCTGTTTGGTGGAGTTGGCATATGGGCGTAATCTATTTAACACTCACCGACGTCGACGGCTCGTTTGACTCACGTGACCTGGGCTAAGGTTGCGTTCCGTTAGCGGGGTTTAATACTGGCGGGTGGAGGCCGGGCTTTATGGCCTTCGGACGGACGACGACAGGGCCAATTAAAAAAATCGTTCAAGGGTATAAATCAAAGCTTCTATTGCACCAAATATTTACTATCGTATAAGATAAATAACCTAACCTTATATTTAAACTACCTGAAGTTAATGAAACTCAAGAAATGTGTAGTGAGGTGAAAAAGTTTAACAGTTGATTAAAAATGTCAGGTAACTTTGATCGATTATTATTTTTAAAATGTTTAACGACAGCATGGTAAAATTGTCCCTGCTTAAAATATATGCATAAAAAGATACTTTTTGTAAACAATAGAGAGAAGAAAGGAAAGGGAGAGAGACTCGTTTTTGATGAGGGGGATGTGCTCGAAGGTAAATAATTTAAAGATAACAGGATGAAGAAACTGAGGAATTGGACAGGTTTGTTAGAGTACAGTCGGTAGGATGGATTATAATTAAATTGCGGGTTTTCTCAAAATGACCTTTAGTTAGACCTAGTTTTCTGGAATGTCCCTTCTTTTTCCACAAACCTGTTGATGTTTCGCCACACAGAGAAATGCCAAAACTCTACACTGAATCTCACATAGGTAATGGAGAAATATGGTGGACATCTCTGTTTGGAAACAGCCTGGCGTCAGCTCAAGCAAAACCGGTCCACCCCAGTTGAGTGAACTTGTGGCCCTTTCAGCCTAGATGTTGACACTGGAGCTGCTACTGTTAATTGGGAACATTCTATCTCAATTACTTTTTTCATGGCCCAGGAGCACATCACTACACTATTATTCTGTTCTCTAGCATACACTCGGAAAGTTTTATATTCCTGCAGAATAATATTAACGCACATCCAGTAATATAACCACCTTTAGTGTAGCACTGAGAAAATGTAATAATACAATACATTAATAGGTTGGTCGTAAAACTGTAAAAGAAGATACAGCCAGTAGATACATAACTTATGGTAGCCACCACATGTAGGTATGTATGGATGAATTAATCAGAAACATTTGTCTATAGATATGGCCGGTGCCTTTTTTTGTTATCCACACTGCATTTAAAACTGAAGGGATGTCGTCCTATAGTCTGAAATTGGTTTGAGCGCCCCATGAAAACCGAAAAGCAAAGGTTCAGATTGCCGTCGTCCGGGGTCTCGGGCTCGAGTCCCGGTGTGGCTCCTAGTGGGGAAAGGCGGTTCTTGATACGTATTGTCCGGGTGGGCGCCAGACTAGCTCGGTTCTAGTCGTGAATTTGGGGTCGTGGATGTATGTGCCCCTGCGTGGCCCACTAGGGCCGGCGGCGGTGTTGTGTGAGATGATGTTTAAATAAGAGACGTGGAGTTGAGGTGACGGTGTCGTACCTTTTATTGATAGGAGCGAGTCGTACACAATACAACACTCTACAGAGGTCCCCCGGGGGGGTTTACTCGTTATTCCGTGGCGCCATATTGTTTGTGTTCCGCGTTACGTGGGCCTCGGACGCTGTTACGTCTCATACGTCTCACTGGTTACGCGGGTAACGTAATTTCGTAACACAAAGGCGGGACACAAAAGTACACTGAATTAAGGGGGTGCGCACAAGTTACGTGGCACTCGTTACTCGGGTAACGTGAGTTAGTAATACAAAATACGGGACACAAAAATACACTGAATTAAGGGGGCGCGCACAAGTTACGTGGCACTCGTTACTCGGGTAACGTGAGTTAGTAATACAAAATACGGGACACAAAAATACACTGAATTAAGGGGGCGCGCACAATTTACGTGGCACTCGTTACTCGGGTAACGTGAGTTAGTAATACAAAATACGGGACACAAAAATACACTGAATTAAGGGGGCGCGCACAAGTTATGTGGCACTCATTACTCGGGTAACGTAAGTTAGTAATACAAAATTCGGGAAACAAAATACACTGAATTAAGGGGTGGACGGTTGGAGACGGCCAATCCCGTATACGAATGTCTCTGCGCGGGTGTTGTGCCCACTGTGGTGAAACACGCACCGCAATTAAGTTTGTCCAAGCTCCCTTGCGGGTTTGTGGTCAGCGCCGTGCGCGTGACCTTAAGTAAAGTTCTGTGAGTTGCGGGAGGCGGCCCGTGCCGTATACTGAAGATCAACCCCGCTGACCAAGTGTTGTACGGGGTGTCTTTAAACTGATGCGGTCGGATTAGGTCCTGGACCGAAAAGGGGGACCGGGTACTCACGGAGAGGTTAAGTAAAAAAAAGGGGTTCTGTTAATTAGTGACTATAATTACCGGACGTTACTTTCGATGAAGACAAAGGCTGTTGCCCCTCCGTGGGACGTAGGTCCGCCCCGGTCCGTGAGCTGTGCTGAACTGCCGGACTGGCATGGCGTCCGAGGGAGGCTCGACCTCTCTTGCGCCAGGTTTCACCTCATTACGCTAGACTCTAAATGGGTGTGTCTGGAAGAGACTTTATTGTCGCTAAAATCCTAATTTAATGTTCCAGGAGGAATGGATACGGTTCTTTTCTTGTCTACTCAGGTTTTCGCGGGTTTGCCTTTAATCGCTGGTCGGCTCGCCTGACTCGGGTGGGTCATGGCCAGGGGTGTGTTCCGTTAGCGGGAGCGTATACTGGCGGGTGCAGGTCGGGCTCTAGGGGGGTCGTCGGCCGGACGACGTCAAGATAACAAAAAAATTCAAACTAAAAATTTGTTTACTGAAAAAATATATGATTGATTTACAAATGAGTACGTTCGTCTCTAGCAGTGTTGTGATTCAAATGGATCTATACCACAGGTTATCCACTTATTGTTGTCTAGGGATAACAAGATTGTATTCTCTATAATCAGCTAACAGAACATATTTTAATTAGTCGCGTTTACTCAGGCCGTCACCAAGTATTGTTTTTCTTTAAGTATTTAATGACAGGTTTACGACTCATGAAGTATAGCCTGATCCACATTTAACTAAGCCACTTAGCAAGACTGAAGCTAGGACTAATCTAGTGTGCGATGTAACATATATATAGTGTCTTCAAGTGTAAATGTATTTTTCTCAATTGAGGCTTGTGCTTTCGATCAAATAAAGTAACACAATCTCTATTCACTCTTCTGGGCATAACCATAGAGAGAACATAATATAAAACAAGGTTTACAAATACAGCTTTTTAATACTTTTACACAGCTTTCGCAATGCACCGAAGTACTCAGCAGTGGTGTTGGACCTATATACAGCTTTGCTTGAGAGGATTATTGTGATTGTGCAGAGGAGGGTGGCTAGAACGATGAAGGAAGGTGGAGGGGAATTGATAGTATTGAAAAGTAGGAGAGTTTTAATAGCTAAACAGAGCTGATGAAGGGAATGGAGTGGGAGAGCTTAATGGACAGAAGGCAGATGGAGAGGCTAGTAAGATTTGTCATATGTCGTGTGTGATGTTTTGGTGGGGAGAGCTGGGAACACGAGTTTCGATGAAGACGCCTAGAAGTAGGAGGGAGAACTCTAAAATGGTCTTTAAGGTGCGAAGTAGGGTAAGAGGAAGGAATTCTGAAGTTGTGCAAATGTTAGGGGAATGTAATGTATTGGAGGAGGAGTGTGTGCTGGGTAGGAGTGTAACGTGGTTCAGGAGGAAAGTGAGAGGAAAGTATGACGAATGCTTGCCACATGGGTTTTGCATAGTTTCAGTAGATATTAATAATAAAATTAATAATATTAATATAAGGTATTTGTTAAATATTATTACTGGCTAGAGTTAGCAATGGCCAAAATAATTTGTTCTGTTCTTCTTAACTCTTTGGAAATGTAAATTGTTTTCGTGTCTTTTTTTTTTTTAACAAAACAATGATTGTATGTTTTTCGAGGTTCAAATGACATTTTATTTTTACATCCTTGAAGAATAATTGGTTGCAGTGATGGCTGGATCAGCATTACGGAGATTAATGGCTGAATATAAGCGTATGTCTAAGCCGCAAATCCTTGCTTTAAAATGAGAATCGTTTATATTAGGTTATGTTTGACATTTGGGAGTGAATAACGTGTGGCATTACTAACATGTAAAGACCGACTTTTGATACATTTTAAAGATGATTTTAATCATCGTTGACAGTAGACAATAATTAAACGATTGTAGTGTGTGATGGTTTTATAAGACGTCCTGTGTAGGTAAAGATATTGAGTGGCTGGTGGGCAGTTATATGTTGGGAGTAATGAATGACCTAGGTTAGGTGGATGATAAATAGCATGGATTCAGAAGAGGGTTCTCGTGTGAAACACAGATTACGGGGTTACTGGAGTATCTAATGGAAGTGGTGGACGGGGGGAAGTATGTGGATGAAATTTTCGTAGACTTTGAAAAGGCATTCGATAGAGTAACTCACAAAATGAGAAGTTAGAGATGTTGGTGGAGAATGAGAGGGTGGTTGGTTGGGTAGGAGACTTCCTGAGGGATAGGTACGAAGAGGGGGAAGTGATGTCAGTTGTTATGCAAGGGAGTGTTTTTGGGTCCCTGTTGTTCATGATAATGATGAATGATTTTGGAGAGAGGATGGAGCCCAGGATGAGAGTATTTGCGGATGATTGCGTAGTGGACTAGCTTGTAGCATTCTAGTACTATACTGATTATTACCTCAAGCCCTTTCTACTTCTGCCTAAACTATTTCCAATAATTCTCTTGTGGATATTTCCAAATTTTTTTTGATGTGTGATGATTTTCTACCTGTCTTGCAGGTCAAAAATAGATTTGGATTAATGAAATTCTTGTTGTAGAGTTTGTTCAATCCCAATACCTCAGTAATCAAATTTACATGCATTGAGCTAGTACGCAAGTGGTTTGGAGCCCACTTGGAGATACGATTACCTTAAGCTTAAGTGTACAACCATAGAGTGTTAAATTATATGTATCAAATCTCACAGTTCTGTTGGAACTACCCAAGTACACTGCATTGTTTGCAATTAAAGTTGCAAACTGAGGAACCATATTAAAATTTAAAAAAATTGGTAATGCGTAGATTTTACAGATATTTAGAATGGAAAGAAAAAAAATCCGAAAATATGTTTTTCACACACTATACATGACCCTAAATTTACTCCAAAAGGATAGTTTCGTATTTCCGACTAGTGTGTGAAATAATAAAATTTTTATATCTAACATTACAATACCCATGCTTTTACACTGCTGCAGCCATTAATTGTTTTCCCCAAAAAAGAGGAATATATGTCTTCCATATAATTTACTTGAGACGTTCCTCAATTATGTAACCTTGAAAGGAATGTTTCTTAATTCCTACTGGTTTGCTAAAAAATAACAGTTTACAGTTTGCATTACAATACCTGCGTATTCACACTATTGCGACATTCATTGTTTACCCTTATGTTTTTTTTTTAAATTTTTTTTTTGGAGAACTTTAGTTAATGTAAATGTAATTATGAAATTTGTTTAAATGACTGTATTGCATTTGTAAAGAATTTTTAATGCTTTTATTTCATGTTTGTTGTTTTATTAGAATAAGTAATTACAAAATGTTTGTTTTGTTACATTGCATTTAAAGTATGTACCATAGTATTTTGAGTCACCTAACGGATGAGTCTAATGGGAGACAAAAATTTAAATATAATTGTTAACGTCGTTCATTTTCTGTTCACTGAAGTAGCTGACACATTGAATTTTGCAGTATTTCCAAAGAATTCTTTGATTACTGTGTTTGATGTGAATGGTGTTTCATGTATCCCATTTTATCGCTGGAACCTGAAGGCTTGATCCTGTTGGCTTGATCCTGTGGTACATGATGCTTTCTGTTTTAATTCAGTATGTCAGAAGATCCTGCACATGAAATAAATTGTGAAATAAGAAAGAATTATGATAGTAGGTTGAAAAAAAATAATTTTTTTTAAGCACAGGATCTTCCCACGTACTGAATTAAAACAGCAAGCATGTACCACAGAATCAATCCAACAGGATCTTGCCATCAGGATCTTTCGACGTACTGAACTAAAAAAGCAAGCATCATGTACCACAGGATCAAGCCAACAGGATCATGCCATCAGGAAAGCCTTCAGGATCCAGGGATAAACTTAAATATGGGAAATGAAAAAAATTAGCATATTTTTAAGTTTCCATAGCCTGCCACAGTTGTACTAAACAAAGAGGTAAACAACGAATTGCGGTGGCAGTGTGAAAACACAGGTATTGTAATGTAAGCTTTAAACTGTTATTTTTCACGAACCAGTAGGAATTAAGAAATCATCCCTTCAGGGTAAATTTAGGGACGTGTGTGGTGTGTGTAAACCATGTTTTCTGGTTTTTTTTCTTTCCGTTCTAAGAAGCTCCTATATCAGAGTATTACCAAAAAAAATATGTGTTTCTTTTGGAATATACTTTAAAGACATATCTTGAAGTTATTGTTACAATCTCACCTGTAACCTCTGTACAAGTTTGAAACACACTTCTTTGATTGGTCAAGCAAACTGAAATAACAAGAGTCCTAATGTTTCATGGTTGCATGCCCCCAGCTTATTAAAAATATTTTGGGTGGAAAGAGTACTGTACACAACATTTTGAATTATCACAGTAAATTTTGAAAGTAATATTTTTTTTTTTGGGAAATAAGGCAAGTAATAACTAAAGTGCCTAAAAGGTTTATAGGTACTTAAGTAGTAAAAAAAAACTTTGTTCAAGAATTTATTTTGAATAAATATGTAAATATGTAATGTAGTATTAGTGTAGCTCTTCTAATTTAACTAACATATTATATTATATTACATTATTCACCTTATTACCCAGAAACTGCTACTTTCAACTCTACAGCTGTCAATAATTGCTTACAGTGATAAAATATTTTTAATACAGCTAAAATCTACATGTGTAACATGACATGAACAAAAATACTTATGTATTATTTTACTAGAGAGAAAAATTGTAAGTTGAATTTACTGTGATGTAGCATCAGTTTCACAAAATCAAGCATGGTAGAGACATGGCATTTTATAATTATTTGTTGAATACATAATTGAATCAAAATCCTTGGTATGAACATTATTGTGGATTTGGCTTCATTTCAACTATTTGAGACTCTTAAAAAAGTATTTTTGGGTTTTGTAAATTTTGTTTGACAATCCTTTAGTTTTTTTTTTTTTTTTTTTTTTTTTTTAATATTAAGGAATTAATTTGTGTGAAGGCCTAGAAAGTGGGGTGAGCCACTGTTTTGACTAAAATAAAAATACCTAGGTATAGGATTAATTATCATGCTACAGCAGCATGTTTATTACTTACAGCCTTTAAATTTGCTAAATGATTTGAATGAAATTATGCAAATAGTACAGACTTAGTACTTTGATCTTTGAATAAATAACCTATTTAAAAATTTGTGCATTAGGCCTATTATGTTGTAGAACGCTGGATGTAGGTAGTTGTTATTTTTGACGTGACAACGTCTAATAAATTGATGAACGCCGGCTGCACGCACGAAAAAGTGTCCCACTACGGATGTGTCCTATTTGCTCATTGTATGCATGCATGGCATCTCTCTTCATGCTCATTGTACGCATGCGTGGCATCTCTCTTCCACTCGATTAGAACGACCATCGATTTGACTTTTCAATCATATTTTCATCATTTGAATTATTATTATTATGTAATTTAACGATCGTCCACCGATTTTCAGCACAATCGGTACGGTTATTTAAAATTAATGTTGAATATTCAAATACGTTTTGAACCAACAATGGTGTTTTACAGTTACACATAATAATTCAAATTACAACCGGGATCTTTTGCACAATGTTTTAAAAAATATTGTAACACATTATAAATAAGTTTGGTGTATTTGGGATGCATATTTGTTATAAAATCGAGTTATAAAAACGAAATAATATTATTCCCCTACCGTGAACAAAATTTTTATAAATGTATATATAACATCTGAAACTATCAATTGTCAAATATGGCCTCGTGGCTGAGCGGTCAGCGACGCTGTATTCTAATCGTAAGGTTGTCTGTTCGATTCCCGGCAGGTGTGAAATTTTTTTTTTACTTGTAAAAATAAATACGGCGCACGTAACATTTCGAAAGTAATAAATATATTTGAATTAATGAATGCAAATAAAAGTAAATTTATTAATTAAATTGTACATTTCATTTCACTCCTTTGTATCCATACAAAATAGTGATAATTCAATAAAAATGATTCAATTTTATTCATAAAAGTATGCAGAGGTAGATTTTATCATACAAAAGATAGAAAAATTAAAAAAAAAATTATTCCTCAAAGAATATAATATTTTTAATGCCTAAATGGTTTGGTTGCAAAAACCTATTACAGCTCAGTCTCAGGCCGAATATGATATTTCGTTTTCTTCTGTATCAATGATTTCATCAATGCTTTGTTATGACGTTGTCACGTTAAACTATCGTCCGTAAACCGACTTTACAGACAACCAATTTTTTTCAGCTAGTGCATTACTTATGTGTTTTAAGACCAAGTACTTTCATAATTAAGTATGATCATAAATGTTTCAGCAAGTTTCTCTTCAGGAATGGGAAATATTTGAGTTTTTAAAAATTAAAGTGTATTATTTGTCAAGGAGTGACTCATTTGTTACAGAGTTAACCTTGAATCCACCAGAAGGAATCATTGCAGGCCCTATTAATGAAGAAAACTTTTTTGAATGGGAAGCACTCATAACGTAAGTGTGTTAGTGTATAATTATTGTCTTATAGAGATTAATTTTAAAATTGTGTTGTGTATTCCACAGAAATAAAAATTGAAAAAGTAGTTTGATGTATTTTGTTATGGCCTGGACAGAACATATTATGTGTAAAGTATATGAGAAAAAAAAAAAACTGAACAGAACCCTAGCTTTGATTAAATTCATTATTTACCTTGCATCAGAAAATGACTCATTACTTAACTTAACTTTTCATTAATCAGAACCAAACTAGAATATGGTTCCTTAATTAAAAATAACATCACCTCTTCTGACAGTGAAAAAACTTGAATAGGCTATATAAAAATAAAAATTCTTAGGATTATAAATCAAAAGCAACTTTTAAGACCTTTCCTACCACCCTTAATTGAAGGCAGAAACCTATTAGATTCACTTTTTGTTTGCAACTGCTATAGTTCCAAAATAAGCTATAATTATTAAATTGATAACTCTGGGCTCAAGAGTTCCTCAACTTAACAGTCGATCACAGGTATCACACTGTTCTGTTAGCAATATTAATGATGTAATATTAAGATATTTTTTATCAATTTCAGTGATGTAGATAAATATGCTAATCTTTTTGACAGCAAAATAGATATAAAAATGTTGTGTGCAAGTGTAGGTACAATAATTCAATTCTCCAATCAATCTAAATTGAAATAGGTATATACTTATTTTTATATAAATGTTAACAACTTACCTCCATATTGTATCACTTACTAACCTAGTTTTCTTGCAACTTTCTTGTATTCTTTTGTTCTAATCTTTGTTAATTTTTTTTCCCTCATGATTTATGTCTTTTATTATGTGTATTATATTCTGATGGTATATTATTTGTTGATATTTGTAACTATAATTGTTTGTTCTTGTCTTTAAATGTATTATACTTTGTGTCATTTTTTGTGTGTGCTGTAGTTCCTGCAGGTATGGTGTGCCTACTAGTGTATGTTGGCTATTTGCTGGTAGTGCCTACCTGCTAGTTTTCTCCTTGCAGGTGGTGCCTACCTAGGATTGAGAATTTCCATGCCTGTTGGGTCTACACTGTCCCGTGTACTTATGTCGTGCCCATCTAAAAGTTTATAACTGTTGGTGGGCATTTTATTACAAATTTAAATAAATAAAAATAACTATAAAATAAAACTAAAGTTTAAAACCATTAAAAAATTACGAATCAAAATAATAACCAACATATGACATAAAAAAATTATTATAAACAATTATACAAACTTAAAAAAATAAGAGAGGTTTTAAATACAAAAAAAAAAGGCATTGAAATGAAGAAGAATTACTGTCAATCAAAGTTACCAACCTCTACAATAAATGACTAATGTGGCCGGTGGCCACAACATGTAAAAATTGAAGTACAGTAGCCTATGAACACATGAATACAGATCAATATGAATAGCTACGCAAGGTTGCTATGATAAATAGAATGTTAACTGTTCCATTTATTGCAAAAAAAATATAGGGGAGAGTTGGGTAAAACAGGGTAGTTGGGTAGAACGGGGTACCACTGTTATTTTCCGTACACGTGCTGCTATCTGTGTGTACGTTTGGTAAGTTACTCCTCTACACGTCGTCACTAGAGTGAGGTAGTATGAAGTGTCGCACAGTATTCTTTCGTGCGTAATAATGGAAATTACAAATTTATGATGTTTCACTAAAATGTTTAGCGTGTATTGGCTATACAATATTTAATCAGTGGTTGCAGATATATTTTATGGTAAGTTGTATTCAAGTAAAGTATTATATTTGCTATGTTGTGCCATAGTAACCGATGCAATTGACGGGTGTTAAGAATTTCTGTTTTCGTTTTTGCTTGAGAACCTGCATGTAGGGTAAAACAGGGTACACAGGTAATGGGTAAAACGGGGTAGTACCCCGTTCTGCCCAACCAGTTTCCTGTTTTAACCATCTTTTCGATCAATTGTGCAAATGACTTTTAAAATTAAAAATAGTATTTTTATGCACACTAAATGTTATACAGAGTTACCTACAGTACATTTATACAGTCACCCAAAAGACAACAACTGACCGAGCTAACTCCAGGCCTTCAGAACCGAGTGGAAATGACACTGTCGGTGATATTCCACTGACTGCTGCAACAACTGACCGAGCTAACTCCAGGCCTTCAGAACCGAGTGAAAATGACAGTGTAGGTGATATTCCAGTGACTGCTGCAACAACTGACCGAGCTTACACAAGGCCTTCAGAGTCCCATGGAAATGTCAGTGTTGGTAATATTTCTGGGACATCTGGTTTGGTATCTTCACCAACTGAATCTCGTTTAGGCCTATCTGATAAAAACAATCGAAATGCTTCATCAAACAGTAGCTTCAGAATTCCACCGACTACAGTGATGCCGATTCCCATGCCAAAAGAAATCCTGCAGAAGGAAGAGGACGACGACGTGGCAAGGCAGCTGTGCTGACCGACTCACCATATAAGAACGAACTAATTAGGAAAAATGCTGGTGTATCTAAATCTCAAAACAGTTCTAAAAAACATAAGAATAAAGAAGACAGCAACAAATCCATACCAACAGTAACTTTGCGTGTGTCTGATGATGATGACGTTCCTTGCATGTATTGCGCTGAACAGTTCTCCACTTCAAAATCAGCCGAAAGTTGGGTGCAATGCTTAAAGTGTCATTCTTGGAGCCATGAAGAATGTGCTGGTGTAGACACAGATGACTGTAGGCCATTTGAATGTGATTTCTGCCAGTTTGGAATATAGACTCTGGCCTTATTTTGTGTTCTGACGGGCCTACTAAGCCATATTAGGCTAATTAAACAATCATATGTTTTGTCAGATATTTGGGTTAACCGCATATGCAAGGTTGTATTATACATAATTAGATTATGCTATTAGACTAACCACTTCCTCAAAATTAACAGTGTTGTGTTATTGTTGTTCAAACAATGTTTGTGATTTTCCGCAAACCAATGTTTTTGTGAAGTTTTACTGTAAATACAGAGGAACATGTAAGGTGAAGGCTTATAATTGATTTTTTTTTTAATCCTCATATTTTTACTGACAATTGTATTTATTTGTCATACTACATGTTGTTCAGAATTTTTTATAATGCACATATTTAATCATTTAAAAATCTGCTTTCTGTACCCCGTTTTACCCAACCAGTTGGGTAAAACAGGGTAGTGTGCATACATTCAAATAATGAAAAATCTCTGCAATAATAATATTTCAGAAGACACGGTACTAGTTGCAGAATTAAACTCACATTACAATCTACGCATGCTGATGGTTTCATACATATACCGCAATATTAAAACAATAAATTTAAGCGATTTATACTAAGTACCCCGTTATACCCTACTCTCCCCTATATATTTATATATATAAAATTCTGTATATTTTCAATACCAATAAAAAAACTTACTGTATGACATTAATTTCTGCAATTAGTGGTACAGTTGTAATTTATTGTGATGAGTCCGTGGTTGAGTGGTCAGATCATTGGCCTTACCATTACAATACGGTTTAGATTCCCAGCGAATGCACATCTGAATTTTTTGCAAGTGGGGGAAAAAGTTGTAAACATTGCCATGAGCTGGTGGGTCTCATCCCCCACCCATTCATCCCATCTCTGCTTAATTATAATTTCATCGTCCCCCACCGTCTCTGATGAACCAGATGTTGATGAGATGCAAGTCCTAATTCATCATCACACTTGGCCTCTAGTGAACACAGATAAATTTTTGGTTTTTTAACCACAGTTTGTGTGGTTCTATAATGTGCAGCTTGTGAGGTAGGTTACGAGTAGAAATTGAAGAAGATGCAGAAGAAGATGTCGTCATAAACTAGAATTTGTCTTTTCATTGACACTGCTGTAATGCAGTCCTTTCAACAATCTAGTCAGGACAGCTTTTTGTACACAGGAATATGTGTGGGTGGTGGTTTGTATGTAAATAACTTGTAAGTAAAATCTAAAAGGTGACCGGTGCCAAAACCTCGGATGAGTTGGAAATTTGGTCTCCACCGACCTGAGTTGAACCTTCTGAGCTGTTCGGTATGTCGTGCAGTCGTTCACTTTAACCTGGAATTTGCAGCTGTAAAATGTGTTTGCAGGGGCCCGGAAGGGACGTGTTTTGAAGGCGGTGTGTTCCCCGCCAAGCTGATATTTCCCCCGGACTACCCCCTCAGCCCCCCCAAGATGCAGTTCACGTGCGAGATGTTCCACCCCAACAGTAAGTGGCACAGCTCTGTAACTGTTTCCTTTCACCGCGACGTCGGTGACGCACTGACTTGCGTCGGAGGGTGTCCTGATCTAAAGGAACTAGATTATATGGTGAATTGCGGTAAAACCTATATATTGCCGAAAAGTGTGTCAATACATCATTTAACTCCGAAATGTAAGTTAATATACCATAAAGAAACGAAATGCAATTACTATAATAAAAGTAATCAGCATTTTTAATCAAAACTGTACTCAAGTCACTCAAAAAAAATATTTTAATATATTTAGTTGAATGAATGTAATTTATTCAGCATGAAGTGTTTTACAAAAATGTATGTACTAGGCTAAGTAGAGTGGAAAAATTAATTTTAATTTTTTTTAATCATACAACTGTTATTAGTAACCCTATGACAGTATATTTTTCAAACAAGTACTTGCAGATTTATTTTTATTGTTCCAAGTGCATCACCTATCAGTCAAACTGACACTGTTTTGATAAAATAAGTATCATAAAACATGTGTCATATTTGTTCAATAATATGCCATCTTTATGAATAAACAGAATTCATAAAAAATGAAAACAATAACACAGACATCTTCTGTTCTAAAAATGAAATTATTTTGAAAATAAAACCATAAAATCTTGTCTGTACTGATGACCAAGCATTACAATTTGTAAACCCAACTTACATTCAAAGTAAACGTTCATTCACGATTGGCACGGGTACGAGAAATCCCAGTTTAAACAAAGATTTTGGATAGGGGTGGGATAGAAGGCTTCTCTTTTGGCTTGCTTTCCTCTGTCTGCTCCAAGGAAAACTGTGCAGAGAGAAACTAAATTAGTTTTGTAAGTCTTTCCAGCGTTGCTCGCTATAGAGATATGGCAGGGTTCAGAGCTGTGAACATTGACAGCCTCCCCTCGCGGGAGCTGTCTCGCCACTGACGTGTGAAATCTGACCCACCAGCTTATTTACAATCCGGCTGAATGTAAATGATTAATAAGCAAGCGTTTATGAAACAGATAAGCCAATTTTCAACATAATCAGACTTATGACTGTTTTTTTACCCTGCATCAATCCCCTTAAGATTCATTAATAATTCTTGGCAAACGACACATATAACGGATTCTGAAAATATTTCAATTTGACTCACGTGTAACTTTCTCAATGATCCTGAAGTTATGATTAAAAAACTGACCAAGTCCAGATGTTTTAAAGCTTCTTCCTGTAATCAAGTAAAATAAATTTTTATTTGTGCTGCTAAATAAGACAGTCGTACAGTGGTGTCGCTAGTGACTGACAAGTGGATGCGTATTTTTTGTTTCAGTCTACTCAGACGGCAGGGTGTGCATCTCGATCCTGCACGCGCCGGGTGATGATCCAATGGGTTACGAGTCCAGTGCGGAGCGTTGGAGTCCTGTGCAGAGCGTGGAGAAGATTCTTCTGTCCGTTGTTAGCATGTTAGCCGGTGAGTCATTTACAAATACAGTAGAAGCCCCATTTAACATGGTTCACCGTTTCATGAAAGAAAACAAGTTGCCACTCTTGAAACTGTTCCTAAACATAAAAAAAAAAGAAAAAATACATTTTGTTACTGAATATTGCACTATAAATAAAAACTATAAAACCGTGTAACTCCTAGTTAAAAAAAAAAGTCAAATTTTATACTTGCTTTGTAACTTTTCATTATGTTTACAGTTTCAGTCTACGAGGTGTGACTATTAAATAACGAGATTGATGCTGTAAAAATTTAATGTTGATTTCATACATATTTACTTATTATCTTCAATATACACCCCTCCTCTATCCCTACAACGCTCCACGCGAATCTTCCTTTGTTGGAAACAGTGCTGGAAGGCTTCTTGTGTTTGCTCCTTCAGGACATGCGCTGCTTTTTCTTTCACAGCTTCAACGGACTGAAATCTCGTTCCTTTCAAAGCAGATTTCACCTTAGGAAACAGAAGATCTGGCGAATAAGGCGGATGGTCTAACAGTGGGATGCTGTGCTTGGCTAGAAACCTCTTGACAGACAATATTATCTTTAAGATTTGTGCAATGGGAGTGCATGACTTGATGTAAGTTTTTGGACATACGCCATTGCTAAGAACTTTTTCTGTTGAAGAAAAAATAATAAATAAATAAATAAAACCCAAAAAAGACAAAAAATACAAAATTAAGCAAAAAATTGCTGTTGTCAACAAGGATATAAACACCACAAAATATTCCGTAACAGGAATATGGTCAACAAAACAAAGAAAAACAAAATGTAAGAGAACGAAAAAAAACCCCCCACAAATGAGGATGACACAGAAATATTGAACCCAAAAAATTCAGCACAACGGTTGAAACGAAACAAAAACACGACAAAACGAAAAGACAAAACAAACACAATAGTTTTCCAAAACAGAATAGAACAGACAGATTGACAGACAATGCGGAATGAGCCGGCACATTGTCTTGGTTGTGAACCCATGACTTGCCCTTCCACAATTCGGGTCGTTCTTTTCCTTATTCTTTTACGGAATTCAGCAAGAACATGTGGGTAAAAAAATCCCATGAATATTGGGGGGGGGGGGGGGGGGGGGGGTGGGACATTATTGCTTTGAATTTTGATTTGCTCAATCAAGCTTTTTTGGCTCTAGGTGAACTTAGGCTCTTCCAGTACATGGATTGGTGCTTCGTTTTGGGATCATAAGTAAAAAACCACGATTCATCACATGTTATTTTCCTTTCCAATAAGTTTGAGTCATTTTCAATGGCTTTCAAAGTGTCAGTACAGACATTTTTGGGAGCTGCTTTTTGTTCAAACGTGAGAATTTTAGGCACCATTTTGGCACAAACCTTTTGCTGTTGAAATTGTTATGTAAATTTTGCCGTACTGATTCTTTGTCATTTCCTACAGTTTCAGTAATCGCATGAATGCATAACCAATGGTCAGATCAAACCAGATTACAGATTGTTTTGATATTGTCATTCGTTTTTGACGTGGAAAGGCGACCTGGGCGTGAATCATTATCATCATATTCTCAGCCATCTTGAAAACGCTTAAACTACTCAAACATACGTGCACGCGATAAACATTCATTGCCATACACTTCCTTCAATTAATTATAAGTTTCAGTAGCGGTTTTTCCAAGTTTCATGTGAAATTTTACAATAATTTGTTGCTCTAATGTCACACATAACATTTTTCTGGTAAAACACAAAAACAACCTCCAATGCGAATACAGATTTTTTTTATTTTTTTTTATACAGAAGTGAGAGGCACTGCATTCCAAATAGACAGCTTCACGCTACACTCTTTTGGTCGCTGGTGTCTGGCGCATGCCTTTTTCTTATGTAGCAGGAACAGTCTCGTTATTTAATAGCCACACTTCGTATTTTTAACACATTGACTGATTCGCTTCATCATTAATTCAGCTGTTATGTGCTCAAAAAACCATGTTGAATGTGCTCAAAAAACCATGTTGAAACTGGCTTATGCTGCAGAAGAACAAGTGTCTTGTAAATTCAGCAAGTTGGGTTACACTTTTGGTGAACAAAACTATATTATATTTTAAAAGTATCACTTTAGTTTTCCATGTCTTAAGTTCCCAGTTTGACTATGTGTATTGGTAATTTTAGTATTGGAAATAAAGGTTTAATAATTAAACCATTTTCCTGGTTTCATCCATCCTCCAGATGTGTTTTGAAACTTATATTCAGTTACCTACAAGGCATTATTTAGAGACAATTGAAATCCACATGAGGAAATTAAGCTCTTTCTAGTAATAAAGTGGTATAAATAAGCATGTTCTCAGCATCGTGTTGAACTAAACATTCAATATTAGAAAGACTGAAGGCAGAGCACGGAATTAAAAAAACAAGAACTGGTCATTGCTTACATCATCACCTCTTCTACGGCCTGTTTTAGTGGCTCCTTCCCCTCCCTAAACATTCTTTCAATCGTCCCTTTTTCTCAAGCTTTGCCAGCCCCAAAACCCTACCGTAGTGTAGTTTGTGCATGACAATGTTCCTGTTTTTCTATTCTGCAGCAGAGTTCTCCCAGTTTATTATGTGCCAAACCATATATGTATTTTATTAGGGCAAAGAACAGTAAAACAAAACAAAAACACAATTTTGCAGTATGCTGGGATATGTGGCACCTTTGTTTTAGTTTCTCTTTGTGCATTCCAAATTGCTATTGGCAGCCACATCCGGCTTTTTTTTGGCCGGGTGGGCTGGGCAATAAACAATCATTCCTTTTATGTGCACGTCTGCTAAATGATGCTTCTCTTATGCACACACTGCCTTATTATTAGATGTTGCAGATGCTTATATCCAGAAGATATTTGATTTATTTATAGTTTATAATTGTGATTACAATTTTTTTATTGATGAAAAAAAAAATATTTTTTCAGTTTCAAGATAATTTTGTATTCTAATATGTAGGTTACTTACCTGCAATGAAACTTTCTGCAGCATTACCTACTTATTCATAATATATTGCAACAGTAAACTTTTAGTTCTAACATTCTGGTTAGTCAAGTCCTTTCTGATGTAATGCGACGGATTTCTTAAGTGGAATAAATGTAACTTTTTAATGTGTTTTCTGATTTATGTAGTGAATGATAAGGTGCCTACCTTCTATCCAGCTGAATCTTCTCTGTTTCATTGCAGAACCAAACGATGAAAGTGGAGCAAATGTGGATGCTGCGAAGATGTGGAGAGAGGACAGACAGGAGTTCAACAGAATAGCAGAGAGAATAGTGAGGAAAACCCTAGGTCTTCCCCCACCTCCATGAGACAACGTGGACTCGTTTTATGCTCCAATCATCTTTTAATTGACCATTCTTGCACTTGGCTTCATGGGATCATGAGATGACTGATCTGATTGCCATCCCGTCAGAGGATAACAGTTGTGTACATAAATAATAAACCTGGTGATTTATGCAATGTGTTTGTAAATATTTCCTAATTACATTAAAAAATATGTACAAAGAATTTTTTACCCTTTTTCCTTATTTACTGGAAGCTGTGAATATATTTTGAGATTCAGTAGAAACTTTCTGTTATGCTTGGAAATAAGTTGTTATAGAAGATAAAAAAAATATATCAGAATTAGGGCTACTACAAGTACTCAAAAGTTTTGAGTTGAGTTAAACAATGTGAGTAGTTTACTGTGTGGTATAGGGAAACAAAACATAGGTGAAAACTTATTATATGGGTCACACGTAAACAATGCTGCACTAAAATACACACAATATGAGTGTTCCCACAAACATTTTACAGAAGATTTTGGTCCTGAAATGTCTGTCACGTGCGATGCTATCCCAAGTTGGGATGGACCAACAGACTCCTCTAGTGTTCCAAAACTGGCTGGACATTTCAAAGATTCAAACAATGGGATTGTTTGAAAGTTATAAGTACAGCGCCGCTGAAGCAGCAGCCAATCACATCATGCCGTAATTTCAGAGTACCCTTTCCTTCTGGAAATGTTCTGGAAACTTCTATAAACATCTGGACCTTTTTAAGAATTTAATGTACATTACATCCTTTATGTTCTTCAGTATTCCAAAATGATCAATAATACATTTTTTCATATTCCATGCAGCGAAAATGTTTAGACTGTTTTTAACTTGATGCATTCTGCATTGAAGAGCTTCAATGATTCTCATATTATGCCTACTAAAGTAGTTATGAATTATTTTGACCTTCTAACACTATTTTGCATCCCTTGCACTAATACGTGGTCATATAAATATTTCCTTTGGACCAAGATTTTAAAATAACACTTTGGTTTAAAATAAATTTCAAGAAATTTGAGAGTAAAGATGTTTTAATTTTTTTATTTCAACCCCTATTATTACAGTAATATTTCATTTAATCAAAAACTGTTTTTAGCTAGAGGTTTAAGATAATGTTTACATTTTTTGCAATAAATTATAATGGATTTGATATTATACATACTAAAAAAGTTATATATTTTTTGTCTTTCTGTACATGGTATGGAAATATTTTTTTTCCTACCCTTGGTTTTTCAACCCCTAGGAGCATTGGTTCACCTTATCGAAAATTGTTTTAGATAATTTTTAGTTGCACAGTTATAGTTAAGAAACATTAAAAAATTAGATGACTAGGTTAGTAAATTCACCAATAATTTTTTTTTTTCAAATTTTCATTTAAAACATCAGACATTTGCTTAAACATTTTATAATAAAAAAAAAGAAGGAAAAAAACATCATGAAGCAAGAAAGGAAATGAATAAAAACATTGTTCACAACCTCTGGTTGTAAAAAATTTAAATTTCTTATATATTAATAAAACATACCTATAAAAATTGCCATAGGTCATTTAACAATGTTAAAAAATTATAAATCTTTACTGAGTAATCAGTGTTGTGGCAACATTAGATATCTTAATTCATACTGTAAAATGGGGTGAATAAGATCAAAAGTGGGTAACATTATTTTGAAACATAATGTAGCAGAAATGAATTATACATAGTTATAATAGCCATCATGTTATTTTAACATTTATAAATATGTATAGCTCATTTTTGCTATATTATATTTCAAAATATGTTACCTACCTTTGATCCTTTTCACCCTTCTGATTCTATTTACCCCATTTTATGCTACTTAAACATTTTACAGTCCTCACCCTACATTGAGAACAGGACTCAACATTAATAAATATAGTTTAAAAAACTAAAGAAACATGCTTTTAAAGATTATCAAACTAAAAAGTAAAAAATAATTTTAAAATTTAATTTATGACAATAGTATATAAGCAATACTAGTATAAATGAGAAAAAAGCTTGAGGCGCTTTGTGCCATATTTTTTGTATATTAAGCGCCCCATGCTTTTTTCTCATTTATACTAGTATTGCTTATATACTATTGTCATAAATTAAATTTTAAAATTATTTTTTACTTTTTAGTTTGATAATCTTTAAAAGCATGTTTCTTTAGTTTTTTAAACTATATTTATTTTTAACTTTTTAGTTTGATATTCTTTAAAAGCATGTTTTTTTAGTTTTTTAAACTATATTTATGTATAATTATCATAGGGAAATGAGTTACCGACACTACCTATTACCATCTGAGATAACTATTTGGAGTTGCAACGTCACAAAGAAATGGTAAAGTCTCTCCGAATCATTTACAGTTAGATGTATGGATATAATCTTAGAATTTACCGAAAAAAAAAAAAAAAACATTTTTTTTTTCGGCGTGGTTAAGCAAGCTGAAAGGCTAGCACAGAGGAAGGAACAATTGAAACTGGTAAAAGTATGTGCTTTGCAAGAAAAGAAAACTTAGTCGAAAGAGTTACAGACGGACAGACAAACATACAGGTGAAGCTAATATAAAGCATGTAAAATACATACTACCATATCAGAAATTGTGTGTGTGTAGAAATTTATATTTTGTACTAGAACAGTGATGAGGTTTTGTTCTCAGCAATGTGAAGACAAATACACGTCATTTAATGAATATATATTATCTTAGTTTTATGTATTTTTTTAAGATGAGCACTGTTGATATATAGCACTGTATTGAAAAATGTAAAGTATTAAAAGTATATTTTAGGAACAGAGAAACAGAATCAACATCATAGAATCGTCCAAACTCTAACGACTAACACTCACTTGGAACACATGGCTTTTTACATTTATGATACAGTGATTACAGTGGGATCTCCTTACAAAATATACTTTAATTCAAAGTATTTTTTTAAAGTGTTATACTGATGTGTGGTATGGAGTTAGTTGTGTATGCTCTATGATGGTTGCTGCTAGCAGTGATAAGGAACTTCCTACATAAATAAAAAGTTTGGCTGTGTGAGTATTTATTATAATGGTAAGTATGTATTGTGAAATGACTCTCCCCCACTTAACTAAATTTCATCATTTCTAATGTTTAAGTACCTGCAAGCATTTTACTTTTCATAGCACTTCAATATAAAGTACTTATTGTGGCAGAAATACATATTTTCATTGCTTATATGTTATATTCCTTTAGCTGGTAATTTTGTGCTGTTGAGTCAGTTGGCAACACTGTTGGATTAGGTTTTAAGAATGTCAAAATATTTACTGAACAGGCTTTAATAAAAAGTTATTAAGATTATTTAAGATTGTTAGTAATTTTGAAGTGATAAAGCCTATACTGTTCAGGTAATTTGATTGAGGCTCTGAAAACTAGATGTGAAAAATGAGGGGATAATGAAGTAAAATTACAAAATGAATTATTATTATTATTATTTTTTTCAGTAATGTTACAAATCTGACTCAAATATTTCACACTTTTACCCTAATACGACAACAACATGCTACTTTAATAGGATTTGTGACTTTTTGTTTAATAAATCATTTTTATTCTTATTGTTTGCGCTTAATTTTTCCTTTGCATCTCATTTTAAACACAAGTTTTATACCAATTTAGTACATCGCTGTAATAAACAGTACCTAGAGAAGTTTTTAAAAATATTTGAACTTCCTGAACGCAATTAGTTTTTATTTTAAATTAAGTTAAAGTTGTCCTTTTTGCCTATTTGTTTCCATTTTTCTAACTTTATGAGGTTAGAACTATGTAATTCTTTAGTCGTTCTTTACATCTCATAGAAGAAGGATGCATCAGGGACCAAACGTAAATAAAAAGATCAAATATAAAATTTGCACAAAAAATCTATAGGTGTTAAGGTCAAATTCGGTAAAACTTAAGAAAAATATTTAAAAAATTATAACAAAAAAAAATTGAACCCCTAGGGACTTTTTGCTGAATATGTATTTTCTAAATGGGTCCACCAAGCCCGTTCAGTTTGTCTAACTCTCTACAAATCACCCTATAGTGCGAACAAGAGGATGAGGACAATAGGGCTGGGTGCATGCATGCACGGTGCACGACGCATCGTAATATTGAAACCCTGTGCGGGAAGGAACCAGCCCGTCTCGTACGAGACACACGTCTGCATGTATGATGGATGCAAATTGTTTTGCATCCACTTTTCCTACGAGACCTTCAAGAACTACCAACTGTAAGTCAAGGGCGTTGTGCACCAATTATTTGAACTACCCCGGCAAGATGGTTCGTTCTGTGGCATTGCAAGAGCACACGTGGTGCCTGGCACTGATTTTTCAAGGTTTCAGTTAGCGTGCAAAATGAACAGGGTTAAACTGAACTTAATTGTAACTCAGTTTGCACTGCTACAGGGAAAGTGACTACTGCCCCAAGTGCCATTCTGATAGTTTTAAAGAAACTTTGAAAGCAAGTTTTGTTTACAATACTAGCAGGCTAGTTACTTAATTTTTTTGAAGAATGTATGCATGAACACTCATCATTTTGGTAGTATATTTTTTCACAGACATGACAGAATGCAATCTCCCTTAGAAAACTTTATTTTAGCCAATTGGCATCAAAATGCAATATTCGGACACAACAGTTATGTTAAAGTCTAGTAATTATAAAAACTTAACTGTGGATGGAAGAGAGTTAGCTGTGAGCAATACAATTCATACTGCAGTTTGTAGAGCAACTCAGGATATATACAAATATAAACTTTTAGTGGAAACACATTTTGTGAATGAGATTTGAAGTGTGTGACACGAAGATAAACTTTCATAGAATAATGAAATGTTTGTTTATTTATTTTTATTTATATGCACTACATCGTACAAGGAAAGCAAGATGGACGCTCACTATAGTTGGACTGCGAAATGGCAGTGAAAGTTGATTTGAGCCTGACAATCTTTTTCTTTAATTTTTTTGTTGTAGATCTGTTCGAAAAAATTTGCTTATGTGTTTTAAATATTATTAGGGCCAATTTTATACACATGTGATACCTCAGCTGTCTATTAATGATTAATATGTAATACCTAAATATTTTAAATTATTTATATTATGTCTTTGAGGCCTTTACAATGGCAGTGGTTTGCTAATCTATTGCAGCCTTTTGAATATTTATACATTCACTGTAATTCATAATTTTGATATGAACACATTTTTCAGGGAATGCAGTTAATGTGATTAGTATTCATTTTCTAGCCTAAGGTTCCCACCCATTTACTTTCGTCCTTCCATCGATGAAGCTGCTGTTTATAGCGGCACTCAGGTTTAGGGTCCAGTGCCTTAACTGTATTGGCAGTATTAGTATTAAAAAAAAAACTTTTTTTTAGGAATTTAATTTGTGAACTTTGCAGCAACCCGACTCGAGTGCTGTACTTGTAGCTCCTCAGAGGTTGGGGGTAACGCATGGGCCTCTCTGGCGGGGGGGATGGGGGGGACATGTCCCCTCCAAAAATTCCTTGTGGAGTGAACATAATAGCACTCAAGGGTAATTTTTTTCCCCTTCATTTCATTCTAAACAATTCTTCAATCAACATTACATTATTATCATTACATTGTTTATATTATTATTTCATTACATACAATACATTCTATTTGTATATTTTTACTTCTCTTTGCCAAATATATTTACATCCCATGTCCCCCCCTAAATTTACTTACCAGAGAGGCCCATGCACATCATTATGTAATTGTGCACCTACATGGTAATTGTCATTGCTAAAGCATCACACCAAGTGTCCTGGAGACTTCACAGCACAGAGCACTAATGCTGCTCCAAGCCCGCGCACATGGCGTTCCACAAGAGTTTCTTCCGTATGGCGTCGGTGTGGGGCCCGTGGTTGTGGTGGCCCTGCCGCACCTCCAGCCGGCTGCCGCAGGTGGCCACCCGAGCGCGGCACTTGGTCCTCTGGCAGTAGCTGCACTGCCAGAACTGCCGCTCGCCGCGCTTGTACTCCGAGTTGAAGAGGCAGCCGTTGTAGACGAGCTGCGGGTTGCCCCTCGCGCTCTGCACAAACTGCACCGCACCTGCGCACATGTCCCCCCCACACAGCTGTAGTGCCGAGTGCTTCTCCTCCAAACAACTATCCTACATGCCACTTGCAAACATGACTCTTTCGTGCAACTTTCCGATACTTGGATACTTCCCACTTTGAGAAACTGGAGGGATGGCCTGCAAAAACCTGAAATGACTTAACAATACACGAGATCTCATTGAATTTTAAAAATTTTTATGTTTCCACAGTAGTCAGGCCTGTATTAATATCAGCACTTAGTTTTAATTGAATTTTAAAGTGAATACAATTTCTTAAATACAAATATCAACAAATATCAAACTACAATGGCAATGAAAATGAAAAAAAAAAAAAAAAGTTTAAAAATGTTAATGATGGTTTAGAAAAAAAATTATTTTATCAAATACTTGTACATGTTTTCATGCTATGGTAGCATATACGTTAATAAAATTAGCATGCTTGCCTATTTTTAGCATTTTTCTTGCAGTGATTGTACACTGCTTATTATCTGCTTGGTTGGTTTCAACATTAAATAATTGGATACTATTCTGCTGCCTGAATTTTAGAGGTTCTGTTGCACCCTGTGCCACTTGTTTGAATAAAGTATGGCTAATTATAATGGGCCTATTAAAATTTATATTTTACAAAAATGATTCAAATCTTAAAACTTTGAGTTTTAAAAAATGAAATGTGATATGCAAACAGCCTATATACACTTTAAATACAATCAAATATTTGTTATTTTAAAGTGTAAGTATTTTTAACTGAAAGAAGGATGAATAATAAATTATTTCTTTTAGTATTTGAATTTGCATAAATTACATAACTACTTACACCACAATCATGTTTTATTTGTGCTGAACTTCATTTACCTGCAGACAGGAGCAAGCACATGATTAGTTTTAGGGTTCAAAAAAGTGATTAAAGGATTTGTTGGATGATTGATAAAACAATACCATTTATCACGATAAGTACCTGAAATTGTAAAACACAACTGTCAACTATACAGTATTAACAAAAAGAAATTGTAGTTAGTTGATTGACCATAAATATTGATGTTTTAAAGCATTTTCACGCCCTTACATACATAATAATTTTTAAATAAAAGATCAAATCAATATTTATATATGTTTAAATTATACCAAAAACGAAGGTATATATATGTACACCACAGTTTCTAAAGAATCCAGTTGCCAAATTGTTTTTTTTCTTTTCGAAAGTGTAAATAAGTAGTGTTATTTATGCATTTCCATTCAACACAGTGCCTACAATTGATTGGTCGGTACTTTTTTTTTACATTGTCAAGACTTTACCAGGTAAAAAGCCCACTTTTGAGATTCTATTTCTACAATATTAAGTTAAAAAAAAATATATATATATATATATATATATATATATATATATATATATATATATATATATATATATATATATATATATATATATATATATAAACATTTTGTTTTCAGGAAAGATTTAATTAAACTAAAAATACACATCAAAGTTTGGTTGACATCACGGTAGGAAACAATAAAAAAAAAATCACTCAGAAATGGTCGTAAGCCGCCAGCGAGCGCCAAAAGTTCTTCCTGGCGATAACGCCGTCGTGCGGTGGGTGGTTGTGCCCCGCGCCACGTATCTCGATCCCCTCCCCGTCCGTGATGGCGCGCGCGTGGCACCTGGTCTTGTTGCAGTCGACGCAGCGCCAGTACCGGCGCCGGCTCGGGCGGTTGTGCTGCGTCTTGAACAGGTAGCCCTTGTGCACCAGCTGCGGGTTGCCCCAGGGGCTGGACACAAACTCAAACGTACCTGTCGACAGCCACACACAAAAATAAACGTTATGCATATTTATTTAAAAAAAAAAATATCCATTATCTATCAACTAGCACATCAAGAATAAGGAAAAGCACAGGAAATATGGGACAGGCTATTATAGGTAAGGGGCCAGTGGCGTAGCCAGGATTTGTGTATGGGGGGTGTTAAGAAATGGCCCTCCCGTATTAAAGCGGGGGGTCCGGGGGTCCTCCCCCGGGAAAATTTGGATTTTAAGGTGTAAAATAGTGCTATTTTAGCAGTTTTCTGTACTTAAATTTAAATATTGTAATGGTAAAAATTTTATTAATTTTAATATGAAATTAGTTTGAGTGATGAATAAGAAATTAATTAAAGATTTGGTGCTGAGGGGGGGGGGGGGGGGGGGTTTGAACCCCTACCCCCCTCCCCCTCCCCCGGCTACGCCCCTGTAAGGGGCAAGATATGTTTCAATTTCCCACCCAAATCCTTTTTAAAACAGATTTGGGTGGTGGTGTTTTTAACTACACAAATTCTGCTTTTTGATAAAGATAGTGTATTACGTATTGAAAAAAAAATAAGTACACAAAAATGTTTCTTGTTAAGGCTTATCTATATATATATGAAAATTGGTAGGGAGGTAGCTTAGAACCAGGAGACGGACATAGGATACTTTTTATCCTGTTCCCGGGGGAAAAAAGAAATAACAGTTTTAAAAAAATAAAAAACACGCTTTATATAGAAAACCAAACTAAAAAATAGAAAATCAAAAAAGTATATTGTTCACAATAATCATAACCCACTCTCACTTTTCATTTAATTAAATGTCACTTTTCATTTAATTAAATTTCACAATATTTAGAAGACTTTGTTTATATCGCGCCAAAGACAAACTGAAAGAAAAGAGTTCGCACATGAGCGAAATGGTTTTCTTTACAATATGCGAACTCTTTTCTTTCAAATTGTCTTGGGCGTGATATAAACAAAGCCTACTGAATATTGTGAAATTATATAAATTGACGAAAATCTTATTTTGCAAATTTAATCTATATATATAAAACAAAGTCGGGTTAGTTACACCATTTATAACTCAAGAACGGCTGGACTGATTTTAATGATCTCTGATTGTTGGATTCGTCTCCGCCCCGAATAGCAGAATAACTATTAAAATGTTGATAAAATTCACAGAAAAAAATAATTTTTGAATAAATTAGGTTTGTAACTCCGCCATATTCCACAATTAACAACTCATGTCACGCAGGTTGGCCATAGACATACAAAGTTACAGACGTACAAACTGTGAGTGTTATTTCTCTATGTCCGCCAAGCAAATGCCGCGAAGCTGTTATAACGAATAAAGTAGAGAGAGTAAGAAAAACTGAAGCTCTAAACCTTTTGTTGTCGCCATGTTTGGGACAATAATTGTTTTTACCCATTAAATTGAAATCACCCAATCGCATTGACACTACAGCTCTACCACATTAAAAAAAACAGATTGACAACACCTGGGACGAATGCATAATGGCACACAAACGCGCATTGGAAGCACTTGACCGAACATTGAAAGATCTGCACAATGACTCGAGATGTTTTTGAGGTGCAATGATTTTACTGTCTGAAGATTTGCACCAAACACTGCCAGTCATTCCAAGATCGACTGTTGCCGATGAAATAAACGCTTGCCTCAAATCACTGGCACTTTGTGAAGAAACTTCAGCTGGCAACAAACATGAGAGTGGCATTTCTGAACATCCATCTGCTGAAGAGTTCTCCAAGAAATTGCTGACTATCGGTAATGACCGTGTTCCTGTCAATAAATCACGTGGATAAATTTTATTTCCTCCGAATTTTTGCGTTTTCGTCTCATCGAAAGACGAGCTCATCAACAAAGTGTTCTCGAACATTATTGTTAAACACAAAAATAACAGATGGTTGAGTGAGCTAGCAATTTTGGTGGCTTAACAACAAATATGTGGATGACTTAAACTTCGTAATTCAGAATCAAATCGTTGGTACTCTGCATTCATTCAAATCTATTGATTGTGCAACTAACGAAAACGAAGCCATCAACTATCCAACTGAATTTTTAAACTGCTTGGATGTGCCTGGCTTACCACCGCACAATTTATAACTGAAGGTTAGCTCGGTAGTCATCATGCTTCGAAATCTAAACCAACTAAAACTATGCAATGGAACGCGTTTAGTGATAAGAAAACTGATGATCAATCTGATTTACGCCATGATACTCAAATAAAAATTCAAAGGTGAGGAAGTTCTCATTCCGAATATTCCGATGATTCCAACCGATATGCCCTTTGAGTTTAAACAATTTCAATTTCCGATTCGTCTTGCATTCGCCATGACGATTAACAAATCACAAGGCCAATCCTTAAGTGTTTGTGGTCTGAATATAGAAAATGCGTGTTTTTCTTATGGTCTATTTTACGTGGCATGTTCACCTGTCGGCAAACCATCCGCTTTATTTGTTCTTGCGCCTGATAACAAAACGAATAAATGTTGTATATATAACAAGGTGCTTCACTGAAGAGAATCAACCCGAGTGCAACCTATGCAGCAAAATACATAGCTCCAATAAAGCAAATGTCTTGCTGACACGCCCTTGAAATATTTGATTTTTGTACTTTTATTGAATTTTGAGTATTCATTTTATTATGTTAATAAAATCCTAAATTAGGTTTAGCTAAAAGTTAACATGACATTCATTGACTGTTAGGCGGTACGAAGTTCGCAGGGTCAGCTAGTTTCATATAAATAATGTAATGTGAACTGTAATGCATGATGCATTTTTATAATACAGTAATTTTTAAGAATCATGTATAAGGACAAAATTACACGCAACAATAAAAAATAATTGTCGAGCATTTATTTCCTTGAAAAATGTACAAATGTCTGTAATGTAAAAAAGATGTAAAATAATTATTTCCTATCCATTTGATCTATACATTTTGGTAAAAAATTGCATGCTAAATTAAATGACATTAATTGAATTAAATATATTGAAAGATTAAAATGTTACTCAAATTGTGTTAAAATATTGCTTGATTTCACTGATTTCAATTGCTTTTCAGTGCTATACAATGTATTAATTTTTATTCCAGTGTTATTCTTCCCAGCGTTATTTTGATTTCATTGCAGTTCACTGTAAAATCTTGTCCCTAATCTTAGGTTCATGAATTACTTTCACAAGAGGATTGAAAAGATACAATATAGGCTCAAGGAAAGTATTTCAGGGTTAGCAGTGTTGCCGTATGCTGGCAGATCACTCAATGACAACAAAGTCACAGCGCACGGTAACTCACAGATGTCGGGGAGGGATCTCAGCATTCCGGAACACCGTGGGAAAAAAAATCTGGATTGATGGAGAGAGAGGTCAAACACCTGGCCTTCTGGAATGTGAGTTCACTGTCTTAACAATGCAATGCCTCGTTCCATAGATTATGCAGGTGGGATAACAGAATAGGTGAAAATGTTACTCTAGGTCAAATTTTACTCTAGTGGGGAAAAAAGGGTTTTAAAAACTTATCTTACCGGATAAGTTAATCAGGTATGGTAATGCAAAGGTACATAAAATTAAAGCTAAACTAACATAATGTGACAAAAAGGGTTAAATTAATATGTATGTATGTATGTATGTATGTATGTATGTATGTGTGTGTATATGTATGTGTATATATATATATATATATATAAATGTATATATATATAAATACATGTATATAATTAAGTAGTTAAAATTGTATATTTTGATAAATATAAAAAATAATGTATTCCTCCCAACCAATATAATATATATGATGAAGGCATCAAAATGCTTTGTAACAAATTGTAAATCTAAACTGAAGAATAAGTATCACAACTGGTAATCCATACTAACTTTACTACATTTTATTGAACAAATTAACATAAATTAAACGCATATGCTAAAGTGCTACGGAGTAAAGGTAATACAACACAAGACAAAAAAGTATGTGGAATATTTTTAAAGAAAAGATAATTTTTAATAAAAATAATTTACAGGATATAACTTTGTATTTAAGACTTAAGGCACAATAAAAGCAAACAATAATTATTGGTGAATTAGGCACTATAAAAACTGAGAACCCCAGAATACTTTATTAAATGCTAGATACTCTTTGTATCTGGCAATTACTATCTACTAAATGGGATATTTCATAGTTTCTGCTTGCAAGTATAATCAAGCATAACCATTCCAAAAACCTAGAAATTATTGATGAATCATAGGTGTCTAGCATCTGACTCACAATGACTCCGCATAAGTGCAGAATTAATGGGAAAATAACATTTCTTTTAAGGTTTTATATACACAGATAAAAGTAGACATTTTAACACCTAGTGCTCACCAAATCATAAGCTCTAATGTATGTGCAAATATATCTTGTACATATATGATAAATCTAATTACATGAAGGCTACATTCAAAATAACATCAGAATCTCGGTTAAGAGTCCTATAGAGTATTGCAACTATTTTTAAGATTTTTTTTTCTTTATTGTTTTTTTACATCTTAAGGTGGAGTCTTGCATGCCATGTTGATATTATTTCATTTGCTTGTAATTATCCTATTAGCTAAGGGCATCCCTGTAAATTTAACATTATAACTCTTCTGCATTTGTTCTGTCAAAAATATTTTCAACAGATATTTACTAAATAAGATATAATTTTGTACAAAATCATGGTCGTGATAACACTTAAAAACAATTGAGTGACTTAATACAAATAAATACAATATCTATTTGTAAATATCTGTTAAACTATTTGTGATATAAAACCAATGCAAAAGAGGTATATTGTTGAATTTACAGAAATAGCCCTACAACTAAAAGTAATGACAAGAAAATAAAAAACATCAACATGGTGTGTGAGACCGCAATTTAAATTCAAGAGAAAAAAAACTGTACCATTTAAGTATTCACTCACTATTCCTTCAATTTTAAAGTTCGACAGAGAAGTGATATACCACACCGATAGATATATTTAACATGAAAAACATGTTTTCTTTTTCAATTTATAATACATTTGCAGATCATAAAGCTACATAACAAGACAGTCATAGTAATCAACAGTATACAAAATTGGTTGTCTGTAAAGTCGGTTTACGGATGATAGTTTAACGTGACGTCATAACAAAACATTGATGAAATGATTGATCCAGAAGAAAAGGAAATATCATATTCGGCCTGAGACCGAGCTGTAATAGGTTTTTGCAACCAAACCATTTAGGCATTAAAAATTTTATATTCTTTGAGGAAGAATTTTTTTTTAATTTTTCAATCTTTGCATGATAAAATCTACCTCTGCATACTTTTATGAATACAATTGAATCATTTTTATTGAATTATCACTATTTTGTATGGATACAAAGGAGTGAAATGAAATGTGCAATTGAATTAATAAATTTACTTTTATTTGCATTCATTAATTCAAATATATTTATTACTTTTGAAATGTTGCGTGCACCATATTTATTTTTATAAGTACAAAAAAAAATTTCGCAGCAGCCGGGTTTCGAACTGACAACCTTTAGTTTAAGAGTTAGGTACGCTAACCACACGCCCACGAGGCCATACTAAGGTAATGTAGTTTAAAATGTTTATATATATATATATATATAAAAACTTTGTTCATGGTAGGGGTATAATATTAACACAATTTTATAACAAATACGCATCCCAAATACACCAAACTTATTTATAATGTGTTATAATATTTTTTAAAACATTGTGCAAAAGATCCCGGGTGTAATTTGAATTATTATGTGTAAATGTAAAACATCATTGTTGGTTCAAAACGTATTTGAATTTTCAACATTACTTTTAAATAACCGTACTTATTGTGCTGAAAATCGGTGGACGATCGTTAAATTACATAATATTAATAATTCAAACGACGAAAATATGATTGAAAAGTCAAATCGATGGTAGTTCCGATCGAGTGAAAGAGAGATGCCACGCATGCGTACAATGAGCGTGAAGAGAGATGCCACGCATGCGTACAATGAGCAAACAGAACACATCCATAATGGGACATCCGTAGTGGGACACTTTTTCGTGCGTGCAGCCGGCGTTCATTGATTTATTAGACGTTGTCACGTCAATAAAATAAACAACTGGTGTGTGCATAGTTACATGATTATAGTTCATTTTAAAGTTCAAGGTAAGTTGTTTTACTCTTGGTTTACTGTGACCTGGTTTAGGTATATTTTGCAAGTTATTTGTCATGGAAAGGTTGAACAAAATTGTCAGCAATGAAAATTGCTGGTGACCACAATATGAGAGCAAAGGTCTCAGGTGCATTACCAAATCAAGGCATGCAATATAAGCCCACTTAAATTCAAAAAATCAGTAAGGACCTTATTAAATAAACTGCACAGAAAACTGATAAGACTTTTTAAGAGAGTTATGAAGTACCACCTTGTGAGAGAAAACACTATAGTTCAATTACTACAATCACGTGAATACCATTATGGATGTGATGTAATTTAATTTTTATGCACAAGTAAAAACTTCTATTATTTAAAATATAAAAATATATTTTTTTCTACAGCGGTACATAAAAAAACTTTAGCTAACTTTGTGCATGATTTTATAGCTAATCATAAAACAATCATTTAAAGAACAAACCATAAAAGATATAGGCCACAGTTTTCTGTATAAAATTAAGTAATTAAATTTTACACACAGCAATAAATTTGGTTCAGTTTACAGAAACCTAAAAAAAAAAATTATGTGCAAGACAATGGTTCTACCTTAGACACTAAGACACACTCTTGAGATATAAAACAAAGATGCGACGTGTTTCTCTACTTGGCCTGCTGGAGGCGACGCTCTTGCCAGAGGAGCTTGTTGCGTATGATCTCGGTGTGCGGTTCGTGGTTGTGCTCTGGACCACGTACATCCAGCCCATCTCCGCTCGTGATCACGCGGGCACGGCACTTTGTCTTTTTCCAGGAGACGCAGCGCCAGTAGATACGGCCGCAGTTGTTGTAATCTTTGGAGTAGACGTGGTCGCTGTAGATCAACTGTTGGTTTCCCCGGGAGGTCAGCACCAACTGGAACAACCCTGCCAACACAACGGGTGTCAGTCGTGTTAACACAACGCGAGGTGCCAGCACATAAAAACTTTTAACGTACTTATCTAAAAGCTTTCAGTGTATTCAATCTGTCGGCTCAGCGGGTGGAGATTCTGGACGGTGAACCAGAGACCCCGGGTTCGATTCCCGGCCGGGTACAGGACTGGGTGTTAAGTTGTCCGTTGGCGTCTGTGCTGCGAAAGGCCAAGGCAAACATAAAATAATCATTTCCCCTATTACACCACTACCATCTTCCCGTGGCATTGGGCAGGGGGTCAAAATCAGACCTCCCGCTGATCCCCCCCATTATCAAATATGTATCTATACATTTCTATACACTAACATAACAATAGCAAAAAAGAAGAAAAAAATTGTACCTACAAAACAGTGAGAAATAAGATAAAGTTAAAAAAAAAATACTGTAAGAGTAGTTCGTTGGAACATATGAATCATCAAAATAATGTATTTACAACAGACATACCGCAACAACAAAGAGACAGTGCTAAAGAGGCATAATTTAATATTTAATTAATACCATGTTTTTGAGGCAGACAAAATATTTAGCACTTTGACACAATTATTTCAATAATTCAAAATAAACACTCAATCACAGAATCACTCCCTTCATACACATATGCCTACATCCATAGTAATAAGATGATAATATCTCAGTTTTGTTGAAACCTGTAGGGGACGAGATCCGAACAACCTTCAAGTCTGCTTGATACAACCACAACTGAAAACAAGCAAGGCAGTTGAAAGTCCAGTCTAGTATGAACTATGAATGATTAATGCTAGTGAACAGCAATAACAAGGCATAGTGGATAATTAAGTCTAAGTATAATAGTCATTCTAGATCTCTCAACAATTTATTTCAATAAAGAATATTCATACAACTTTCTTAAAATATAATGTATATCATACAATTGTTTCATGAAAACCAGACACATGCGTCATGTTAAATGCTAGAGAATATGTAACAATTAATATTGGGACTAACAGATCAGGAACAAAAGAAATATAGCAAGTGTCATAAGTGACATATGGTACATAAGAGTTCACTTGCAAGAAGTTAAGAACATTTCTAATTAAATTTAGCACCTCAATAAAGCATGTTTCAGTATGAATACACACATAGTTACAGTCCAAACCGTGAATAATAGCTTTCACTAACAATCCAAATAATATATATTACATGATTAAATGTTATTGGAAAATGTATAATCAAAACATACATGTGCACAGACATTACTGAAAATCCATACATCATACAAGCACCTTAAAACATGATTTATTATGTGTATTATATAAATAACAAACTCTAGACTCATCGAAATGGGAGTAAAGACACAAAAAAAAAAAAAATGCCCAGTCCTATTTAGAGTCTTGCAAGAGAGAGTTACATCAAATATTATGAATGAAGCTTAAATCCAAACTGTATTCATACAAGATAATACAGTCGTTCCTGAAATGAAACAGGGAGTAATATTAAAACCGCACAAAATTAACGGCAAAGCCTGGTCAGGCAAGAAAAACAAAGGAACACACTAGTGGTTCGTTAAACCCGGATAGCTACTGATTTACCCCAGACGCACGACAAGAGATCATTTGAAAACAGCGAATGACAGCCTTGCTGGCAGAAGTTAAACATAAAGCAAAATAAAACGGTCAGCAAGGCAGAAACAATCCTAATGGTATTGTACGATTCTAACAACACAACACGCCGCAGCTAAACATGGCCCCAGTTTACAAGAAAAGACTCAAACACACTATATGTCCCGCGGGCATTTGAATTAACATAAATTTATAAAGTGGTGAACAAGACCAAATTTGCAATATACAGGCCAGCTAAAGGAGAGAAAGTTACGTTATGGACGCAGCCACTTTGCACCTAATAAGCAAATTACACTAAACACTTACGTGGACCATATTCAAGCGGGCATGTCTGCTGCCGAACACCCCACAAGTAATACCTAAATTGAAAATGAGAGTAGACTAGGACTAAGGACAAGGGAGCTATAGTGTTTGTGCTCTGGGTGGTGCTGCTTGCGCAAGTGCAGAAGCATACGAGGGGAAATCATCACTAAAATAAAATCATTAAAAAGTGATTTTGATAACAGAGGGGTAGTAGGGAAGGAAAGGGAAGGATATCGACATGTGCCCCATGTCTTCTGGGTGAAAATATCTGCTTCATTGAATGTCTTCATTTGTTTTTTATGTTTGCCAGTATATGTAATTTATACCTCTTATAAAGTGTACATAATTAAAAAATATGGCATAATATTAATCAAATATATCAACTTAGATGTTCTTGTTCATTAAACAAATTGAAGTCAGTTTGCAATAGAGTGGCATTATTCATTATTATAAGCATGCCATTTATGAGTCAGATTTTCATCTCGTTCTAAAGAGTTTTTATGCAATGAACACCGCATATTATATCTATATAGCTATGCAGTATCATTTATAAATATTTTTATTCAAAATACAAATTATTAAAAATGTGATTAAGTTTGCAAACATACCAACAACCAAACTTTCATATTTATGTATTAGGACAATAAAAAAACTAGTCACAAAATAATTTAGTCATTCATTCATTTGTTGTTTACAATATGTCTGTGAACTTGAAGAACAACTTACGATGGTGACTTAGGCTCTATAAAATTTTAGCACCTCTGAAACATTTTTAAAATTCTCAGTGCTCTTTGTGCCTGACAATAACTGTTTACTAAATGGTAACTTGCATCATGACTGTTTGTAAGTAGGCAAATCTAGCCATTCCAATAGCATAGGATTTACAGATGAATCTCAGGAGACTGGAATCAGCCTCACAATGGCCCAGAGTAAGTGCAGAATGAATGGACAAATAACATGGTTTCATGTAGTTATCACATACACATATAAAAACAGACCATTTTGAGATGTAAAACTATCATCACCACCTTAGTGCTCACCAAATCATAGCTTCATAACTTGTTTAAGATACACCTAATTTCCTGAAGACCCTATTCAGAATGACAACCAGGATATTGGGTAAGATACACTAGTTCACTGGATATATCTTGCAGATGTTATTTCATTGTTCAATCTCAAGTATGAGAGAAAAAAATAGTTGGTACACTTTTGAGCAGTCACTTGCAATTTTCAGTTCAACAGAATATTCACCCGAATATAAGTCAATTCTGAATGTGAGACAACTGGCAATTAAACAAGTCAAGGTTTCAAGAAAAATTATTAACTCACCTTTTCTCTTTACTTTTAAAAGTAATTTGATATAAAATAGTACAGCAAAAATTTGTAGCAAATGAATTGTTGGTAACCAAAATATTACAGCAAAGACATCATGTGCTTTAATAAATAAGTCCATTCAAACAGAAGCCAACATTAAAAAGTCACAAATATTAACTGACATCTTGTAAAATAAACTGCGCAGAAAAGCGAAATAACTTTTTATAAGAGTTCTCAAGTTCCACCTCCTGAGAGAGAACACTGCATATTGTAATTCATACTATCTCTTGATTACTATTGCTTATTTGGTGACGACATTTTTATTGCACATGTTAAAACCAGTATTATTTGAATTTTTTTCCTGCAGAGATACTAACTTTATTTAATTAACCTTGTGGATGATTTTTCAGTTAACTATAAAAAATAATTTGAAAACTAAACCCTACCAGAATTTTAGTTAGTTTTTCACACAGCATTAAATATACGTATTTAGTTTTTCAGGAAACTAACAAAATTGTACACGAAACACTTGCTCGACTTAAACACCACGACACACTCTGGTTAAGACAGAAAAACACAGATGCTATGTGTTTCTCTACTTGGCCTGCTGGAGGCGACGCTCTTGCCAGAGGAGCTTGTCCCGTATGCTCGCGGTGTGCGGCTCATGATTGTGCTCCAGACTGCGTATCTCGAGCTCCCCCCCGTTCGTGATCACGCGGGCGCGGCACTTTGTCTTGTTGCAGGAGACGCAGCGCCAGTAGACACGGTCGCCGTTCCTGTACTCCCGGCTGTAGAGGTAGTCGCCGAAGATCAACTGTTGGTTCCCCCGGGAGGTCAGCACCAACTGGAACAACCCTGCCAACACAAAAGGGTCAGTCGTGTCAGTGTTGTCTGCTGCTGCACATCAAAACTTTTAACGCACTCATTTATAAATTTTCAGTGTATTCTATGTGTTGGACTCGGTGGTTTGAGATTCTGAATTGGTGAACAACAGGTCCCAGATTAGATTCCTGGCTGGTTACAGGACCAGGTGTTAATGTGTACCATAGCCTCCGTGCTGTGTAAGGCAGGGGCAAACCATCGAAGAATCATCTTCCCTATTACACCATGACCATCTTCCAGTAAATTGGGCTCTTAACACTGTTTATTTCAATATAACAGATAATGAACAGACAATAAACAAATTACACACTGTGACTTACACTGCTTAGCAAAAGATTAAAAAAAACACCAATGTATCCCATCAAACAGTGAGAACAATAATAAATAAACAATAAAAAAGAAGAAAGCATACACATTTGCACATTTGAATTATGAGTCACACACTGACGGATTTATGTCATAAAGCCAAAACAAAAGACAGCGCTTATAATTTTTAATAAATACTTTTTCTTTTTAGAAAGATGAAATATATAGCCACTCTGACACATTATTTTAAGTATTCAAAAATAAACAATCAATCAAAGAATCACTCTTTTCATATACATATGCCAACATCCATGGTAATAAATTATAATAATAACTCAGTTTCGAATACCTTGAACTGTTTTTAATTTTGTTTGTATAGATAATTCCTACTTCTTATAAATGTCCATAATTTGAAAAGATGGCATAATCTTGATAAAACGTTCAACTTAGATGATCTTGTACGTTAAAAATTTTTAAGTCAGTTTGCAATAGAGTGGAATTATTAATTATTATAAACTAAGCTATGGTACCTGTCATTTATGAGTCAGATTTTCACCTCATCATAAAGAGTTTTTATGCACTGAACACCACATATTATATCTATATTGTTATGCAGTATCATTTATAAATTTTTTATCCAAAATACTAGGTATTAAAAATGTGATTGACATAATAAACCTTATCTTCAGAAACTAAGGCTTTATTAAGCACAAAACATGACTTAGATTGTTACATGAATTAATACATAGATTTGAATAAGAGGTAATATTGAAGGTTAAACAATGTTCATGCAAAGAGGTTGCTAAGAGGTTGCTAAGAGGTTAAAACCAATATCACCACATTCGCCCCCTCTTCATTTAAGTACATAGTCCTTGAGATATTCAGAAGGTCTAGTGGTGCGGGAAGATCTCCGGAGTGGAGGTTGAGGTCTGGGGGGAGATCTGGGTGGAGTCCGAATTGGGTTCACTTGAGGTAGGTCTTGATCATTCATGTTCTTCGCAGGTGAATCTTCTGGAGTGAGGTTCAGCTGGGTGTCTTCAGATGCTTCAGTGTGTTGATTAGGATCATCAGCGAGGTTTGGAAAATTCACGTCTTCTAAGTTAGATTCATTGTTGACAATATCCCCTGCAGGAGCGAGATGCCTGAGGTTGACTGTTGTCTCCTTACCATCTGGAAGTTGAACCAGAGCATAGTCAGGGTTCGCCTCAAGCAGAGTTACTTCTTGCACCAGGGGGTCATATTTACTCTGACGGACGTGATTCTTCATTAGAATTTTCCCTGGTGTAGTAAGCCACGAAGGAAGAGTAACTCCAGAACTGGCCCTTCTCTTATGGTAGAACATACGTTCGTGGGGTGTAGCGTTAGTAGCAGTACAGAGCAGTGTGCGGATGGAGTGCAACGCTTCAGGTAACACCTTCTCCCACTGCGTTATCACGAGTCCCTTCGTTTTCAGCGCCAGCGATACAGTTCTCCATATTATCCCATTGTAACGTTCTACTTGGCCATTTCCACACGGATTGTATGGTGTAGTACGACTAGTAGCAACTCCATTGGAATGTAGGAATGATTGAAGTTCTCTGGATATAAAGGATGTGCCTCTGTCTGTGTGAATGTATGAAGGATATCCGAAGAGTGTAAAGATCTGATTTAGTGCTTGAATGACGGTTGTGGAGGATAGGTCGTTGCAAGGGATGGCAAAAGGGAACCTGGAGTACTCGTCGACTACCGTTAACAGATATTTCTGAGGAGTGTTGGATGGTAATGGTCCCTTAAAATCAACGCTGAGCCGTTCGAAGGGTGCGGTGGCCTTGATGAGGGTGCTCCGCTTGTTGTGAAAGCGAGGTTTGATTTCGGAGCATGTTCTGCAGGAAGACGTGACTCGGCGTATCTCGTCGATGGAGTAGGGAAGGTTCTGATTCTTCACCCAGTGAGCCATCCGGGTGATCCCTGGGTGACACAAAGCCTTGTGGTAGTGGACAAGTCTGTCGAAGGTATGGAGCGAGCCGCAAGTCCTAGAGAGAGCGTCAGCCGCCACGTTCTCCTTCCCCGGTCTGTAGATGATGTCATAGTTGTAAGGAGCAAGTTCTAACCGCCATCTTGTAAATTTTTTGTTCTTGATTTTCCCAGGATGCCGAATGTTAAACATGTAAGAAATAGACTTCTGGTCGGTTATAAGTTGAAACTTTCTTCCTATCAAGTAATGCCTCCACTTCCGAAGGGCTTCAATGATCGCATAAGCTTCCTTCTCGACAGCTGAATGGTGTTGTTCGCTCTTAGTGAGGGTTCTCGAGAAGAAGGCTACTGGTCTCTTGTTTTGAGTCAGAGTGGCGGTGATGGCGACGTCAGAGGCATCTATTTCGACGCAGAATGGGATGTCTTCCTCTACGTTAACGACGAAGGATTTAACTATGCAGTTCCGTAATTTGTTGAAGTCTTTGATTAGTTCTGGGGCCATAGGAAATACTTTACAGTTCACTAATCTACGTATTTTATCTGAAAATTTTGGAATCCATTTAGAATAATAAGCGAACATCCCTAGTGCTCGTTGCAAGGATGCTTTGTTTCTAGGGATAGGGAAATCAATCAGTGGCTTAAGTCTGTCGGGATCTGGTTTGAGTATATTGTTTTCGATGAGATAACCGAGGAGCTTAAGAGACTTCAAATTTAAATGGGATTTTTCTTGATTAATGGTTAAATTATATTTCTTGCAGACGTCTAAAAATTTTCGTAGATTGGAGTCGTGTTCATATTGGTCTTTTCCGCTCACCGTCACATCGTCCAAGTAGATGTCAACTCCTTGTAGTCTTTCTTTGGTCTTGATCTCGTCCATCTTCCTCTGGAACGCAGACACTCCATTGGTGACGCCCATTGGTATACGTTTGAATTGCCAGAGTTTTCCTGCTGCCTCGAAGGCGGTGTACGGCCTGTCTTCAACCCTTATTGGTATTTGATAATATGCGCTCTTGAGATCTATTGTGCTGTGGATATTATATTTAGCTACATCGGAAACTATTTTCTCTATGGAAGGGATTGGGTAAGCGTCTAACATCGTGTATCGGTTTATAGTCTGAGAATAGTCGACGACCATACGTTTTCGATGTGTTCCACTCACGACTAGTACCTGCGCCCTCCAGGGTGAGTTGCTTTCTTCAATGACACCGTCAGAGAGAAGTTTTTCTATGTGGGATTGAATGTATTTTTCGTCTTCGTTTGAGTGTCGTCTGGACTTGATCGCGATAGGTCTACAATTTGGTGTTAAGTGTTCGAAGAGGGTGGCCGGACCGACTTTGGCACATGCTAAGCTACTGATTTGCAGTTCAGGTTTATTACCACCAAAAACTATCGACAGAGTGGAATGCTGCTTAAAGATATCGTGCCCTAATATAACATCTGCGCAACAGTTGTTTAGAACGTTAAGCTTTGTTTTTCTGTATATATTGTCCGAGATTTGTAAATCTACGGAACAATAAGCTTTTATAGGCATGGCCAAAGAGGACGATGCCATAGCTACTTCAGATGACGTAGGATATTGTTTTAATTTATGTTTGGAGACAAAACCATCATTTATGTAACTCTCCGAACTCCCCGTGTCTATTAGCCCTTCAGCTGGAAAACCATTTACTTTCAGTTTGACAATGGTTTTGGAAAGGCTAGTTGGAGAAGCAGCTGATGTTTTGGAAGATGTTGGTTTGGTCTTACGATTACGATTAGATTGGTTAGTAGGGAAAACCAGAGACTTAGCAGGAAGGCAAGCAATAGTTGAGAAGTCATCTGTGTCTTGAGGAGAGTCAGGTAAGGCGGCAGTACGATCTTTGGGCTTATTTGACCTACAGACTTTTGCATAATGGCCTTTCTTACCACAGAGTTTGCATGTAGGTTCTCGCGTTGGACAGGAAGAACGAGGATGACGAGGGAACCCACAGAAGAAACATTTCTGACTACTGCTGGCTGCGGTTACAGGAGAATTTGGTTGCTGAACCGGCTCAGTTGAGGCTAAAGGTGTCTGGCTAGGAATATAGGATTCAGAAATTATATGAGCTGATTCTAATGATCGTGCTTTTGCAAATGCTTCATCCAGGCTACATCCAGGCTAAGAGTTGCGTTTTCTAACAAACGTTGTCGGATACTGTTCGATGAGAGACCTTTTATAAATGCATCTCTAATGTATTCATCCCTATAAGCTGCTGCTTTAACATCTTTGAACTCGCAGTCAGAGCTAAGGAGACGCAAAGATTGTAAGAATTGATTTACACTTTCATCAGGTTGCTGGTGTCGGCTCATTAGTTTATGCCTTGAAAATATTTCATTCTTAAGTTTAATAAAGAGTGAATCTAGCTTTTCGATTGCAGACGCATAAGAAGTACATTCGCTAATAAGTTCGTATATACTGTGACTCACGTGATTGTAGAGTAGTAACAGCTTATCAGCTTCAGAAGCCTTGATTGAAGCTGTGAAGACTTTGAATGTTTTCTTCCAGTGATTCCATTGTGAGGAGCTTTTCCCAGTTGTGTGATCTGCTTCAAATCTCTCGGGCTTGAAATACTTGTCCATTGTTTGTATTAAATGTTTCTTGATAGAATGTGCTTAATAAATTGACATAATAAACCTTATCTTCAGAAACTAAGGCTTTATTAAGCACAAAACATGACTTAGATTGTTACATGAATTAATACATAGATTTGAATAAGAGGTAATATTGAAGGTTAAACAATGTTCATGCAAAGAGGTTGCTAAGAGGTTAAAACCAATATCACCACAGTGATTAAGTGACAAACATACCAACAACCAAACTTTCATATTTATGTATTAGGACAATAAAACAACTAGTCACAAAATAATTTATTCATTCATTCATTAATTTGTTTACAATTGTCTGTGAAATTGAAGAACAACTTATGTTGGTGACTTAGGCTCTATAAAATTTTTGCACCTCTGAAACATTTATTAAATTCTCTATGCTCTTTGTGCCTGACAATAACTGTTTACTAAATGGTAACTTGCATTCATTACTGTTGGTAAGTAGTCAAATCTAGCCATTCCAATAACATAGGATTTACGGATGAATCTCAGGAGACTGGAATCAGCCTCAGAATGGCCCAGAGTAAGTGCAGAATGAATGGACGAATAGCATGGTTTCATGTAGTAAGCACATACACGTAAAAAAAACCCAGATATTTTTGAGATATAAAAATATTATCACCACCTAAGTGCTCACAAAATCATAAGCTCTACCTAAAAATACATATTCTATATACATGATATACCTAATTTCCTGAAAACCATATTCAGAATGACAGCCCAATGTCGGGTAAACCGCAAACATCTTGCAGATGTTATTTCATTTATCAATAATAAGTATGAGAAAAAAAGTTGTACCATTTTAAGCAGTCACTTGCAATTACTACAATTTTACCTTTTAATTAAATTTAAAGATAAGTGATATAGGTACATATACCGCTTTCACCCGAAAATATGTTGATCCTGAATGTAAGACGACCCACAATATTATACTAGTTACGGTTCCAAGAAAAATTCTTAACTCATCTTAATAATCTTAATAATCTAAACATTTTTATTTTTATTTTATTGAGAGTTAAAACTGCTAACATATATTTATTTTTCATTAGTAATTCATATATTCAATATAAAAAGTTTAAATCAAAATTCTTTAATTTAAACCTTTTTAAAATTTTTTTTTTAATAATAGTTTGCTATTGGTTATAAGACGACCCCTGATTTTTGGTGGCCTATCAATGTAACTTAAGTATTATTTTCAGAAGAATACAGTACATTTAAAATGTTAAAAATTTTCACTTTTCTTTATTTATATAACCCTTTGCAAATCAAACCTACTTTAAAATATATAAAGAAAAGGTAAAAAGTATCAGCTAGAAATTTGATTAAAACAATAGTTTTGTTGCTCCTTAACAAGTTCACCAGGTTTTTTTTCTACTGTTAGTATTGCAAAATAACATGGCTTGACAAAAAAATGAACCAAAAAGCCCCTGGGGTGTGCATAGTTAGATGACTATGACTATAACCTACTTTAAAGAGATAGTATTCAAGGCTTACTGTGACCTTGGTTGGATTTTGTTTTTCTGCAATTTCTTTGACCTTAAAAGAACAGCAAATCTTTTATTGGCGATGAATTGTAGGTGATCAAAATATTACAGCAAAAGCATCATGGGCTTTAACGACCTTGGTTGGATTTTGTTTTTCTGCAATTTCTTTGACCTTAAAAGAACAGCAAATCTTTTATTGGCGATGAATTGTAGGTGACCAAAATATTACAGCAAAAGCATCATGGGCTTTAACAAATCAGAGCATTAAAAAACCAGTCCACTTTAAAAGTCACAAAAATCAGTTGAGACCTTGTTAAATAAACAGCACACAAAACTGAAAGGATTTGATAGAGTTCTATATACCAAACTCTAAATTAGAAAACACTACATTTAATTAATACAATCAATTGAAGACTATTGCTTATTTGGTGACAACATTTTTACTGCACTCGTTAAATACAGTGTTATTTAAACTATGAACAATTTTTTTACTACAGAGTTACAAAATATCCTAACTAAAAATATCCTAAATATTCTAAATATCCTAATATCATAAATGATTTTTCAGTTAACTAGAAAATAATTATTTAAAAACCAAACCATAACAGCTTTAGGTCTTAGTTTCCTAAAAACAATAAAAGTCATTACATTTTACACAGCCTTTAAATGTTTTTCAGGTAAACTAAGAAAACTTAGACAAATTTGCCAGAGACACTCTTGAGATATAAAACAAAGATGCGATGTGTTTCTCTACTTGGCCTGCTGGAGGCGACGCTCTTGCCAGAGGAGCTTGTTGCGTATGATCTCAGTGTGCGGTTCGTGGTTGTGCTCTGGACCACGTACATCCAGCTCATCTCCGCTCGTGATCACGCGGGCACGGCACTTTGTCTTGTTCCAGGAGACGCAGCGCCAGTAGATACGGCCGCAGTTGTTGTACTCCTTGGAGTAGACGTGGTCGCCGAAGATCAACTGTTGGTTCCCTCGGGAGTTCAGCACCAACTGGAACAACCCTGCCAACACAACGGGTCAGTTTTGTTTTAACACAACGCGAGGTGCCAGCAGTGTTATCTGTTTCTGCACATCAAAACTTTTAATGTACTTATGTAAAAAAAACTTTCAGTGTATTCGATCTGTCGGCTCAGTGCGTGGAGATTCTGGACGATGAACCAGAGGCACCGGGTTCGATTACCGGCCGAGTACAGGACTGGGTGTCAAGTTGTCCTTTAGCCTCCGGGTTGCAAAAGGCACAAGCAAAACAATCATAGAAACATCCGCCTATTACACCACCACCATCTTCCCATTATATTGGGCAGGAGGTCAAAACCAGACTTCCAGCTTATTCCCCCATTATAAAATATGTATCTATACATTTCTATATGATAACTTAACACTGTTTATTTCAATATAACAGAGTATAAATAGATAAAATACAACTTACAAACAGTAACTTGAATTTAAAAAAAAGTATCCCATAAACAGTGCGAATGAAGATAAAGAAAAAAAAAGACAGTATACACAATGAGTAAGAAATTTGAGTATATGAATAATCAAACTGATGGACTTATAACCGACATAAAGCCACAACAAAGAAACAGCGCTAAGAAAAGTATAACTGAATAAGTAATTAATACCCAGTATTTGAGAACGATACAATATTTAATTATTAGCCAAAATTTGACTAAAACAACATTTTAGTTGCTTCTTTTACAAGTTCACCAGGACTTTTTTTTTTACGATTAATACTCAAGATTAACATGACTTGACACACAGTGAACTAAAAAAGCCCCTTGGGTGTTCATAGTTATATGACTATAACCCATTTTTAACATCAAAATAAGTTGTACTACTTAAGATTTACTGCGATCTGAGTTTTTTTTTTGCAAGTGTTATGACATAAAAAATACAGCAAAATTTTTTAAGTAATGATTTGTTGGTGACCAAAAATATTACATTAGAGGCATTACGTGCTTTTAATAAAGCATGCATTCAAACCAGAACTAGAAAATAATTATTTGTAAACCGAACCACAACAAATATAGGCCTGGGTTCTGGTTCCAACAGCCCACACGGCTTGAGTTTCAACGGCACCTCGTCTCTCTGAGGGTGTCGTGCAGTGGTACAGGCACTCCTGCATTTGGGAGTTTGTGACTTCATCCTGCGGCGTCACCTTTCAAACATTGTCCTCCCACCTTGGAAGAACTGGAGATGTGAATCTGGGAGGAAATCATCCCTGTGCTCCTCGAAATGTGCCAAAAAGAGGTCGAAGAGTCCCGAAATCGCCTTTAACAATGCATCACTGCTGATGGCCACCATCTTCCAGATTTAATCTTCCGAACATGATAAAAAAAAATGGGGCTTTATACTGATTACAAAATAATAAGCCCCACTTCTGTAAGTTGTTCTGTTAATTTTTAATAGCCATTCAAAACCGATACACACCCTTTGCCCCACCCTGCGTGCACGTGTGTGTGTGTGTGTGTGTGCGCGTGTGTGTAATGCTAAACACACAGTTTTGAAAACCTTTGTTTTTTTTGCTTTTGTATGTTTATGTTGCTTTGTGTAAGTACTTTGTACATCTTTAAAGATGTAGGCAATTCTTACAATCACACACAACAGTTAGCATAAATGAATTAGGTAGTACTAGTTTAGAAAATAGTTAAAAAAAATTATCATCTCCCCTTGAAAAAAGTTTAACTAATAATATATTATTGTTCATACCACAATTTTAATCCAATTGGCAATCAAAGGGCATTAAATATAAAACTATCTGTGGTACCTGTTGTTTACGAGTCAGATTTTCATTTTGTCGCAAAGTGTTCTGATACACTGAACACAGCATAGTAGGTATATCGCTATGCAGTGTGGCTTTTAAAATTTTTTCTTCGAAATCTGTTCAGTAACGTAACTGTGACATAACTGTGTGATAAACATTCAAGCGACCAAACTTTCACAATTATATATTAGTAAAATAAAATAACTAGTCACAATATTATTTATTTATTCACTCATTTGCTGTTTACAATGTGCCTGTCAAGTTCAAGAATAACTTATACAGTAAACCATCAATTATCTGAATACTGATCACCCAAAAAACCCAGTTAACCGAAAGTATTCCGTACAGCAAATTCAAGTTTTTGCACCAATAGTTTCCACTAGCATGTTTTGGTGTAAGATTTAGCAGCAAAAAAATGAGTCAACTCTGAAGAAAACACAAATATAAACTGTACTCATAGTACTTTATGTAAGTTAGGCATTTGTAAGATGTTTGATACAAAAAAAATACAGTTTTATGTTTAGCATTACTGTTTAATTATTTCATATACATGACCCTATGAATTTTGTAAAAATTATTTTGCAAATGATCAGATATCCAAAAAATAAGTTTTCCAATCACTCCAGTCCAGAATTTTTTTTGTATAATTGATGCTCTACTGTAGTTACCTATGCATGTAGATGTATATCTCGAAGCAGATTTAATGTACACTCAGAAAAAACAAGACAAAATTAAACATATAATGAAGACTTGTATGTTAAATACATTACAGAAACAAAGGGACAAAACAATTTTGATGAAATATTTTGGAAGTTTTAGAAATTACATGAAAACAAATTTCCAGACACACAACATTTTACATTACAAATTCAAATGTAATGCAAATAATAACTAAAAAAAACTATTCAAACAGTACACATTTTCATTTCTTGTTTGTGCCATGCATCAGTTATCAACAGATGCATTATGTATTTTAGAAAAAAATATTTACAATACAACACAATTTTTACACTTACACAAAAAAAATTAAGTACACTACAAAGTATACCCAGAAGGTAAATTGTTTTTTTTCATCACAATTTTTATAACAATATTGGAACAAAAACAACAATAGTAGGGATTAATAAATGACCTTAAATACTGAGGGATTGAAATAATTTCAGATTGCACACTTATAGATATAGATCTCTACATACTGATGTCGTAGGGCCTTTCACGTCCTGCTCGCTCACGTAGATTGAGTTGACTGGGCGCTACCGTGGCAGAGACACTCAACAGGGCCATGACATCGCTCCTGCGTGACTGAGACTCGGACGCCCTACTCGTACCTCCTAAACCTCGCTCACCTGGTCTGCTCTGAGCGTCGGACACGCTGTCAAGGTGTTATGTCCTAGTCCCAAGTCATAGGCGTCCCACATGCCTGGGTCTCTGGATAGACATACACGTGGGTGCACGAACAGAAGACTCACGGGCGATGGTAAAACAGTTTACTCACACAATCCCCTACACGTGGATATCACTTACGTCTCTCGTAATGAAACTAGAAATATCCAACGGCAATACAATCAGCTTACAAGTGGACCAGGACACCAGTATACCACCCGGAGCAGACCTCGGAGAATAAAAGAAAAGGTTTCATTAAAGATAATCAACAACGAATGTGACTAAATCAGTTTCATCAAAGGTGAAGTCCTCGAGGTGTAGTGGCTGCGTCCTACTGGCTTTGGTCAGGGCGTCAAGGTGACGGTAAGCTTCCGAATTACTGTTTGGTCATAAATCGATTTGTGAGGGAACTAATAACAATACATAAGCACTTCCTGTTCTTAATACCAAGTTACAATTAATTATCATATGTTAAAAACATTTACTTATTTATTTAGTTATTGTTTAAGTTCAAGTCTCCACCGCTCGCACGATGGTGTGTTCCAAAGGGTTATACATGGCGCTGCTTCGTCCTTATAGCTAACAGGAATCACACACACTTGGGGAGTTGCAATAAAAGTGAAATGATAATTATGTTAGTAACTGAATTGGTGTTAAGGGTATGTGGCACAGATTCTACGTATGTCTCTTGTGGTGACAGCTAACACATGCACATATATGCACATTCAGATAAAGCTGGGGTGTTTTAGGGGTAAGGGGAATGGTGGCACATAGGGCTCAGATGGGCGCAGACCTGGACAATGTCAATACTAAGTTTCTTTTCTTGAAAAAAAAAAAAAAAAAATGGAGGTTGGATAGTTTCATCAATAAAATTTTCACTGTTATCCGTATTTGATCTAAAATACAAACAAAAACAATGTAGTAGTAATTTTTTAAAGGTCTGTAAAATTCAGTTAATTATAATATTTAACTGTAACATTGTCACTAAGTGGCAAACAAATATTAAATAAATATTGAAGTAAACACTTAACATTTTGTACAATATACACAAAACAAAAACTGATTAACACTTTGGCCAAAGAAATCTCAAGAACATGTAATAAATTGTAGTCAAGAGATGGGAAAGGAGTCCCACACATGCATGAATACAGGACACTTGTCTGACCGCCCCTGCAAGCTGGGTTTGCTCAGCTGATGTCCGATTGAGACGGGAAGTGCACTGTGGGGGCATCACTACTGCACCGGTGCATGACTGACGGAGAGAACACACTGAGGGAGAGGTCGTCGCAAAGCAGTGACGAAACTGTGCTGGGAGGTCCAACAGCAGGGTAGGAGTCAGGAAGAGTTAGATAAAAACTGCTTTCTGAAAGCACAACAGGTTAAACCTGACCTATAATATGTATTTGCATTAGTGTTTGTGTCATGCTAGAATTTGAAAACTGCACATGATGGTGATACGTTGTTCAGTCACGTCAAACTCTTTGTGAAACTGTGAAACACATCCCCTCCCAGCACCTAGATCTTCTGATATTTCTCTCAGACTTTCTAGGTTCGCATTTATCGCTTAACGACATCATCAATCCGTCTCGTTCTTTGCCGTCCCTTTTCCATTTTTCCTTCCATCTTCCCTAGCATCATGCAGTCTTTTCCAGGGAGTCCTTTCTCATCATTATAAAGCCTAAGAAATTAAAGCTTCACATAAAGCATTTGTCCCTTCAGAGAGAAGACAAGATTGTTTTATAAATGTAATACAAACAAATGAACATGACCATCATCATCATGGTTGAAAGCCAAACAATTATTAACTGCAAAAAATTTAAATACAGCCAAGGACAAAAAAAAACTGACATGATTAAGTATAAGTTTGTGGAGACTCTGGCTATAACACACAACCACCACAAGTTTTCACAGGCTCTCCACTCAATGTATGGACTAATTCATAGGGTGTTTCGGAATGGTAAAGTTGGGACAATGCTCAAAATGGCCAGCATTTCTCTGACCTACGTCCTTTGCAGAAATACAGCATCTCAAAAATTGTCAAGTAAGAAGACAAAAAGTACCATCTGATTGCAAAGGTCAATTAATTTTGTTACTTGTACTCAATTGTAAATGCATGCATACAAAAGTTTCACTATTACACAAAAATATTAAAAAGTTTACATATGAAACATTTTTTTTATGTCTTATTTGTGTACGGATTACAATGTGGATTACGCAGGATGTTACATTTCTTGGTTGTGAGGGTACAAGTGAGTGAGTGAATGTGTGAACGAGAGATAAAAGTTAAGTAGTAGGGCAAGTAAAGGAGCAAAACTCACAATGAAGTCTCTTTAACAAGCATCACCTTCCTTTCCTGGACCAAAATTACATTTGGAATAGTTACTGAGTTGGGTCCTATTACCATGAGTCACCTCTTTTTATTTATTTTTTGCTCGGCTACAGTCTTTACATAAAAAAAATGCCACGATCACAAGCGTTTACTCTCTGGCAACTCAAGTAGCCCGTGAAATGCACAGCTTATGCAGCACTGTACCAACAGTACAGATTGCCTATACAAGCTGCTGATACAACCTCTCCCACTTCAGCTTCCTCTCGATTATCTCCGTGTGCGGCTCGTGGTTGTGAACCCCGTGACGCACTTCGAGCTGCTTGCTGTCTGTCACGACGCGTGCGCGGCACTTGGTCTTGTCGCAGAATATGCACCGCCAGAACTGCCGCCCGGAGCGGAAGTACTCCGTGTTGAAGAGGAACTGGTTGAATATCAGCTGCGGCTTCCCGCGAGGACTCCGCACATACTGGATGGTACCTGAAAACAGAGGCCGGTGTCAGAATGCTACACACCCACAAAGCTCTACGACATGACGGTGGATGATGTAAAACTAAATTTAACAGTTCGCTCCTCCCTTTAAAATCATTTTTCATACATTTACTTAAGTGGTGGGTCGAATTCACTGTTTCTAAAATTCATATGTTGATTTTGAATATTAAGAGTGCCTAGAATCCAAAACTAGAGCTCAAGATTCAAGTTGTGAGTTGGAATTTATATGTGCACGTCAAAAAGTATGCTTATATGGGCACCATCATAAGGGGTCACATGGGCCCAGCAAAGACTCTCAAGGCAACTCCTGTGTGAGGACGAGAGTCGAAACCACCAAAAAAACCTTCCAAAAGAGATCTAGCCTCCTCTGGGCATCAGGAAGTAGATGTTAATTATAATAAACCTATAGTTTAAAAAACTTAGAAAACTTAGAAAAAAAAACACTTTTATAGTTAAATGAACTAAAAATTAAAAAATAAAATTTAAATTTCAGTATTTTGTCCAACAGCCAAATAATGCACCACAACTATGCCTCTTTGGACGATGTCAAACATGCCACAGCACACGTTTTAGTAAAAAGGTAGCAATCCTAATTAATTTGCAAAAAATACTTAAAAACAACAAAAATACTATGTGTAATAGACTTTTATTCTTGTAATTATCATTCTTTTTTTTAATTAAAAATTCAAAATTTGACACAGCATGAGTTTTCACTTAAAATCACTTATGTAATCCACTTTTTTTTATTCTGGTGAATCACAGATGATTTACAGGAATGTATTACATTAGCACTGAACAAAAGTCTCAGACAAATGAGAAATAAACTTTACAAAGTTCACATTGTCATAAAGATATGTATAGTCATAGTCACAACTAATCAGAACATAACTTAATCACAGCAATAATACCCAGGTTTAACATTTGGGATGAAGGATCCCAAGTGACCATTAAAAACATAAACCAACCAAAAAACACCTACTTAATACTTATTATCCTAAAATTTCATTTAATCTGAGTTATGGTACTGTGCTAGATGTTCTAAAAGAGAAGGCAAGTTTTATGATAATGATGTTAGTTTAAGTACAAGTTATTTTTACAGGTTTTCTCAATTCACTCTCAAAAACCGATTAGTAAATTTAAAAATAAGCCACCTTATTTTGCATTATTTTCTATTGTTATTGTAATTATATACTTAATTTAAAAAATAACAAATTTCTTAAAAAAGAACCAAACTTTAATGTTGGATTCTGCATACAACATTTTTTTTTTTTTTTTTTTTTTTTAAAGTGTGCACACATTAAACTTTTATGCCAAATAAATCTTTCAATAGCTTAGGTAATTCTATTTAAGTTCAAGAAATGATCAAAAATAATTAATTCTTACAACAACTACTGAAATAATATTCTTCACATGTATAATATGTAGAGATGAGAATTTATGGTTCTAATTTTTGTTGAATTTAGTTTTTTAAAATGAAAGATTTTGGCTTTAATGGTTTTATTTTATAAACACTGTTTATTTATGATGATGGTGCACTATAAAACTTACAAGATGTTAAAAATATTTTCATTAAAATTGTGGATTTGATTAATGTACAAGTTGGATATTTTAAATGATAAATTTAATTTGAAAGAAAATGTTTGAGAAAATATTATTTTATGAGGGGGAGGAGGGATAACATTTGGCAAAGATTTATGTAGTAAGTAAGTAATAGAATCATATACTTCCAACTGCAGGATTTAATGAATTTTTACAATACACCTAAGTCAAAACTTTTTTCCAAATCAAAATCTACAAAAATCACTTTAAATTAATTTTCAATTTTAAAAAATAAATTTTTTGTTAAAATTCTGTTTTATTACATGGTTTAACCTGCAATTCGGGGTCACATGATATATTAACATGCATATATATTTTATATGGTGCATGGACTCACATTTTAGTGTTATTTTGATTGGATCATGATTAGCCATTACGTATTGTCCCAACTCATACGTGAATAAAGTTGAAAAAACTTGACCATTTACTGATGGAATAAGAACGAAATCAGGATGAGGTGCCAGATGCAGGTAGCCAATCTGTAGGAGGAAGAAGATGAACTAATTGGGCAGTACGGTTAGAATTGAGTAGCACAAAGAGATAAGCATTCACTCTTGTAAAGAGTGAACTTTTAATCATCCAAGAGTGGTTTAAAGAAAAGTAAATTATGTAATTTCAATCCCCATAACAATATGACATTCTGAAAATTACAGCATTTTCTTCAATTATTCATACATGATACCACAGGATTGCAAAAACTTAACTCTAAAACTAATCTTTTATGCTTATAAAATATGTTCTCAGTGAAGTGGTTATAGTCTAATGTTTTTCATTCAGTTTACGAGCAAAATAATTATCTTAAAATAAAGTCTAATGAAAAGAATATAAATTGTTCTTTCTTCATCTCAAGTATTATTTACATAGTCAAAAAACAGAAACACAAGTGTAAATAATAAATTCTTTGATGCTAACACAATAACCTGCCACAGATGAACTTGCCTAATTTCATTTTAACTCTGAGAAATCACATGTCATGAAACTAAACTATCACCAACAAGAAGCTTCAAATCAAGTTAACTTTCAACTCACAGCTTCACTTGTTTCAAAATACTGGTTGTTTACAACATAACATTGTTGTGAATTACATCATACAGTGCATTTAAAGTTTGCAAATTTATTAATATTAAAGAGCTAAAGACAAATAACTATCAACTATCAACAATTTTACACAGAAAACAAACTCAATATGTTTCTTACCACTCATTTTGGTTTCATTCCATTATACAAAATACATACTGTATAAGTAAAAGTAATCCAACTTCACAAGCAACTTACAACCAAATTATCGCTAAAAAATACTGCAGTTTCACATTTGAGATCATGCATAGGTTTTCTGAGGAGAAATTTGTTGTATCTAACTATCAAACAAAACTAAATTACAGAGACAAATTATACACCTACAAAGAAAACGTGCAATGTACCAATATATGAGCATGATTTTCAAGCTTATTTGTACAGCAGGCAATAGGAGACGTACACGTAAGAAAATGATAGAAAATTGCAACTCACCAATTTAATTTTCAATCATAGTATTCACACACTATTCTTTTAAAGGAACTGATCAATCATATTGCAGATCAATAAAAGTTTTGCTGCAATTTCTATATATTTTTTTACAGTTATGGATATGTTTGGTGTGACAAGGCACACATAATAGATTCTCCAACTTACGTATACGTTTTACACAAATAGACGATTTCTAGACTAAACTTGCCAAGTTGATGTGCTGTTGACTTTAAATGTAAAAATAGTTGCACTATTCCAAGAACACTGACTTCAATCAGTGCTGCATGCTATACTTGATACCAAGTTGAGCTATGAGATGTAAAACAAAATCTGTACAAGCAATTTCCAGGTATTGTTGACAATCCAAGGTGGCAGATACTGTCTTTCATAGTGAACAACACACCTCTGTTAAAACATGTTTGGAGTCGCAACATATAAAACCTTACGTATGCGAGGACAGCAAACAAAGGGTCTTCAAATGATATGAGATCATTACGGCTTTCAAACCTCATCCCATCACTTTGCCTTTTTAGAGGCATATTACTGGTAACATTGAACCCATTTAATATTTTTCCATATGGCAACAGGACTAGAATGTAATATACTGCTGTGAAGATGTTATGGATTGCAACAACTACACCTTCAGGAGACTAGTGTAAGTAAGAAAATGGTTATTGTTTGTACAGATATCTCATTTTAATAATATTTTTAAAAAAAAATCGATTTTTATATAGTGATTTATTGTCACATTCATCTAGCCACCATGTTTGGGAACTAACTATATAATCAAGCAATGCTTGAAGAGTGTTCTGAGAGATTGGGTTCTTCACCTCAAAATGTTAAGTCAGTTTGTCAAACCCTGGCTCACCTAATTAATTGGCTATAAATAGATGATAATTACTGCATGAATGTCACTGTGTAAAAAAATTGTATGAGCTCACAGTTTTAGGGCTGATAGAATGTAGGTATGAAATGAACATCAAACGTTAAGAAATGAAATGTTATTCACAAGAAGTTCACGCCCATCCTGAAATAGAAAGATTTGAAAAGAAAAGAAAAATTGCTGTAACCAGTAACATTTCAACAGGGCTCTACTGTACTATTTGCTATAAAACAGGAAAAATAATATTCATGCTAAGTACATACCACACATTACACGAAAAATAAAATTTAAAAAAAAAAACAATAACAAAACATTACCCCTTAAACTGCAATGAAACCAACAAACACTCACACTAACTAGCCAGGTAAAAAAATTGTAACATTATTCTGGCATTCCACCGAGGCATGATTCAAACTTATTCTCAAAAGGTCTGTTTGATCATTTTCATACGCCTGCTTAGGATGGCCACCAGGTTGGCTTGAGTTCTGTACGTCGTTGCGCACTCCGGGGTTTTACTGCGCGATATGTTTGGATATGGTCTAACCTTAACTCAAGATGACGCCCGTCATACATCTGTGCTACACTGTGCATTGGATAACTAAAAGTTTGCCGAATTATGAACCTGCCATTGTACAAATGCAACGTTATACCTTTAGTAAACATTTTTGTTTGAAATGCTTGGAGACATGGATGCTAGGCAGAAAATACGAGCCTCGACTGGACTTAGCTGCACTTGATGTAGAATAAAAAAAATTCATCAGACACCAGGCTTTCAGATATCCCATGAGCAGTGTTCTTCCATCAAACATGCTAGAGAACAGTATACCAGCTAGCTCTATGCTAATAACATAGACAAGACTGTGAAAAACTAACAAGACTCAAGAGGTGTAAACTGCAACTACTTTTGAACCATATTATCCTTAATTGTATGTATTCTTATACTGTGATATACAGTTAACACTCTCACCTTTGACATAGTAAAAGTTCATTAAGTTTAGTACATTTGGCCATTAATAAAAAAAAAACATATTTCACTGGGAGAGGAAACAAAAGATATTCATTTTCTAAATGTTGGTATCTTCTATTCAAAAAGATAAATGCATTATGTACAGTATTACGGTGGACAAATGTTCTGCCAACGACTGGCTCGGTGTTGAAAACAGTGCCGGGCGTAAGCTGTCCTTGTTGGTCTGTGGAGTGTTTGCTTCCACCCCAGAACGCGACCACCCTGCAGTGTTCACGCACTGTTTGGCTTGGCCGGCGGGAAGCTGTGACGCAGTACGTTCCACATGCGGTTCCTCTCGATCAGCTGCGTGTGCGGCGCGTGGTTGTGCTCCGAGCAGCGTATCTCGAACACGTGGCCCTCGGTGACGACGCGGGCGCGGCACTTGGTCTTGTTGCAGGAGACGCAGCGCCAGGTCTGCCGCTCGCCGCCCTTCGACACTTTCACCAGCTTGAACAGGTAGTTGTCGTGCACAAGCTGCCGGTTGCCCCTGGAACTCGGCACAAAGTGCACGCCATCTGCGAACACAGTCGACGTACTGCGTGAGTGGGGATGAACATCGCTAAACTGCGCGACGGGAGCGCTTGCTCTGTGTCAGGGGTTTACAAATATGAAGGTATGTACAGATTACCGAACCAAGTTACTGAATGACTCGCTTAATCGAATACAACAAAATAAAAATAAGTAAAATAATAGTGCCCTTGAAAAACTGTGTTGCAAAATTGAACCACCGAGAATTTTAAATTATGAAAAAAAAATTTACAATATTTTCTTCCAAATATTAGAAACGAGACAGCAATAGGTACCGATGTTAGGCTAAGTTGCTGATACATGATACAAATGTTTCCCATTTTATCTAATTCTTAATTTTTGGCTATTATGTAGACAACTTTTAAAATATAAACTAAATAAATAAAATTGTGTTTCTAAAGGAAATGTATGATTTTTCACAAAGAATACCAATACACATAGCTTTTGCATTTAGAAGCCAGATATTTTATAATTTGCTTAGGAATTCACTTATATTGATAATAACCAAATTAGAGTTACACCAATTAGAGTTTTCAGAAATGTCATGCTGAAGTAGCTGACAATCATTTTCAGCAGTTATCTTTCTATAAATTTGAAGATCATCAGCAAATAATAGACCAGAGGAGTAATTTAGAACCTGAGTAATGTTATCAATAAAGATGTTAAATAATAAAGGTGACAGAGTTCCTCCTTATGAGATACCAGAGGGAGCTTGGTGTAATGAAAAGTTAAAGTTATTAATTGAAACAAAAAAGCATCTATCTTTAAGATAATTATAGAGCCAATCTACACATTTACCACACACACCAAATCTTATAAGCTTTTGAAGTAATACTGAGTGGTTCACAGTATCAAATGCCTTGGCAAGGTCAAAGTACCAAGCATCAACCTGACCCCTATTAGTTACTTCAGCATGTATAGGGTTTGTAAAAGTAAGTAAATTTGTTGTAGTTGACAGCGAAAATCTAAAAACCTGTTCATGTTCAGATAATCTATTTTCAAGGTTGAAACTCAGTTGCCATAACACAATACGTAATCTCAAAAAATGTTAGCAAAAATTAAAGTAAAGATATGGTAACTTGTAGTTCACTGCCCTTTTATATGAATCGGGATAACATTAGCAATTTTTCATTTGTAGGAGAACACTTCTGTTTTCAAGCTAGTATTAAATATATGCTATAACAGAGGTATGATTAGATGAGAACATCCTTTTAATATAAAACTGGGTACACTGTCTGGTGCTGTAGATTGAATCTTGGGTAGGATTCACAGTAACACTGGGAGGCATGACAGTCAGTAATACACACTACAAAAATACTTGGCAAAACAATATGAAATAAAAATAGGATTTTTTGAATCAACCTCATTGACATTTAAAGATGAATTTTGTTGGTAACCTTTCTTCATTATTTTAAAATATTGCCAAACTTGTTTCGGAATTTTCTTGGTGCTATTGTTTATATTGACCGGCTGGTTTTGTCTCTTTTGATAAGTTTTTTTACTTTTTGGCTGCAATAGGAAAAATATGTGTAATAAAGCATTTTGTTATAACTTTTAATAATTTATGAAAGTTTTCTATGTTTTCATTTCAAAGCTGGAATTAGGTTCTTGGAGAATCAGTGGGGAAATTTGGAAGCTCAGGCAGCTGACAATGGGATATAAGTACTTGTATTATTATTTTTATTTAATAATTGCACCAAGCCTACAAACAACAAATGGTTAGCCTTATTTGATAGGCACAACATTGATACAATAAATAAACACACAAAGACAAAACAAAACAATAAAAACAAGGTTACATAAAACAAAAACAAAAATGGACAGATACAAAAACATCAAAGAATAGTACACAAAATGAGCCAAAATTAAAGCTATACAAACAAAATAAGGCAAAGTAGACCAGATAAAAAATAAAAAGTAGCTAGAATGGAGAATTAATGTGATCTATTATTTTCTTAATAGATAATTTTTCATTTATTAAAGGAATTAAACTGTTATACTTATTAAGAATGTTTGACTATACTATAAACTATATTATTTAATTTCTTTAATGACCAAAACAAAAGTTGATATCGACAGTTAAAAGAAGGTATTTTAATACCTGTATCTTCAAGAAGATAATTACAGGTTAGATTATTTTAATTTGACATCTTTACAAATAAAGCATCTAAAATATATATTATAGATGACAGGGTGTTCAAGACGATAGTGTAAATCTACATCATTATTAAAATTCCTATTTTGACTTATAATCTTTATTTATTTTCAATTTTGTCGCTATCCGTTTTGCCAATTGTATTCCATATACAAGTTTAGTTCTAATTAATGATATATAAAGACTGAGACAGGAATCAACTTTACAAGCATTGATTGGAATATATTTAATGAGAGCAAGAGTTCTATTCATATACGGTAACAAAGATCGAATATGATAATGAAATAGTAATTTTGAGTCTAGCAAAATTTCCAGATCTATAATAACATTAGCTTTCTTTATAGTTTGATTTAACACTTTGTAATTGAAAATAATAGGATGGTATTTTCTAGTGTAAGTTTTGGTAGTTGTCTTATTGTAGCTGAGTTCAACTAAATTAGTATTACACCATCTGAAAATTGAATTGATATCTCTCTGCAGTAAATGCCAGTCAGTAATAGTAGTAGATTTAGAAATTTTGAGGTCATCTGCGAGTAGAACAACTGAAGAATCTTTTAAGTAACTAGAAAACCAGATTAGATATTTATCAGTTAACCCAAAGTTTGATTTTTTACAAAGTAATATGTTGTGGTGGTTAACAGTATCAAATGTTATTGCCAGATCAAGATACTGAGAATCCACCACATTATTATATTTTAATCCTTCCATCAAGAGGTTCACATATATAGTCTTATATCAATCGGTTCACTCATGATCCTTTATGGCTTTATATAAAACCTAAGTAATCACTATCACTGTTTTTATAATTTCTATAGGTGAATAGGGTTCTCACTTGTAGTTGAATGAATTTAAATTATTATTTTGATATTGAGAGTAGGATCTGACGGATATTTTTTAACTAAGGCATCTTCTGCTTTTGATGGTTAATAAAGTACACAATGGAGTTTCATACTGGAGGTTAAAAATTATTACATAAATGAATACAAACTTCTTCCAAGAGTCTTACAGTTGTCTGACTCAAATTTATTTGATCTGAGAATTTTTTTTATTGTTCTTTGATGATGTCACTGCCTTGACCTACAGGCTGTAAATAAATTTCACTTAAAAAAGATGCCAACAGTCACGAACTAATAAAATGCTGGAAAGGAAAGAGTCTGCACTTGGTTCAGTCTGTTCCAAACTGGCTTTCGCTCGATTATTTCAGTGTGGGGCGGGTGGTTGTGTTCCTCATTGCGCGCCTCGAGAAGATGTCCGTGGGTGATGATGCGGGCGTGGCACCGGGTCTTGTTGCAGTCTATGCATCGCCAGAACTTGCGCTGGCCGATGTCGCTGGCCAGGCACTCCGACTTGAACAGGTAGTCGTTGAAGACAAGCTGCGGGTTGCCCCGGGAACTCACGACGAAGCTGAACGCACCTGCCGAACAGAGGTCACACAAGGTCAGTGCAGGAGCCATCTTGGCTGATTAACTGTTCTCAGCACGCATCAAGGCAGATGAACCTCAGTTACTGCCAGGGCCATTGCCCAAGAGAGTCCGGTTCAGTATCTTTTTCAATGCGTGTGTTCATCCTGATAGTAGGACAAAAATACGTGTTTACTACCAATAAAAGTGATATGCGCAGATCACCTTTACAGTCATGGCGATGGTAAATTTTTTAAAATTTAGATTTGGGGTTTGAAAATTTTTATATTAAGTCATGGGGAGGAGATCTGACAAAATGGTTTGCTGCCCTCGGCCCTTAATTTCTCTCGACGACACTGCCTACTGCCCATGAAGTAAAGATCCTGGTTCGCAAACATACCGTCGTCAACCAAGTTGTTCTGGATGTGTACCCAGCAACAAATAAAGGCCTTAATATTGCATAATGATGCGTTGATCGGCACAGAGACCGGTTTGGATTACCCACAAACCGCAACCAGATACGAGATGGGTTTGTGGTGGGTCCCCAAAACCTCCAAAGTAAGGAGGTGAAGAGACAACACAACACAAACTTCACAACACGGGAAGGAAAAATTTTTATCAAATGAAATATTCTAGACCGAGCCAAGAATCAAGCCCCCAGCCGGAAGATATGAACACTGATCCATCAGGTGGCAAGACATTGTATTAAAAAAAAAATAATTTTTTAAAATCACAATCAATTTTAGCTAGGTAATACATATTTTACGATTCTTTAAATATGCATAAGACAACATTCATATCACATTCACTTTTAAAAAGAATTTTTTATTTTTATAAATATGCACTTTCAATATAGCGTATAACCAGAAGCAGTCGTTTAACAGTCAACTAGCGAAGTGTCAACCTGTGGACATGTAATGCCCAAAAGTTAAGGGACCCGCCCGCCTTGTTAGGGGTGTATTTATGCTAGTGAGGCAGCATAAGTATGAGGCTCGTTGGAGTTTCTAGCACGCTACCTGCATCTAAGAGCAAGGCTATGAATCTGTGCACAGTCTGCTTGTTGTGCATAGGACAACTTTGAAATCTGTGCGATAATCATAACATTATATGGCAGAGAAAAGAAAGGTGAAATGCAAGGCCCTTGAGTGCTTTCAAGAATCTCTACCGGGTGTTCATGCCAAAAAATTACTTTAAAAACATGAGTTTTAGCCATTTTCACTCTCCTAAAATTACAGTCTAAAAACAAAATATGGACACAAAACTACTTATCTGCCCTAACCATATTCTTAAATGCTTTACATACCCAGACTTCACTCATCACTCAGATTCTTGAGCTGTTTTAAAATGCATGGTTTCTTCTGAAGTTCTGCACACTGCATGTGTGCTCAGATAGGCAGGGCCTTTAACTGAGGACAAGGGATACCTAATGGTTAAAAGCTGGTTGTTGTGATTTAATCAAGTCAAACTCACTATTGTATTTTTCAATAATGGTATAAGTGAAATATAATTTTAAGCAAGTAAAAAATTCCTCAAACTTTGAAGGCCTGTAGACTGATGTCAAGTCTACACTACACTAACATTAACCACAGTACGTCCTTGAGCCAGTAAAAATGATTTACTTAATTTTTAGTTGAGTAAATGTGTGTGCCAATGATGATAAGGGCACCCGAACTGTAAGGGAGCTGGTTTATTTCTGTGACTGCACATTGACATCTGTTTTAATCTTGTCTTTCCAGTTTCTTGGGTTACACACATCATTTTGCTTGTTATTTACTACTATAAATCTATGGAACAGTAATATAAAGTTAACATAAACGTTTCCAGTTTCTGGACTCTGTAGAGCGGTACATCATTCACACCGTGCATCAGATGCTAATCAATACTGTGATAAATTTGGCTAGGAATCTAATGGTTTCTGAGTTGCTATTGAACAAAGTTGATTTGTGATTAAATTATACATAAAAATCATTAAGAAACAAAGAATAAATTTTGTTAACAGGAAACTTGGAAAACTGGGCACCATACATTTAACTCATGTGTGCAGTGCCATGATTGAATTCCTTTGCTTACATTTATATTTTTTATCAGAATTGATATATGCCCTTATTATAGACCTTTTTAGTTGTGCCAGCTTACCTGTTAAAATATTAGTATTTCATTAATAATTACCAAACATCTCTTTTTCTCTAAAACAATAAAATATATGTTATAGAGATTTACTGTCATATTTTATGCTAATTTTGACACTATATAGCACCTATATTTTAGCTAGTGAGGAGTCATTTTAACTGCCAAATGCCTTCTTGTTAAAACATATTCAAACTTCTGCATGCATGTCATGTGTTATTTACACTGGAACAAGCCAAAATGTTATAAACAACACCTTGTTTCTTGTAAACAATAATGAAACACATTTGTAACCGTATGTCAAGGTGGTTTGCGGTATTAATTAGGTACTTGACAGGTATGGTACACAGTTTAGTACCATTTTTGCCATTTTACACCAAGGAATGAAACATATTACTGTTTCATTAACGGAAGCGATGAAACCATTCTGGCACTTTTAGACTTTGTACATGCAGTATACCCATATCTAAAATAACACTTTCATATTACAATTTATTACTGAGAATGTTTACTAGCACTAACTCCATTTCCATAGTTAAATATTTACCTTTACATTACTGTCAGGAAATAATTTTAAAACAGTTTAAACTAATATTAAGGTTGTAACACCTGCATTTGTGGAAGTCTGGGACGAGGTTAGGTGCAAAAGTTGTATGCTCTAAATGTAGTGGCTTTTGTGGTCGCAAAATGGCTGCCACAATGACTGTGAATTATATCAAGTAACAATAAAAATATGGCAAAATCAGTTTGGTGTCCGAGAGACATTATTACAATACCCAAATTGACGATAGTACATTTCTTCTGGAACTGCAATGATTTTTGGTGCCCAAATATATATATTTTTGCAAGTATTTATGTATGTCCACTTCAGACCAAATTTTGAGCTAGCCGAGGAGGTCTGGGGTGTTACACGGTTATACAAGTACTGCTATTTTTTAGTATAATGAAAATAAAACAACAGTTAAGGCTCTTCTGTGAAAATGAGCTTCACCGCTAAAAGAAATATGTTTTCATAATTGTAAAGTTGTTGTTTATTATATAATATTACGAAATTAAATATAAAAAGTCCTGGAACTCAAAGTCAAGCCAAAACATTTGAAAGGCCAATTAATTACAGTTTAATGAAAAAACCCAAAATTAAAATTATGCCATAGGTTTAGAGTTTTAGCCATTTTTTTTTTAATTTTTCAAATCCCCACAAAATTATTAGATATTGTGACTACAAATTTTTTTCATGCAATCATAAATAACCACACTATTGATAACAATTCCAAATAAAATCAAACATGCTACACTTTTGAAATAAATAAAATTATTTGCATTGCTTATTCAACAAAAATTTTAATCAGGTAACTTTGACTATTTCTATTACAAAAAAAAATATTTACTATGCTACTTAGTCAGTTATTTCCTTATATGAGCCACCTATTTAAATAACTTGCTAATTTAGCTGATTAAATTTTTGTATAATACAATTAGTCAAAATTACCTGATTAAAAATTTTTGCCCCATGAAGTGGTGCAAAGTACTACTTTTCCCCAAAAGGATACCATGTTTGTTTTTATTTTTAATTGTAGTCAATAGCAGGTTTATTCATGAGCGTGCTGCAAAAATTTGTGGTCACAGTATATAATAATTCAAAGCAGGGTGGCGATTTTAAAACTTTTGAAAAAAATTCCTGTAACTCAAAAAAATATGACCCTTTTTTAAAATATTGGTTTTTTGATAGAACTGTAGTTAATACACCTTTCCACTGTTCTTGACTTGAATTTGAGTTATGAGGAATTTTACAGATGATGTAATATAACTTAAATACAACATATTTGCAAATTGGTAACTAATAAAACACAAGGAAATATTGTTTTTCACAAATTCTAAAACTAACAGCATTATTATTTATGTCCAAACTGTTTCTGATCAAAAATTATATTTCACAAAATTGAAATGAAAAATAATCATAAATCCATACATGAAGTTCATGATTTTGTGCTAATTTTAATTTCAATCAAAATAGCTTCATATTTAAGTGTTTTATATTACAAGTAATCTATTGATCGAGACTAACTTAAATTCGAGATACTCCTCTTATTTCATGTCTCCCTTACATTAAGTGTTTGTTCTACACTTGATGTTGACATACTTTAAGGGTGGATTACATTTGGTTATCTTGTTATTCAAATCATCTTATAACCTAGTCTGTGTTGTGTTTTGGATGGCTTACATACAAGGTCTCGTCAGCAAATTGTTTTATATTTAAGGGGAATCTTAAATTCAAGATCAATTTATACAACTGAAGAGATTTTATAACATTAAAAAGTATAAATTAATGATCTAATTATTTAGTTTTTAATTCGAAAATGAGTGAATCAACTCCAAACTAGTACATCAATTTCTTATAAAACAAATGAATGTTTTTTAGTAACTCAGATAAATATCCATTGATATCAATGAAAAAATGTTCAATAATGATTTGAATGTTTCAAAATTGATTGCACTACCAAATTTCTGCACAACCCTAACTAAAAATACTTTGGAATTAAAAGCCACTGCAAGGAAGAGAGACTACTTACTAACTGGTATAAGAGCATATGTGAAATAAATAAGCACTCTAAAATACAAAACTCATTTATTGTGATTCAAATGTGGTGAGAAACGAGTAACTAAAAAAATTATGCAATTTTTAGTAGGTATAATAAGAAATAGTATATTTATTAATTGTTTGTGCCCAACCTACATCAGCTTAGAATCACAACGTTAATATAATAATACATTTCTGATGCAGAATGACAACTTATGAGATAATGTACGAAAATAAAAATGAAAAATGTTGTGCACGGAAAATAAATTCACATATAATTTAAGAAAGTTAGGAATTTGGAATGGAAAAACCAAAGCTGCTTTATAAGGTTTTCCGGCACTCATCTAAATTAATCTAAGAGTGTTGTCATAAGCATCTCTCGATGTAATTTCTTCTGTATCATCTCCGTGTGTGGGTCATGGTTGTGGCTTGCGCAGCGCACTTGGAATTCGTCTTTGTCTGTAATGATACTAGCACGGCACTTGGTTTTCGAACAATACACACATTGCCAAAACTGAAGCCCTGCACGGTTTTTTCTTAAACACTTGAAGAGATAGTTGTTGAAGATGAGCATTGGGTGTTTCCTCTGACTTCCCACAAACTGGATGACACCTGTAAAAAAATTGTATTTAAGAAAAGTTAAGTACATTAAAAAAAATACAGAGCAAGTCAAAAGAAATACCACTAAGAATAGTAGTTGTCTATTTCACTGCACACATAATTTACAATAACAATTTTCACAACCCTTAATAAAAAATAATTATTTATAAGATACATGTCAATAAAGTCTTACGTTTTAAGCATCATAAAATCTATTTTAACTATGTAATATTTTAATTTGCTGTACAAGACATGGCATGAGACAACATTCATGACATAGTCAAATTGACACCGTCCGGGGCTATGTCCACTTAAGCCCGATATGCCACCACCTCCTTCCTTGCCTACAACCTCCCAAGCACTATATACATGTGCAACATGACATGTGCTGCGAGTGCTTCTGTTTAAATAGTGCGCCACGAGCCCGGAAGAGGAGGGGGCGAGCGAAGCTTATAGATTCAGTGGGATGTTCCCTTACACAGAAAAAATATAACATTGTAATTTGCTTTACCTTTCATTTCCCAAGGGTCTTGTTCATCACAGCCTCAGTCATACACCACAAAATAAATTACTTTAATCCTTTTATCTCCACATGGACTTAAAAAATTTCTGAACACACCACCACACCACTAAGCAGCAATAGATTTCTAACATTAAAATTTATAGTCATTATAAAGAGTTTGTTATCAGAACTTAATGTTTTATATATTATTTCCGTTGTGCGGCACAAATCCAGTAAAGTATAACATGATGGTCATGAGCGAGGCAGGAAGGGTCATGGTCAGTGACCACTTTCCTGTATCCACCCCAGTTTGAAGTCATTGTCCCCAGAGAGAGGACACGCCAGCAGCCCAAGGACTTAATTTCTTTCCATCAGTGAGCAGTCTTTCTGTTTTCAAACGTTAATTTATATAAATAATTTTCTTTATATCCTCGAGTCCTGCCTCGAGAGGCAGACTGCTTGGATAAATATTCTTCCAACTCTTTTCAGAGACTTTGTCATCAGCGTGAAAATCTATGTCTGTTATTATGAGGGTGGCATACCTCAAACTACACTTATCTGTGCTATGAGGCAATTCAACAGTTTAAACTAGCAAGGTGCGTGAGCGACGTATAAGGTAGCCTGTTGAATCAATTGTGTTAATTATGAGTTGCCCAATGTTATTTGCCACATGTTGACGCCTTTTAAAGAGTCCACTGGGTAGGTTCTACGAGTAAGCATTTCGACGGTCAGAGCGGACCAGGTAGCTTTTAAGGGAAAATTCGAGTCGCATCTCCACAACACAGGTCACGTCACGCCTTACATGACCAAAAAAAATTAAATTTTAAGCATTAAAAAAGTGAACTGATGGTTTGAGTTTATGTGGGGTTGGATATCAGTTCTACAATCAAGGAGGTTTCATTTAAGGCGGATCTACTGCCGAGGGCACCACCACATGTGAGGGGCATGTGGACCCAGCTAGTTCTCGCAATCTCAGTCATGAAGTCACCCGAGTTGGCGGGACTTGATGCCCTGAATAAACAATTGTGTGGGAATCAGCCCACACTGAGCGACAAACACGCTATGCAACTTACCCACGTCATATCAGTGGGATCTTAGAGGCATCATACATACATCAGTCTCCTGGACGTACTCACTGCAGGATCACTTCAAATAAAACAATCCACAAAGACTGAGTTTTATTTGTAATAGATCATAATTACATAATCCTTTTCTACAGCCAGTAAACAGTATAAAAATCCCAGTGAACGTATCAAATTAGTTTACGATCCAGAGCACCATGTAACCTGGACTAAAATACAAGTTATTCGTTAATTATAAATATCCACAAGCCGAATAAAAAAAAATTAAACGAAACAGTCAGTCATCCGAAGTAGGCCCCGAAGATGAAAAGAAAGCGATTGGAATTATTTAAGCGAATAGCGGATGTGGGTGGATCAGTGTTTACAAAGTCCTCGAGGTACGGCTGCTTCCTACTCCAGGTGACGATCAGCCAGGACTAGGACGGGTGTCCGCAGGAAAGCATCCGGACTCTGAACCAAAAGACTGTTAGGCCGATGTTGAATATGTACCATGGTCATAAAAAGATTAACCCTCTAAACAATATTTATGTAAAGATCCTGGTACAATATTATTTACTATTCCCTTAATTTAATTTAAATTTCAAAAACTAGAATCCCATGGGCATTCAAGAATGTTTGCTCATGGCGTAGCTCCGTTCATGCTTAAAGGGGTGGGTGGCACTGACAATAATACACTGGCATCTAGGGACGGCAGGGTTTTGGTACACATGCGCATAGCACTGCCCGGAAGTTTAAAATGTGCCGGAGCAGGGTGGACGGGTGGTCGTTGGCAGGTCACATCGGGCTCATAGGAGGAGCATAGCCCGTGGCCGACGTCAGATTATTCAGTTTCTATCCATTATAAAAGACAATAAGACTCCAACTAGTGAAGTTATTCCTATGAACCAAATCAACATTTTTAGGCATTCAAACTATAATTTGGTTAAAAACAAATTTTTTTACACTGACATCAATTAAAAGAATATTAAAATAAAATTAATACTTTTGAATTTTTTGATATTGATTGTACAAACTTTAATAAAATGCATTAGAAATAACAGCTACTGCATGGCAAAGTACTTTCTAGCTAAAAAAAAATAGGTTGGAGAGTTGTTTTTTTTTTTTTACAGGTATAAGGGTTTTCATATTTCAAAGAAACTGGTACTCTGAAATACAAAAATTTTTATTGCAATTCAAATGTTGTGACACAATAGTATCTTTAATTTTTTAAGTTATGTATACTGAGAATTTTTTTACTAAAAATTGTTTATGCCCCAATTACACTGGCTTAGAATCACAATGTTCATAAGAAAAAAACATTTTTGGTGTAGTATGGCTACTCTTGACATAATATATTAGAAAATTAACAAAGAAAAGTACAGTAATATCAGTCTATACATAATTTATGAAAGTTAAGACATTGGAGTGAAAGAAAATTGGTTGCTACCTAAAGCTTACAAGTAATCATCTAAATTATCCTACGGGGGCTGTTACAAGCTTTCTAGTTGTAATTTCTTCTGTATCATCTCTGTGTGTGGTTCATGGTTGTGGCTTGCGCAGCGCACTTCGAACTGGTCTTTGCTGGTAATGATGCGAGCACGGCACTTTGTTTTTGAACAATACACACACCGCCAGTACTGACATCCTTCACGTTTCTTTCTTACACATTTGAAGAGATAGTTGTTGAAGATGAGCATTGGGTTCTTCCTATGACTTTCCACAAACTGGAAGAAACCTGTAACAAAAAAAAATTACATGAAGTAAAATTAAAATAAAATACAGTGCAAAGAGTGACATTATAATTACTACTACTACAAGAAAGAATTACATTACACTATAAGCAAAATTTACACAGAAATTTTCTCAATACTTAATAAAAAAAATAACTATTTAACAAAGCCTTAAGTTATTGTCATCACAAATCAATCAAAACTATGTTTTTTTTATATGCTGTTAAAGGCATATTGCATTCCCATACATAATTTACATTTTGAAATATATGTTCTGTCATTTTAGTGTGTCAACAAACGTTGTCAGTTAACAGTCAACTATGAAAGTGTCAACCTGTGGACATGTAATGGCCAAAAGTTAAGCAAGCACAAAGAAGATACCAACAATGATTTAAGCTGGCTGATGTATTTTAAAATATAAGTCTCATAACTGTCATTTTTTAAATTATGATATTGGTTTAATGTTGTTTATTTGAGCTTGGGATAAACTATATAAAATTAAGATACAAAGTGTACATTATACTAACTCTATGGTTAAGACTCTAAGCCAAGTAAGCAACATTTGAAATAAATTTGCAGTTGAGTAAATGTGTGTTCCAATAATAATTTTTTTGGGAACTGACATATATTAATTTCAATATTGTTTTTTCTAGTTTGTTTGGTTACACACACAAAAACACAAACACTATTAAGTGTTATTCACTGCTATAAAGCTAAGGAACTAAAAATCAGAAGTTAACAAATTGTCTGAACTTGGAAAAGTTATTTTTATGGTGGTACAACTGATTATGGATCATTAAACGTTATTAATGCTGTACATAATTAGTCCATTAACACTGTGATACAGTCACCTAGGAATCAAAATGTCACAGTGTTGCTATTGCATGAAGATCATTTCTGATTAAACACTACTTTAACAAATCTTTAAAAAATAATGAATAATTTTTTTTTGTAAATAGAAAACTTCGGATTCTGAGAGAAAAGTACATACAATACACATAATCAGAGGTGTGATTCAGTTCCTTTACATACTTTGATCTTAATCAGTATTCACTTATGCACTTATTACACATCTTTCAGTCAAACACTGTTATTAACCTGTCAAAATATTAAGTCTCTGTAATCATCATCAAACACCTCTTTTCTCGTAAACAATAAAACACAAGGTTTTGCCTGGCCCCAAGTGTTATGCATATTAGAGACTTGTTTTATACTAATTTTGACATTATAGAGCACCCATATTTCACTTTTAAGATATTTTAACTATCACATTAATTCTACTTAAAATATTTCCATGTACCTGCATGTTAAAAAAAAATAATACATTGATGTTTTGTTACCCAACTACATCTCATTGGTTTGTATAATATACAAAAATGTACAATGAAAGATCTTTAATCTTGCTATAGATATTTATAGTACAATAATTTAGAACATGTCATTATGTTTCTTTGTCTCAGTAATAAATAAAAAACATAGTCGTAATTATGTTAACTTTCTTCTAAATCACTAATATGTACAGAAAATATGTAATTATTGGCAGCATTTCAGTATACCCACAGGTAAAGTTGATTCTTTAAGGGTGAGTGTTTATCACTGAGCAGGTAAGCAGGTAAGGTCACCACTTCTCCGGCTTAATTAAATATTTTCCATTATTGCCATAAAATATATTGAAAACAGTTTATACTAAAATTAAATAGTAGTGCAAATATTAATATTCTACAAGGAAAAAAAAAAACACAAACAATTTTTATGGTTGCTTTCAAAAGAAAATTATTTTCAGGTTTTTTGTCATTTATTTCTAATAGAATCAAAATAAAACATATCAAATTTTATTTATCTTAAATACAGAATAATTACTGTTTAGTAAACTAAGAAACTTTCAGAAAAATTATTTATACAAAATTGTAATTGTTATTTATTCCTATTTTTCATGTGATGATGACTTTTTAGATGATTTTGAACTCATTTTAAGTTTCTGTCTTACAATAATAGAATATATAAATTTATTTTTTTCTTACAATAAAAGTCACTTAATGTCTGAAGATCTCTTATAATCAAAACTGATTAATTTTGGAGATACTCCTTTCATTTCAAGTTTCTCTTACATTTAAAGTTTTTTTAAATTTAATATTGACATATTTTTGAAGTCATCTTATATTCAAGGACATCTAATCATCAAAATCACCTTATAATCAAGATCATTTTGCTGTTCATGGTTGCCTGATATTAGAGATCACCTTATACTCCAAGTCATATTATAATCAATGTTACCCTACACTTAAATTAGTTTATTTTTATGACATATTTTATTAAATGTCATTTTGTATGACTAAATGAATAAATAGCCAAACATTAAAAAGTGAACTGATGGTTTGATTATTCAGTTTTATTTCATTATGAAAGAAAATGATAAACTCCAAACAAGTAAAGTTATTTCTATAATCCAATTAAACTTTTGAAAGGCCTTCAAACTATCATCAGATTACATTTTTTTTTCCACACTGATATACATAAAAGAATTTCTAAATAAAACCAAATGAATGCTCTGAATGTTTTGATATTGACTGCACAAACTTTATACTGAATGGAATTAAAAATAATAACAGCTACTGCATGGCATAGTAACTGCTTTCTAGCAAAAAAAAAAAAAAAAAAAAAAAGTCTGGAGAGTTGTAACGCACTGGGATAAAGGCTGGCATATGTCATAGAAATCAGTAGGTACTCTAAAATACAAAAATCATTTATTGCAATTCAAATGAGGTTCGACAAGAGTATTAACAATAGATTCCTTAATGTTTTGCAAAGGATTGATTGTGCCAAACTTATATCAGCTTTGAATCACAAAGTTAATGTGATAAAAAAAAATGTCACGAAAAATGACTACTACTGATGTAAAGTTACAAAAAATGTTTAAAAACAGTCTAGGAACATCAATTCATATATTTTCTAAAGTACAGAAAATTGAATAAAAGAAAATTAGTTAATACTTAAAGCTTACTATTACTCAGCTAGCTTATCCTCCGGGAGCTGTTAGAAACTTCCTAGTTGTAATTTCTTCTGTATCATCTCCGTGTGTGGTTCATGGTTGTGGCTTGCGCAGCGCACTTCGAAATGGTCTTTGCCAGTAATGATACGAGCATGGCACTTGGTTTTCGAACAATACACACACTGCCAGTATTGAAAACCTTCGCGTTTCTTTCTTACACACTTGAAGAGATAGTTGTTGTAGATGAGCATCGGGTTCTTCCTCTGACTTTCCACAAACTGGAAGAAACCTGGAAACAAAACAACAAATACGAAATAAATTTAAAATAAAATACAATACAGAAAGTGTCAAATGAATTGCTACTACAAGACAAAATGTACATTTCCTTGGAAGCACAATTTACAATGACCTTAATTGAAAAAAAAATTATTTATGAGAGACATGTTTAAGTCGTTATGTATGGACATCACAACTAAATACACAAATTACATTTAAAAAACATGTGCTGTCTTTATTGTGTGCTAACACGTGCACACAATTAACAGTCAACTACGAAAGTGTTAACCTGTGGAAATGTTTTGGCCAAAAGTTAAGCAAGGACAAGTTATAGGTATTGGACAAAACTAACTGACGTATTTTAAACTAAGGTCTCACAACTGTAACTTTTTAATGATGATAAATGTTAAAATCGAGGGAAAAAATTTCACTAATTTTAGGTGACTCTAGACTGATATATTCTACATTTTTACTAACACTAATCACGGTTAGACTCCGAGCCAGATAAGCCGCAGTTGAAATAAATCTGTAAAATCTGTAGTTAGGTAAATGTGTGTTCAAAGGATGATTTGATGGGGGGGGGGGGGGGGGGGGGGGGGGGAGGAGGAGGAAACGCTCACCAACACACACGTTCATTTGTCGGTGCAAGTGGCGTGACCAAATAATTGGGGCACGGGGCTGGCACAGCGCGCTGCTGGATTGCAAATTGCACGTTTTTTGTAGTTTGTTTGTCGGGCTGCGTGCTGGCAGCCTATCACAACCTGTTTTAAACACCACTGTATGGTATATTAATTATTTTGGTATTCACTTTCAAAATGTACTGATGTTCTATAATATAGCACAACGGCTAGACCAGTATGACCATGGTCCTGAATGTGCCTGAATTGTTAGCGCCGCATGCTAGTAAAGTCAGAACTCATATTCCGATGTCAATGAGTAGTGGCATCTGCATTTCTGTGGTAGCATTCCGAGCAGACACAGAATATTTGCTGAAATATTAACATATCACATATAATTTATTACAAAAATCACAAAGAATAATAAAAAAAAGTTGTTACTGCACTTCACGATGGTTCGCAGTGTTATTTACCTGCAAGTTCTGACTTACTTAATGGTGGTAGGTGCTCAGTTTTTTTTATCATTTTATACTAAACATGCCAAACAATGAAGCCCACCACTGTTTCGTTAGTAGAAGCAATAATGGCACTTGACACCTGAAACTGTGTCGCTGCTAGCATTCAGGCACTTTCAGACTTTGACTTGCAGACACACACACCAGCTACAGATCCTCAAGGATGACGATTTATTACTGAGCGTGCACGCAAGCAATTACTCCACTTCCCACAGTTAAATATTTACCTTGTTGTCTGTAAATAGTTTGGAAACAGAGTACACTGAAATTAGGGTAATGTGGATACTGAGATTCTTTAAGGGGAAAAAAAAAAAAAAAACAATAGTTAAAGGAAAGTTGATGTTCACGTAAAAATAAAATTTAATTTCGGAATTTGAAACATTTTTTCTTGTGGAATATAAATAAGATATATAAAATGTAATGTGATTTAAATTCAGAATATTCACTTATTGGTAACCTGATCAATCATTTATAGAAACAATTGTTATACAATATTTCAAAGTAAATGGTATTGTTATTAATGCAAAAAAAATTCTTCCACAATTGAGATAGATGGCATTTTAGCTAATTTTGTAGACAGTTTAGATTGTAAGTTGTCTTACATTTAATATAAAATATACTTTTATTTTTTCTTTACAATGAAGGATGTTATACATTCGTAAGTGTTTTACAGTTGACTTTGTCTTATAATCGAGAGTGACTGAATTTAAAGATACTAATTTTGGTAATTTTATATCATGGGCCCCTTAAATTTAAATTTATTTTATATTTGATGTTAGCATAATTTGGAGGCCATCTTATATTAGAGGCATTCATTTAATAATCATAATTATCTTATAACAAGATTATATTGCTGGCTCATGTTAAGGTTGCCTTATATTCAAGTTTGTATTATACCAATTCAATGCAATCCTGAACAACTGAATGAATATAATACCTAATTTAAAAAGAAAAATTAATCAATAGTTTAATTATGCTGTTTTTTCATTAGAAAGAAGATAAGATACAAACCCAAACTAGTACATTAATTTCCTATAACCAAATGACCATTTGTTAGGTTTTCAAATATTCATACAGCAATCCCCTAACTAATATACTTTGGAAATAACAACTATTGCATTACAAACTGACTACTCTATAGCTAAATTATAAGGCTGGAGAGTCATAACAACTGGTACAGGGGGTGGAACATATCAAAAAATTAGCACTTTGAAAATTAAAAAAAAAAGTTTATTGAGATTCAAATGTAGACATAGGAGTCATTAACATTAATTTCTGTAATTTATTGCAGGTATACTAAATAATTTTCTTATTTCCAAATGCTTTTGCTCAACCTACAGTGATTTATAATCAGAATGTTTGGAAAAAAAAAAAAAAAAAAAAAAAAAAACATTCTGATGCATGATGACAACTACTGAGATAATTTAAGAAAATTGACAAAGTTATAGAAAAATCAATCCATACATAATTTAAGAATGTAAAGATATTAGAAATTAAAAATTTGGTGTCTTTCTAAAGCTTACAGGTATTCATCTAGCTTAATCTAAGAGTGTTGCCACATGCATCTTTTGATACAATTTCTTGTATATCATCTCCGTGTGTGGTTCGTGGTTGTGGCTTGCGCAGCGCACTTCGAACTGGTCTTGGCCAGTAATGATGCGAGCACGACACTTTGTTTTCGAACAATACACACACTGCCAGTACTGACACCCTTCACGGTTCTTTTTTTCACACTTGAAGAGATAGTTGTTGAAGATGAGCATTGGGTATTTCCTATGACTTTCCACAAACTGGAACACACCTGTAAAAATAACAATCCAAGATGAAGTTAGTTAAAACTAAACAAATACAGAGAGTTTAAAAATATGTACTACTATGACAAGTAAGAATTGGCATTCCCCCAGAAGCATAGTTGACAATGATATTTATTCCAATACTCAATACAAAAAACTATTTTAAAAGATTTATTTTACAAAAATATGGAGTTTTTACTTAAATATTACATTGACAGTAGCTACACACTTCAATGAATTATCATTAATCCGGCATTCCCTGATTCAGTACAGCCTGTAATGTGCTTGTGTTCAGAATTTTTTGAGATTTTAGCTTATAACTTGGACACCAGGTTGCGTTACTGTGCTGCCTGGATTTTTATTTTGCTCAGAGTTAGTTGTTAGGGTCAGTTTTCATTTCAGTACACTGTTTCCTGTTTTATGGCGTGTTACTTCTCACAATTCACGTGTGCATCCGCAATTATGTTTTGAAGACGAGATCTGGATCACGGACACACCATGATATCAGTGACTTTTATTAACAGTAATGCTCTTGTTATAGAGCAGCTTATTATAAATTGTTTTGAATACCATTGTACTGTAAATAAATTTTTATTTGGTATTCCTGTTAAAACTATATTGAATGTAATTAAAGACATTTCTCTGCAATAAAACTGTAGTACATATTATACTAAAAACTAGCAACAAAATAATTTGCTATGGGTAAATATTAATTTTTCTTAGTATAACAGTACCATTTGAGATGTAAAATACATGTAGTAATACTTATGTGTATAGAGGTATTGCATGATGACTCTTCATGTTTGAATATCCTGCATAGCTGTGTAAACAACAGCCGCAAGTATTCAAGGTGATAAATGAGACCACTGGGTTGCTGCACAACTCATTTCCTCTCCACGATAGCTGACAAGGAAAGGATCTTGTGTTGTATTTTCTGTTGTCTTATGTTATTGTTTTACCTCTATGTTTGAATTGTGTTAGTTTCCTGATTTAATTTTTTTTTTTACATTTTTTAAAAATATTTTTAAATATTTGTTTAGTCTGCAATTTTTGACCACAATCACTATTTTTTTGAGTTGTTACTTGCCTTCTTTTTAATGAGGCTTTATTGTCCTAATCTATATTTATTTTGAATATGCCTTATTTCAGTGATTTTGTTTGATGGTTAGACTACCAAGGTCTGCTGTCCAAGGTCCAAGGTATGTGCCACTACATATTTGACTTGTCTGTGTGTAAATTTAATAAACTGTGACAATTACGTTGTCCCGTCATTTTACATTTTTGTTGGTTCGTGTTAAGCAGTGAAAAGATTAATTTAAATTTACGTAATAGCGCGAGAGTTAAGCCACGTTTACACAGGTGCAACATTGTTGTCAAAACACGTTGCCACACATGTAGGCAATAAAAAAATGAAACCGCAACTGTAAAAGTTAACAACTTCCGTGTTGGCAATATGTTGGCAAATAATATTGATCTTCTCATCACTGAGCAGTAAACAGCAAAGAAATGTCAAAAACAAATGTTGGCAATATTGTTGTACATGTACAACCTTGTTGTCAACATAGTGATCAGCATTTAGTTCTGCTTGAGGCCAGTGGCAAGGCGTGGATAGAGTGCATGTGTAAGCAATGAATTGAAACATTCTTACTTAAATTAATAAAAATTGCAAACTTACTACTAGCATTTATAATGTTAGCAAACAACTATTAATATAAGAATCGAGCTGCAGACACCATTTATAAAATTACATGAAAATAAAGTTTTTTAAAAACCTTGTTCGCATCATGTTTATTAGAGCTTGCACTTAAACAACATTTATAACGATATCACTGTACGTTATAAAAAAATCACTGTTTATCAGGCCAACGACGAGCTTAGCTTGGTGTGGAGGATAATATTTCCCCTTCACCCCTCTACGTGCAAGGGAGACACATCTGTCTTGGTCATCTCAAATTTTCAGTAGAATGATAATGTCCGCAAGCAAGAAACAAGCTGCTTACAGCGTGTACAGCTGGGATGTCAACATTCAGGCGGATGGTAATGGGATGCCCAACTGAGTCGAGAGTGGGGGTGGCGCTCTGGCCAATAAGAGCTTGCAGCTGCCGGGATATAGAGAAGAAGTGCTTACATAGGGATGTCCATGACGAGAAAGCGCTGCCCCACAGGGAAAGAGGGCTCAGCCGGATACATCCAGCCTGTAGTGATGACGTGCAGTTAGAGAGAGGGGTGTCCAGCAATTGCAAACAAAGATCGTGAAGAGTCAGAATGAAAGAGACAAACGTGGTATCATTGAAACAAGCCAATTCATAATATAGTACGTTCAGCAAACATGTATAATATGTTGAAATTTTAAGGAATGGACTGGGTTATCGCTTTGTATCACTTTATTTGTTCAGTAATCAACATTTCGTCACCTTACACCATTGATAGTTATTCTACCAGTGAGGAAGAAAGAAACGAAAACGAAAAAACAAAATAACAAAACAATTGCATAGTGAATAGTGTTGCCACAGGGCATAACATAAGGGTCAAACAATCAATATATAATAATGGTAATAATAATATAGAGTGCAAGAGTTCAATGTCTCAATACTCTCCCTCATTGAAGAGTGCACTTTAGTCGTCATAACTTTAGTCCAATTCCATCCATGTGGTTTGATAGCTTCGGTCTGTGAAGTGGTTTTGTTAACATGTCCGCTAATTGGTTGTCCGTTGATATAGGTTGAATGTCAATTAGTCCTTCCTGTACGACTTCTCTGACGAAAAAGTGCCGGATCCGTATGTGTTTTGTTCGTCGGTGCATTTCCGGGTTCTTGGCTAGTTTGATAGCGGATTCATTATCGACGTAGAGGCTCGGAGTCTCACGAAGGCTGCCGAGCTCTGTTAGAAGTCCTCCCAGCCAGACCAATTCCCTTGCGGCCTCACTGGCGGCCACGAGCTCTGCCTCAGTAGTGGATATTGCAATGCTGGTCTGTCTCTGACTGCACCATGAAATTGCTCCTCCAGCATACTTGGATATTATCCCTGATGTGGACCGTCCGGTGCTGGGGTCTCCACCAAGATCCGCATCACTGTAGCATTCGAGGAAACTTGGGTCCTTTCCTGATTGGTATACGATTCCAAGTTCCTCAGTTCCTTTCAGGTATCGGAATATTCTTTTGACACGAACTATGTCTTCAGCAGTTGGTTTTTCCAGTGCACGCGAGGCAACGCCTACAGCGAACGCGATGTCCGGTCTTGTTGCTACCATTAAGTACATCAGTGCGCCTACCGCTTGACGATATGGGTAGTTTTCGATTTCTCTCCCTGATTCAGAATTCCCTTGTGGATTACTTACAATGGGTGTCGACACGCTCCTACAGTTTTCCATGCCGAATCTCTTCAAAATCTTCCTAGTGTAGTTCCTTTGGTCTACTTTGATCGTACCATCGTCTTGATGGGTTACTTCCAGTCCGAGGAAGTAGGACAGCTTCTTATGGCTGACTTTGAACTCAGATTTCAGCGCTTCCAAAAAATTGTCCAACTCCCTTTTGCTGGTTGATGCAATTAGCCCATCGTCAACGTACAGTGCTAGGATGAGTTGATCTTCACCTATTTTTCTTGTAAATAGACAGGGGTCAGCGCTACAAGTAGTGAAATCTAGGGTTTTCAGAAAATCAACGAATCTCTTGTGCCAACATCGTGCTGCTTGTTTCAGTCCGTACAAGCTCTTTTTGAGTCTGCAGACTTGATTTGTGCCGTCATTGTATCCTTCGGGTTGCTGTATGTAAATTTCTTCGCTATCATAGAGCTCACCATAGAGAAAGGCAGTGGACACATCAAATTGGGCGAGTGACATCTTCTTGCTTGCTGCGATGCTTAGGATGGTTCTTATAGTACTCATCTTCGCAACAGGACTAAATGTTTCATTGTAATCTACCCTTTTCTCTTGTGAGAACCCTTTGACGACTAATCTGGCCTTGTATCTTTCAATGTTTCCATCTGGGTTTTCCTTGATCTTGTATGTCCACTTGCAAGCCAGTGCCTTCTTGTCTTTGGGTAAGCTCTGAAGCGTCCACGTTTCGTTTTCTGTCAATGCCTTCATTTCTGTGTTCATAGCTTGTCGCCAGCTCTCGGAGTTTTTCGAATTTATTGCTTCCTGGTAAGTACCTGGGGTGTCGGGATTTTCTGTCTTAATGAGTGAAACGTATTCTTCGTATCGCTGGGGGGGTCTTATTTTGTCCCTGTCTCTCAGTGCCATTTTCTGGTTTTTGACATTCTCTGGGTCGCTGAATTCTAGGAAATCTTCCAGATCACTTGATTCTTCTTGACATTTTTCGGGAGTATTGAACTGTTTTTCGTCCTCTGATTCGATTTCCTTTTCTTGACCCTCTTGTGACTGAGATTCCTCACACTTTTTGGGAAGGGAAATTGCCATTTTCGTTGTCAATGGTTTTTCGTTGAAGACTACGTCTCTGGATCTTATAATCCGTCTTCCGTTGTTCCATATTCTGTATCCGCAGAAGTCGTATCCAACTAGGATACCTTTGATGGCTTTTTTGTCCAGTTTACCCCTTCTTTGCTTTGGTATGTGAGCGTAGCATTCGCTTCCTATTATCTTAAGGTGCTTGAGGCTTTCTTTCTTCCCAAACCAAAGTTCAAATGCAGTCTTGTCTTCTATTGTGGTTGGACCAGTTCTATTTAGAATGTAGACAGCTGTATTGGTCAATTCAGCCCACAATGCTTGAGGTAGGTTGTCATGAGTGTGTAACATAGCTCGAGCAGCTTCCACGACCACTCGGTTGTCTCTTTCTATGTATCCGTTCATCTCGCTGCAGTAGGGCATCGTGAGAATCTGTTGGATACCTTGGTCATCTAATAATCTCTTTATTTTGGAGTTGTCAAATTCTCCGCCGTTATCACTCAGAAATGACTGTGCCTTGTGACCAGCACGTTCACATTCTTTCAGCACTAGGAGGAATTTTTCATAGACCTCAGATTTTTCCTTTATGAAATATATGAATCGAAATCTCGTGAAATCGTCTTTGAATAATACATAATAACGGGAACCTGAACATGATGGTTCGAATGGGCCGCATACATCGGCGTGGATGATTTCACCGGGTGCTGTGGCTCTTTTCCTTCTGCCAAACTTGAGTCTGTGTGCTTTGCCATAAACACAGCCTTCGCAAACTTCAGAATCTATCTTGACAGTTATGCCTAGTTCTCGTTCGATGAATGCCTTTACATGCTTCTTATTTTGATGTGCTAAGCGTTCATGATAGAGCTGCAGAAGATCTTCGTCGCTGGATACAGAGTTTACATGATTAGCACTGGATAGGTGCAGTTGATACAGTCCACCATTCCGCATTCGGGAGCCGGTCAAGATGTTCTTGTTATTGACTTGGAAACAGCATTTCTCGGCTGTAGAAACGAACTTGCTGCCAGGGTTTTTGTCCTGAGCAGACAAGACAGAAAATAGGTTTTTGCTCATTTCTGGCACGTACCAAACATTAGAAAAGGTTAATTCTCTCTGTGTACCGTCAATGTAGGTGTGCACAACAATATCGCCTGTACCGATGGCTGGCACACTAATGCCATTTGCTGTTGTCACCTTATGGGGAGAACTGAATTCTTTAACAGACATAAAAAGAGACTTGTTGTTGCAAACATGGTTTGTGGCGCCATTATCTACAAACCAATTTTCATTATCACAGTTGGCGGAAAATACATCATTGTTGGTAGCATATAACACCATGTTGCTGTCAGAAAGGTCTTGAGATTTATTTTTAGGTGGCCTACCATCCCTTTTCCATTGTATGCAATTCTTAATAACGTGACCTTCTTTATGGCAGTAGTAACAGGTTACTTTGGACTTGAAATTATGTTTGAATGCAACAAGTGCCTCTTGTGAGTCTAAACATTTGGCCTGAGAGCCTTTGATTGCTAATTCTCTTTCGTGGGTACAGAGCTGACTGGTTAAATTCTCAACCGTCCTTTCACTTTTAGGCATTAGAAGCCAGCTGGATTTGAAAGAGAAATACTCAGGGGGCAGAGTCTCCAGAACCTTACAAACGAGTAACATATCTGGCAGAGTTTTAATTTCCATGCTTTCAGACAACTGTATGTTGAGGTTATTCCAAATATTTTTAATCTTTGACAGGTGACTAGCCATGTCGTCATTGGAATCTGACTTGTACGTGAAAAATTGCATACATAGACAGAAAGCTTTATCTTCAGTAACACCTTCATATAATCTATGTAACTCTTGCCAGACTTCCTTTGAAGTGTTGTACCTCATTACTTGTGTTAAAGTTTCTTCTGTCATGTTACTTGTCAGAATCAATAAAGCTTTCGTGTCCGCATTTTGGTAGAAGTCTAATTTGGTATCATGAGCTGTTACCTGTTGAGCAGAAGCCGTTGGATCGGGTGGGACAGGCTTGGTCAACTTGCCGATGACAACGTCCTCACCCCCGGGAATACTTCTGAGTAGGATAAGTACCTTGTACTTCCATGTAGCCCAGTTGTTCTTTCCTTCGAGATTGCCAATGTTTACCTTCAGATCCATTTCGAAAAACTTCGACCAACTAATGGATCAAGAACTTGAAACGGGTTAACACACGTGCAACGAAAAGATAAAGTCGATAAAAACAGTCCTGCGATCCTGGGCCCATAACCTGTTGAAATTTTAAGGAATGGACTGGGTTATCGCTTTGTATCACTTTATTTGTTCAGTAATCAACATTTCGTCACCTTACACCATTGATAGTTATTCTACCAGTGAGGAAGAAAGAAACGAAAACGAAAAAACAAAATAACAAAACAATTGCATAGTGAATAGTGTTGCCACAGGGCATAACATAAGGGTCAAACAATCAATATATAATAATGGTAATAATAATATAGAGTGCAAGAGTTCAATGTCTCAATATAATATTCTCAAATTGTAAGCACTGCTTACGATGTTTACACAGAATATTTGCCCCCTGCTTGAGGTTCTACCTGGTAAGGTGTGTATTTACTTTAATAGCAATGTATAGGAATCGGTCAGTTTGTGCCTTATGTTGCTTTTTTTCTCCCAATGTTATTAAGTATATAAGTTATAAGTTTATCTGAACTAGATATTCTTGTGAAATTCTTAAAACTACCTCATAATCTACTCCAACGAACACATAATCCACAGTCATCAAAATATAGATCTTGCAATAAATCTTGTTCAGAATACTTTTGGTGACTCTAAAAAGAAGGACGCACTCAAAATTGACTTTGACGTCTGTGTAAACACTGACTAAAAATGTCTACAACTGACATGGCTGCAAGAAACACATATTCCTCAAACAATGTCTTGAACTGAACTATATTCTGATAACAATTTTTTTTTTAAATTTTTTATGCCTTGTGTTGTAAACAATTGTTGCCAACATTTGTACAATTGGTTGGCAACGAAGTTGCCAATTGTTGGCAACAACATTGTGCTGGTGTAAACATGGCTTTAAACAACAGATAGGCAGCCCTTTGTCTGGCTGCAATAGATCCCTCGAGAACCCACACAGATCAAGCAGCTGCATGCTCGTTCAAGGATCACTCGAGCTGAGTGTTCTGCCCATAACAGCACCTAGACTCCACCTGGAATCCCTCTGGAAAGCAGTTCATTTCAATCAACAGGGGTCTACCTAACCTCGTGGAAAATTTTGCTGTAAAATATTTGAAATAGACATAATCACAGTAAGTTAATGAAAAAATAAACGCATTCTCACGTTGTAATCATAACTTGTTTTTGCGCAGGGGGAAAAAACACTTCAGACAATGTGGGAAGTTCAATTTCAAGGCATGTGGCATTTGCTAAACATTTATTCAGAGCTTTTTAACATGGCCAAAATGGGTTTTTTCACACAGTATTTCAGAACTTTTCCAAATTATACAAAAAAACACCCAAAGTTACACTTATAATTTTTTGCACACTTCTCCACGCTAAAATGAAAGGGTGATAGCATGCAGTGGCATAGCCAGGATTTGTGTATGGGGGGTGTTAAGAAGCATGCCCCCCCCCTTCCCCGTATTAAAGCGGGGGGTCCGGGGGTCCTCCCCCGGGAAAATTTGGATTTTAAGGTGTAAAATATTGCTTTTTTTAGCAGTTTTCGGTACTTAAATTTAAATATTGTAATGGTAAAAATTGTATTAATTTTAATATGAAATTTGTTTGCGTGATGAATAAGAAATTAATTAAAGATTTGATGCTAAGGGGGGGGTTTGAACCCCTAAAACCCCCCCCTGGCTACGCCACTGATAGCATGAAGACAGCACTCTTGCTCACTGCCTTCCGGCTAGAAGCGGCTGAGCATTTGATGCCTGGCCAGTGTCATCTTTAGTCATTTCCTGTTTCTGTCCAAATAATTATAATGATAGGCAAGAAAGTACCTTGATATGCTCAGACATCATCCCCAAGACCTCATCAGGAAAGACTGGAGTGAACCAGACAAGATGCACACACTGCATGTCAGAAAGACAGTTCCCAGATTATCTTGCCTTCCCTGCAGTTGGGAGTCACCACCAAGTGCCCACAAGCAGAAACAAGATGGCGCTGAATGTTTTGCTGACCCAGACTACCAATTGCTAGTGCTACATTATATCTTATTATTATTGATTCTGGACAGGGGCATTGCTAGAATTATTTTGAGTAAGTTTTCTTTTTAATTGAGTTTTAAAATAAAATTTTCACACTAAAATCTCAGAGAAAGTAGACTTTTAGAAGTCCAAAGTTTACTTTAGAAATTTAAGTAGTGATAATATAACTGAACATTTTAAATGTTGGTTTTTTTATTTAATTGTGTTGATACTTTTTTTAAGTTAATTGTTTATTGCTTTCGTTAAAACATATAAAAAATACATATATATTAATGTTACTTAATACATGAAACATACATGTCAAGTTTGCATGAAAGAAATGCATACAACCGGCATTAAATATAGACTTCTTGCAAACAAAATTTCTGCAGCTTCTGTGTATGAGGCATGTTGGACTGGATTACAATTATCCTTCTAAATTAAGCTCTCTGTAACGTTATGTAGCACATATAGTTGCTGCCTCAGCTTTTGAATTCTAATAATGACTGAAAAAACAAATGGTATTTAAATGTTTTTACAAAATGAAGTAGTCAGTAATTGCTGAAATTTTCTTAGCCTCTCTTCACTAGTTTTTTTAAAATTTAAATCCTTGAAGAAAGGGGTCTAGACCTAACAGAACTCTCCTCTGTCTATGTCACTGTTCTGGATTACATTTGAAATCATCTTGAATTTGGAGATGTCATATTTATGATGCTAACTCATTTCAAGTTACCAATATTTGAGTTTTCTCAAAAATTCCATGCCTTGAGTTTGGATGCATATGATGTGTAACATTTGAGAACCAAAAGGGTTATTTCTTCCCTAGTTTCGATTGCGTGATTATCATTTTGAATAAAAAAAATTGATATCAATGCATTTCCAACACCCATCACTAGTTAAAATGTGACATTACATTAAATAACATTTCTGAGATTTGGGCAGAACTCCATAAATAATAATTAGCATCCCAACCTACATCACATAGGTGTGGCTCCACAGGACCAAGTTCCACGGTGTTACGTCTGGCGATCGAGGGGACCACACAACACAACCATCATGCCCCTCCCGTCATCCAGGAAAGGGGTTGCTTTGATGCCGTTGTACAGTGCATGTGAAGTGAGCCGGGGCACCACCATGCAGAAACCCCACGTTGTTCCTCACAGATAGTAACACATCTTCCAATGGCCAGTTGCACCATTCTGCTCTTCGATCCGTGATCTAATGATCTTAGCCAAAGAATTATCTAAGGATCATTACATTGCGCCAACACATATTGGGACTTTGTTCGCAGCAGTGTCGAAGATGTTAGGTGCATTTCTATTGGCGGGTTGGAACAATATAAGGTTGCTACAACTGATTGTGACACTGCAAGCAAATAATTGTTGCGATTGCCACAAGATAGCAGCACAAAAAATAGTTGCTGCCTCATCTTTTGAATTCTAATAATGACTGAAAAAAACATACTGGTATTTAAATGTAAAACGAAGCAGTCAGAAATATGAATATGTTTTAACTAAAAATACAGCTTCTATTTAATGTGGAAAGTAATCGTAATAAAATGAACTAGTGCTTAAAGCTGACACTAAAAGGCTGCACCCTGCCCAAAGCCCTGCTCACCGTGGAGGGCCTGAACATGATACTTTAATGTTTGCACCTGTAACTGTGCCGGATTGTGTTTCCGAACTTCTTTTGGCCTTCCCTGCCACCCAATTTATGTCAAACAATTTCCATTCAACCTTTACTGTTAGCATGGTAGGAGCAATAAAACAAGTGGGTCGAAGACCCCCCAAACAATCTGCTATAAAAATTAAATTCTCAGGCAGAATAACAAACCAGCAGTGTTTACATAATTTATATCTGATATTTGTTAACAAACTACATCAGTTATCATGTTAAAATAAAAAGTTTATAAATTTCGAAAAAATTACAGTAGGATTCAACATTAAAATATTTTTTTGAAGCTATTTCTACGATATTTTGATATTGACTAGTGTTGATTTTAGATTTAAAAAAAAAAAAAATTATCTTGAATTTAGACCCCTGTGAAAGGGGGTGATCTCAATCTTCTGCTTCAGCCTTGCACGGACACACCGCCATCGCAGCTCACTCCCACCGGAGACCACTGCACGCCAGCTTCTTGCGGATGGTCTCCGTGTCGGCCTCGTGGTTGTGCTGCGCGTGGCGCACCTCCAGCTGGTCGCCGTGGGTCACCACCCGGGCACGGCACTTGGTCCTGTAGTTGCGCGCGCACTGCCAGAACTGCCGGCCCGCGTGCACGTGCTCCGAGTTGAACAGGAAGTCGCCCCAGATCAGCTGCAGCTTCCCCTTCCTGCTGTGCACGTACTGGAACGCTCCTGCGGGAAGAAGATGGGCGAATCATGGCTTGCTACCTGGTGTTACAACCACACACCATATCATCATAAAGCATTTCCAACTAGATTTAAAATATACACATAAAAAAAAACTGGTCCAGTCACAAAATTACACCCAGGAACAAACACTTAAAATTATACAGTCCAACCACAATTCATACAAATCTTTTTGGAAAACTGCAATATCTAAAATCGTTAAACTGCCATGCACCGCTTGTGGTGCTGATATGTAGATGGAGCACTTAACAGAGTGCACGAGTGAATGAAACAGGAGCACCTTCCAGTTCACTGCCACATTACGTAATTCAGAAAATTCTGGTTGACCTTTCCGGGTTATCGAACCCACATGACGTTGGTGGGAGACTAGGCATCTGCAGTCGTTGCCCCAGTCGTACTAGTATACTTTCGCCAGCTCTCAGCACGACCTTCGCCTATCACATTTATAACTTCGCACTTAATTTTTTTTTTTAATTTTATTATTGAGAGTGAGAAAGCAAGAACCCTCGATTAGAAAACACCAAGGATACGTAAGGATTCTAGAGACCACCACGGATTCTGATGGTAGTACATGTACACATTCAACTGAGCCAAATGGTAATTAAAAAATATTTTTCTTCACACCACTAATGAGGATTTTCAAATGTATCCATTGCCATGACAATTAAATCAGAACATAACCCATCAAACAAAACTTAAAATTACGATGTATTTAAAAGCTTTTAGATCCACCACTATATAAATATTACTAATAATTATTACTACAAATATGATGAAACTCATAAGCAAATGCAGAAACATAAAAAAAATTAATGTGTAAGATGTTTTTCACATGGCCAATTTTATGGTAAAATTGGCTACCGGAAACTGAGTCCAGCTATAAAACCATGCCACTCCTTGGTCACCATTCTTAACACGGTAAAAAGCAGTGAGGGAAAGATTAAATTATGTGCAGACAGAATGTGAATACAGTAGTTGTTAATAATTGAAGTTTTGAGAAGCGAGGAGGGAGGTGAGACAAGGGATTTAATGTCAGCTGACAGTTGTGGTGCATGGAACAGCTCACATCCATATATATATAAAAATTGGATGTTGGTATGTATGACGTTGATAAACTCGGACACCGTTTGACCGATCACCAAAAAAAGTTGGCACATTGAAGTGTTTTTTCATGGAGGTTTTTATGTTAACCATTTTATGTAAATCGCCTTTAAATGGCACTGCAGCATACCAACTTTTAAACCGTTCAACTGATTACCATGAAAATTGACATACAAAGATATTTGATCACTGAGAATATTTTCGCGACATCCATTTCTTTATAACTCGCCACTGGATGGCACTACTGCGCATGAACTTCTACACCGTTCAGCCGATCACCTGGTATACAATTGGTATACATAGATCGTAGATATTTTCCAAAAATATTGTTTATCCACTTACGTTATACTATATATTATTATTAGTTTGAATTATTTTAATTTGATTTGATTATATGGCGATTGGAATAGTCAAAAATATTGTTCATTGACATAAATTATAGATAAAAATATACGTATTTAATTTATCATCATCATGATAAATTAAATATATTTTTATCTATAATTTATGTCAATGAACAATTTTTTTTATTTTTTTATTTTTTTAAGTTTTTAAACTGTGTTTCACATGAGAAACACAGTTAGCCTAAACCACTGTAAAGACATCCCAAAATAAAATTAGGCTCTGCTGTTTTTTTCTTCTTCAAATATTCAGCCACAGCTTGTGATACTTTCACCATAATCATAAAACATTTTATTTCGTGAAATAGCACAGCACCTAACATTGGGAACTAGAAGTCAACACGCATGGATTGGTGTAACCATTTTAAGACAGTTTGGTTTCCCCTGTGAAATTATCAGGCTATAAGTTGTTAGAAAAATTGGTATCTAACAGGGTGTAAAAGCTATCTTGCTATGACAAAAATTTCATTGAATGACTCAGATTTGAAACTTAAGCAAAAATAATAATAATTGATTAAATCTAATGTGGTGGTAATTTGCATGGTTCACACCCAAAATAGAAGGGTGACAATATCATGAGCACAGCAGTAGTGAAAATAATATCTTTACTTGAACTGTACAGTCCTACATGTCCAAGTCTTCAAATGAGAAAAACTATCAAGGACTAGGACTTCTACCTGGTACAAACACCGATCACGAGTTGGAAGTCCTGGCTGAATTACAAAAGACGAAGAATATTCACCAACTTAGAATGTAGTATAGCCCTTCATGTGGGCATCTCTAACAAGTGTGTGTGTATACAAACACACACACACACACACACACACACACACACACACAGATACATAGTGACAAATGCAGTTCACAGTAGAGTTAAATTTTGATGATTAGTTATGATTAAAGAGCATAAAAAAATGTTACAATATTTTTGAACAGATATTTCAAATGTTCTCTGAAAAGCTAAATCATATAACCATCACTGTTAGAATTACAAAAATAAATAAATATTTACAGTAAAAAAAATCACTTATGACAGTATTATCATTAGTTTCTTTACCAATAGTTTCAAAAGTGTTGGATATACATAAGTAAGAGAAGTAATTTTTTGGTAAGAAGGTTCTGGGATAAAAAAAAAAGAACTAAAGAAGTGTTTTAATTTAAAAAGTATTTTAATATTCTTAAATAATCATCCAAAGTGTTACTTGAAAAAATATATAGATATAAATAAACAATTTAAATGCATTAAAGTATTTTAATATTCTTAAATAATCATCCAAAGTTTTACTTGAAAGAAAAAATATATATATAAATAAATAAACAATTTAAATGCATTAAGGAAAATTTATACACTGTACATGAAACACAACTACAATTGAATTATGATTTGTAAAAAAAAGAAATACGCAGTACAGTAAAGCAACATCAGATAAAAATTACTGACAGGATGATGCCATGTACAATAAATTAATAAATTACGGTTATGACCAATTATTACCTGCAATCAGCCAGTAATATTGTCAGTACTAGAGTTAAATTACATATCTTACTATATTGATCAAAAACCGGTAGTGAAAACACCTTTGAGTCAGGAATCGCATTCAATAGTTCAAAGGTCAAACAGGTTGATGTGCATAAGCTGCAACTAGATTCCTTGCTAAATACCTTCCTTTATTTGAAGTCAATAGCATACTACATCTGAATGCAATCAGCCCGGGGGAAAATAATTTTGTCGGGTCTCCTTCCTTCTATTTAATGTACAACTTTTCAAACCCCATTATTAAAAAAATAAAAATCTAAAAACTACAACCGTTACTTTGGCCATAACTATAGATGTGAATGTTGCACGTATCATTGCTTGTAAGTTGTAAGGTTTCCTATGAATTCTTTAAACAATAGACTTGTAATTTTTGTTCTATCAGGGTAAAACCCAAACATGGAAAAATATCTGGAAACATCTGGGCACCATGTTGTGCCTCCCCTCCCCCCCCTCCTTCTTAAATGACCCAACCCTCTCAACGACCCTAAACTAGACCCTAATAAATATTAGAGATAAAATAGAATATTTAATTTTCTGAATAAATTAGCAATATGTACACTTTAAAATAAAGGCATTTGTAGTAATTCCCAATTAACAAGATTTTCAAAGCAGTACTACTTTGATTGTAAGATGCGTTAAAAGAAAAATTTTATTAAAAAGGGGAAAATTGTATTCAGAGCTAAATCTTTTAAACTAACGCAGGAAATTTTCTTAAGAGGGACTTTCTTAAGAGGGTTATACTGTATTTTCAAAAGGAAACCATCGCGGAGCAAGTGGAACGCAGTGCCGCTCCGAACATCTCACTCTTGACCTTCTTCCGGTTGATGATGTCCGTGTGGGGCTCGTGGTTGTGGGCGGCGAAGCGCACCTCCAGCAGGTTCCCGTCCGTGACGGCGCGGGCGCGGCAACGCGTCTTCCTGTAGTCGACGCACTGCCAGTACTGCCGCCCGCCGCACTTGTGCTCCGTGTTGAAGAGGAAGTCGTTCACCACCAGCTGTAGGTTTCCGCGCGCGCTCTGGACGAAGCACGGAGGGGCTGCGGGCAGAAAACACACACCCCCGGGCGCATTAACTTGGGCATCCGATCACGTGGCTGTGGGATCCACCCTTCAAACCCGTAAATCTTTATCACTGCTCGTGCTTTCGACCAAGATTGCTGGAAACAGAAATTAACATCTTTCCAGTCATTACGCTTACAAATAAAAAAAAGCTAATACTTGAATCACAGAGTATTTTTTTTTTATAACTTCAACTTAAAAGTGCACATATCCTTCATAAAACTGTAATACATTTGGGGTTTTAAAAAATAGTTATGCACAGAGTGATAAGGGACCAGCCATTATTTTGCTTCTGTTTATCAGTACCCATGGCTGTTCATACCATGTTAACACAAATTCATCATAAATAAAGGGTTTCCGTAGACAACTTCCTAGTCGGCCATTTTTTTTATGAACTTAGGTCTCAGCATTACCTACTATTTCAGTCATTTCAATTTAAATATGCAATGAATGTACATGCCAATTTATGTAAAGGATTATTTTTTGCTGTTTATTCTGTTAGAGGTCACAGAAGCTAAATGGTAATGTTTTACATTACATTTGTTTTTGATTAAAAAAAAGTTATTTTGTTTAAACAACTTTTTCAAACATAATTGTAACAAACAGTAGCCAAACATTATTTTACATACACATATAATTTCCAAAATCATTGGAGGGGAAATAAAAAAAACACTGTTGTTATCAAAATGACTTTTTATACAAATTCATCAGGAAATAACAATAAATAAAAAGGCTTAAAAATATATTTAAATATTCAAATTCAATATTTTTGAAAAAACATTACTTAATTTACACATTTCCAACATTCATTAATGTTTTAATTTCAATACGAGAACAGTTTGATATGATTAAGGCATTATTAGGTTTCCTGGTTGGGTGTTCTTGGAATGCCAGCTAGCTGAATCCACAATACCAACAAATAGCTTAAGATTTAGAACTCCCAAATTAGATAATATGTACCCTTATTTGATGGTATGGCAGCATCCATGTTGAAGAGGAAGTGGTTCAAGAACAGCATTAGGCTTTCAGTGATCCACCATGCCTGATGGTTCAGCACCAGTGAGGAATGAACGGCGTTAAGCCAAATGAGTGAACTTAAGCTATAAACCTTTAATTTTCAGCCAAGGTTGAAAACACTTTAACAGTACGCATATAAGTGGAAGTCGGAATCTCTCGGAATTGTACATACGAGCCTTTAAAATGTACAATATGAATTTAGTTTTTGTACTGAAATGTTTATCCTTAAGTTTGCCTTAAAAATATTTGCTGCCAAAATCTTACAGATGTATTTGCTCAACAACTAAGTGTTTAGCAATCGCGGGAGATACCACCTGATAATCTAGCATTTTCAATAATTCAGCCCCTGCAAAGTCCCGGATTATTGTAATGCTTCATATTTGGGGTAGGGACTATACAGTACAAAGCCTGTTTGCTGCATCTCGACTTGTGCAGTTCTGCTTTGCAGCTGAGAGCTCAACCGTTTTCCTTTTCCCTCATACCATATCTCCTTGTTCCTTCATTGCACAACCAAGGTCAAAGGTATAGTCCCAACAGGATGAGCGTTATATACTGTGCCATGACACCTACCGTTGCCTGTACTTCGTCGCTAACATTAGTCAAACTTATGTATAAGTGCCTGCTTAACTGGAAGCTACTCTTCCTCTCAACCCTAGCACTGGACAATCAAATTTCCAGCTGTTTTCCTTCTTTAAAAGTGATGTCACAATTCCAATCAGCTGGGTAAGCTACTGTACCCAAGTAAATATTTTTAAAAACTGCTCCTAAATATTTTTTCAAAGAAGATAAAAAAAAAGTTGGCGATTATAATCATGCAGATACTATAAATGATTAAAAACAAAATGTACTACTATGTTTGTCATTTTATCTCCACAAACTAAATGTTTATCTAATACATTGTCTTCAGGTAAAAAATTATTTGTACATACACATGTCCACAGCAAACTGTACAGTTTCTATGATATCATTTTGCATATTCTATGATACAATACAAAACAATTTGATCATTTGCTAACAATATGACACAGATAAAAAATAATTGTCAAACCTATCTTAAAGTTATAACAAGTTAGTTATTTGTTTTCATTTAGTGTGGGTTTTTTTCATTATTGCATTACATTTTATTTTAATTTTTAACAGGTCTCAAACAAAATATCTTGTCTAAAATACAATTTTTCAGTATACACAAAGTAAATTATGAGTGACAGACTGACAAAAATATGTACATATCCTCAATATAACCTTAAGAATTGTATTTTCCTCTTCATTATATATGTACTTTTAACACGAGAAAAAGGTTATAGTGTCACTTTAATTCCAAAAAAAACCTTTTTACATATCATCTGGTTTCTAATGAGATTACTTTAGAGTATGCACATATTTGTATTATAATCTACAAGTGAATAATTAATACAGAAATATAGAAATGAACTTACCTACAAACATTCTTCTTACAATAAAAAATAATAAATATGCTTCATATATTAATGTACAGTGCGAAAAACAATTAGTAACCACACAAACACACATTTACTCAGCATTGCAATCATAACTGATAAAAACTTATTTACAGTGGAACCTGGCAACTACGAGATCTGACAATGGCAGCCCTTGTAACAGCCAAATACTGATAAAAATTCATTTAAAAAATTAAGTTTCAAGTTAGATTTTCACACCTTCCAAAAATTTAATATTATATCTCAAAAACAGTGCACAGTAAACAATATTCATAAAACAAAAAGTGTTCCAAATTTATTTATGAATGAAAAAGAACTATACTAAAGTATTTGTATCTTTAACAAATTTAATTTTATTTGATAATCTCTATCTCTACATGATCAGACATTCTGACCTGATGAGAACAACTCAGTTGAAAAACTACAAGCTCTGCGTCTAAACTGCATTACTTGCACCACTGCCTGGACAGCTTAGATGAAAAACTATCTAAACTGTTCACTTGGGCACGATAGATAAGACATAAAAACACTTTGGAATGAAGTGGGGGAAGTGTTTAAGGAGGGGAGAGAATGCCGATTGGGCTCCTTGCAGGGTCCCTCCCACTTTCTCCTCTCTTCACTGTGGCTGTTAGCGAAAGAAGTCTCCCTTCCTCGCCTACAACTCCCCTACCACCTCTTCAATGTTGTCTTGCGTACATAGCTACAGTCTTCTTTATACATTTACTTTGAAAATGGCGGCTTTTGTGTTGTAATTTATAAATTCAATATTTTTCCTAACTCCCACTCTCCCACTTGCTGCTTTAAAAGGGGCTGTGTCAAACATTTGAACTGATGAAAGTGGCACCAGATATGCTGTGACACATGTCTGTGAACAAACTAGTTTATATTTGGTGCTGCCATTTGTAAAATTGATATTTTAAAGAGGAATGTCTTTTTTTTCTCCCTAGAAACAATTATTTACATTTTGTGTGTTACTTCTGAACATTGTTTTATTTTATTTTTTGCCCGCAACAAATGACTGCTTGGCACAGAATTCTACGCTTCTGGGTAAAAACTTTAATTTCCTTTTTTCCACAGCAAAAGAGTTAAGAAAAAAATCAATTTAAACTTAGTTAGTCCTGCCTAGTTTCTCTTCCTTAACAAAGAAGTACGAAAACAATTGAGGCAACTCAGGACAATGATGAAGTAAAAAGGATGAAGACAAAAGGCATAAATAGTTAAATAAAGATTGTGAGAAATGTGATAATTGAGATGTTTAAGCGACCAGGGTAAATAAACTGCACTTAGAAGGAAGAAGAAACTACAGTAAACTCCCTATTATCCGCGGTCGGATGATCCGCGGTGCGGATTATCCGCGCATGCTACAAAAAAATACAGTACAAATGTAAACCTGTATTTTATTACAAGTGAGCAAATTTGAACTCTACTGACGAGTGTATTGTGTGCAGTATACAGTAAAACACCACAGGCCTTCTCGGAACTCACGCAGTAGGCTGGCATGCGTTGCTATTTTTGCCTCTGTCGCGCTTTGTTTCTAGTCGTATGGTTGAGCACTTTTATGTTTACATTACTGAAATGTATTGTATGTTAATAATTCAGTAAAATACTAAAATTTTAGTATCATTTAAAATTTTTTACTGTTGATTGTAACTTTTACTGTACATAAAGTTTTAGATTTTTAAGTTGAAATTAATGTTTCCTTTTTTTGTTTCCCATTTTCGGCTCTTTTGCGGATTATCCGCGATTTTCACTATCCGCGGTGGCCCTCCCACTTAATTTCGCGGATAATCGGGAGTGTACTGTATATGGGATGAGAATCATGGTGACCATTTTCTTCTAAAGGTTTTCTCCAAGCGAGCTACCAAAAAAGCGCTTCTGCTGGATTATGGACGTGTGGGGCTCGTGGTTGTGCTGCCAGTGACGCACTTCGATCCGGTCTCCCTGCGTCACCACACGCACCCGGCACTTGGTCTTGCTGTAGTTCACGCAGGCCCACGAGCGACGCGTCCCCCGGCTGTACTCCGAATTGAACAGGAAGTTCTTGAAGATCAGCTGCGGCTTGCCCCTCTGGCTGCACACAAACTGGAAGCTACCTGCAACCATTAATCACGCAAATTATTCCTAGAAACTAGGCCTACGAGTTCTCACGCTTAGGGTAAGACAGCATCCGGACGCTACCAGTGGTCTTTAAATTTATTCTGAACAAGGGTCAACTGTTTCCTTAATTATGTTGGACCATAGTATACCATACACATAATATCACCATAGTAACAATGATGACATTTTCTTCACAAGGGTTTGTTTGGTGTAGTTTGCCAGATAATAAAAGTAACAATGAAATTACTCATGCTTTGTTAAACTATTTATTTATCTTAGTATCTTTATGTATAGGCAAAAGGTGGAATTATTTATCGCAAAAATATATTTTCCCATTTGAATATAACCATAAAGCAAGCAATGTTTGTGACTGTCGGACATTTTTTTATAAACACCATAATCAGCATGTACTATAATTAAAGGCAGTGATTATTAACTGTACATTATACTTTGTCATTGAATAACAATAAAAGTAATCAACTAACAACCACAATGTGTTTAGCCTGACCACCACCATTCTGAAAAATGTATATGTAAAATAAGAAACTTTATACCACAATCTTACAACTTCTTAGCACCAAATGCATGGAAAACTTTTGACTGCTTTTTTTTTTTTTTTTTTTTTTTTTTTTTTTTTCAAAAAAGACATCAGGAAGCAAAGTGAATCTGTATTGAAAGAATCCACATCCAGTCTGGCTGCCTGGTGCTTGCAAATCAAGATACTCCACCAATACCACACACTAAGTTAAAACTCCCTATGGTGCAACTTTGTCAAGATTACAGACACTGAATTACGTCGCACAGTGACGCAACGATGTGGCTAATGAGCATTCCAGAGTTACCCTAATTCATCAAAAGGTGTAAAAGCAGGGATGTTATTCAACACCTGTAATTTAAAATTTAACTGTAACCAATTTTGTATAGATTGTGTAACACAAAAAAATATATAAATTATATGTGAATTTTATTTCTGATATCCATAATTTTGCTTCGTTGATTTTTTTTTTAACTGCACTACATTCATAACTATATAAGAATAAAATGTTACATTTTTTTCTATACAGCAAACAAATACGCTCAAAATATTTCTTTAACTTCATAAATTATCCAGTAAATATGCTTTAGTTTGATTACTTGTGACAAAACACAAAAAAATAAATTCACTGCAATGAAATATTAATTTAATTAATAGTAATGTATACATTTATGCATTAAGTCATCATTCATTTTTTCAAGTCATAGCATTAAAAAAAAAATATTCTGTGCCAGGTCATAGTTATATTAGTCAAATATCTTTCTGTTTATAGTTTTACAATTATCTTTATTTTACAGTAAAAATTAAAATCATACTCATAACAGCCTTTAAAACTACAAATTTATTGAGAATAATAATTTTACAGTTCATGCTTCACAGAGAAACAATCATTTAAACTTCGTGATAACAGGTTTCATGATTGTGTCAAACAGCAGAACCAAACCACAGCACTGATGTAACCACAACCAGGGTAAGTGCAGTTCATTAACGCACAATGACAGGTCTTTAAACAGGAATTATATGGTAAGCACATTCCGTAATCCCTCACTAATCTGGCTGCTCTTGGTTAAGATTTTTTCGGGTGAATTCCTGCTGTTGACCCTGGCCGCCAGTTTGCTTTACTGCGCTGCCACATTTTTAGTCTGCTCACAGTTTATAGTTATTGTATATTTTCATTTCAGTGCAGTGTTACCTGTTTTCTACCCAGTCACACATCACACTTTCACATTTGGTACTCCTGTTAACACTATATTGGTGTTCATTCGCTAATGCTGCATGGCCGTGGTCAAAATGTGCCAGATTAAAGACTTGTCACTGCATTAGGCCAAGAAAGAGAGAGAAGTCCGTAAGAAGCTTTTCAATCGGAAGTTAGATGAGTGAAGATATAGTTAAAGAGGTCCGCACAAAAAGGCTCAGGGGTCAACATGGATGGCCAGTGAGCCAATCAGTCGCAGGGATGCAGCCAGTCCAGCATGATGCGGATGTGCGACTCGTGGCAGTGGGCGGGGTGGACGGCGGTACGCTGGCCGTCGACGGTGGCCATCCGGGCCTCGCAACCCGCGCCCCACACACCGGAGCACTTCCACAGCTGCGTCTCCCCTGCTCCCTCCAGGGGCTCCGGGTGGTACAAGTAGCCCTTGTGCAGCACCAACTCCTCTTCGCCCCACGCAAACAACACCGCGCCTGTACACACGACACGCTGCTGTAGCCGGTTCACACAGCCCTCTCGAACCCTTCTACTCAGGCACATATACATGTGCAGAACTTCTGAAAAAAAAAAACCTTACATTTTGAAAACTGCTCAAAATATCAGAGTGGGGTCTGTTTAAGAAGAACATTTAAGAATATGCTGAGTACGGTACAGATTCTTAACAGCACTCAAGGAACATACTTGCATTACACCTATATTATATTCCCCAGCCATATTAACATTGTGGTTACCGCTCAAATCTCATAGTTGCCATATGCAGAATGGGAAGACTACGTGCCAGTCCAGAGCCAGATACCGCGCTAAAAGCACCAGCGAGCGTCGCACTGATCATCCCACCTTTGAAAACTGTGTACATCTGAACTAACTGCAGGATTTTTGACCTCTTTTTTTTGTATTTAGTTTTTGCCAAGTTTTAAACATTATATTTATTTTCATATAAAATTATACCCACAAATAAAATTCATTTCTTGCAAAGAAAGAAATGAAGAAACGAGAAAAAAAAAATATATTTCTCTACACCGGCAAAAACCTTTTTGAAGACACAATAAGAAAGCACAAAAATGAAAGCTGGTATAGTGTGAAAGACAGCAAATGCTTACATAAGAAACATGTAACACACAACCCCATCAAAAGTAGTGAACAAGGAGTTTCAAAATAAAATAATTACTGAGTAGTGATAATGTTCATTTCACACTGAACGAATATCAAAAAATAAATGCTGGTATCGGGGAAAAGGAGCAGTACGGGAAACTCACATAACATTGTTTGTATAAATTTCAAAATATAAGAACACAAAATTAATTAATTGCTTGCTATCTGCTACCAGCTAATGCAACCTTTGGTCTAAAAAAATTATTATTTTACAGGAAATATTTTGCAATGGTAAATATTTCTATGTGGGAACATTGAAAATATGAAAATTAATTAGATATATTCAAATAAATATTGAAATCATGTCAATGATTGAAATTATTTTAATACATCATTGTTGAGGTCTGGGCTAGAGAGCTTGATTTTCTTTGATACGAGAACTACTGTATGAAAGGGCACACGGACTTGGCGGAGACTCCTCTGGGGGCGTGATGTCACCAATGTGGGAGCGAGATCCTGACCCTCTAAATTACGCCCACCTTGCCCAGACCTGGCCCGCTCTCTGCATCGGGCACGCTTCAAGGATTAATGCAGTGGGCTCTCAGGGTGTCCCACATGCTGCCATGCAGTAGATGTTACACAAGTGGGCACAAGAAGAAAGGAACACCATTCAAATCACACATCTAGGTTTATTAAGAATTTACACGCTCCAGTATACATCGTCCTTTGAACAGTTAAAAAGCCCGAGGCACGAATCAGTTTATTTTGCGGTGTGGTCCACACACATGGCCACACAAGAATCACGTAAGGGTGATTACATACTTGCGGAGAGTAATAATAATAATTATTTAAACAGCCCGTCGGCCAAGAGTAGCCCCGAGAAGGAAGAAAAATATTTAAAGACTTAAGAACATGAATGGAAATCTACTTATCAATGAATACAAGCGGTGAGGTCCCCGGTGTGATGGTGTGCCTGCTCTCGGCCAGTGATGACGAAGGATTGGGGCGAGCGAATGTTCTGCACGGGCCACATGGCGTCTCTTGCGCCGAACCAAACTACCGTTACATTTTTATGATTGCGTGCCAAGGGTTATTAAAAACTACAAACACAAAACACTCGTACAATTATTGCACGCTTTCTTGCGGCCAGAATGATTAAAACATATGTATAGTAATTTAAAAATTAATATTCAAACAAACTCTAGCTTTGGCCAGATTTGGGTCCACCTTGGGAATGTCCGGTACCATTTTAATTTCATGCAAAATTAAATATAAGATTTATTAAACAATAAACCCTCCTGGCAGATCTGCCATACCAAAAAACACTTAGGACAAAAAATAAAAGGTTTACAATTTAATTTATGATTAGGTAAGGGGATGGAACACTGAAGCTACGGCGCCCTCTCGCGAGGGAGTCTGTGGCGCGCCATCAAAACACACGTCACACAGCCCCGCACACGCTTACATGTCGGCGGTGCAGATGCCAGGAAGGAGTGGATTGGGATGCCACGGGACCACAAAGGGAGCGGAGTCTGACCAGGCTGAAAGGGGCAATGACCCGGTCGACGACACGGGTTTCATAGGAACTGGTCCATCTCAGTGCTCCACTGCAGCCAGTCAGTTGTGCAAGTAAGGACTCCACTGCCTCTTGGCCTGTATTGCTGCCGTGTGTGGGCCATGCGTGTGCACCGCGGAGCGCACCACGACCGAGTGTCCGACAGTGTGCAGGCGGGCGCGGCAACGCTGCCTCCTGGCGTCCACACACACCCACAGCACACGCCCCTCGCAGCTCCGCTCCACGTTATACAAGCAGTCTCGGTACACCAGCTGAGGGTTCCCCTGCCGGCTTCTCACCAACTCCATGCAACCTGCACGCACACCGAGCAGACGTGCTCTAGCCCACACGGCTCAGAACAAACTTGACATGTACTCACGTTACCCAGCACCAATTGCCGAGAGATATTCCAGAGATCCTCCGAACACATTGTTACTTGTTTCACAAACCAATGACTACTTGCTAACCCATTTATGAAAAAAAACATGTATGAGGGCGTACAAAATAAAAACCCAGAAATAGTGCTTGCTCAGAGTTTGGTGCCTCCAGTGCCATTACATCGGAAGTTTCTCTTTAGTCACAGTAAATTTGTTTGTAAAAGCAGTTTCACTTGCTTCTCATTTTTTGTGATAGCTGATTTGAGGGACCAGCATGCGGCTGTTAACATTTTGTTTCCCGTTCAGATAAAACTGCTGCAGAAACTGTTGTGATGTTGAACACTGCTTAACAAGACAGCGCTATGGAAAAAACTGAATAAAAATTAAATGTCAATCAATGACAAAACCTCATTCTGGACGCCCATCAACTTCCAGAATAAACAAAAATGTCAAAAAAAAATTAATGCACTTGTGCTTGAAGACCAATGACTGACCATTAAAGAGATAAAGTTATCAGGATTATCTTGGAGCTTGGTTTAGAAAGTTTTACGGATGATTTGGGAATGAGGATTGCTGCAAAATTTGGGCTTCAAATTCTGACTGACCAGTGCACCAGTTTTGGGCAACAAATAGCATGACTCCCCTGTCCCACTCCCCTTCTCACATGTCCATGCTCCGTGCAACTTCCCTTTATTTTTTCAAATGAAGTAGGACAAGGAAAGTGATTTGACGATGAAGAAAAGTAAAAGAAAAAAACAACATGCTGATAATCTTAAAAACAGATAAGTTTAAAAATGTTTCCAAGACTGGATCACAGATTGGACAAATGTAATAAGTGAAATAGAAATTATGATGAAGCTAACAAGATGGTTTTACAAATAAAATTAAATAATGGTTTTCAAAAAAATATTTCAATTTTTTTTTGGTAGAGTCTCATATGCTAGCAGTTTAGACACCAGAAAATAATTAAATCCACAAAATTCTAAAATTAAAACATTTTTAAAAATCCATAATAATCTGAAAAATCAAATATCATTAGTTTAGTTGTATGTTCACATACAATTACATATTTACTTCCCACCATTACATGTGGAGACAAGGGTTTCAAAAAAAAATATAATAGTATTATAATTTAAAGACTTATGACTTATTAATTTTTAAATCAAGTCTTCACAGCTTACAAGCCTACCGTTCAAATGAGAACACTAAACACTAGTACTCAGAGATGTCTCTTGTGCAGAAACAATTATTGTGCTCAATTGTTAGATTATCCGCATCAAACAACAATGTCCTCTGACACTACTTATCCCCTAATTCTTGGCTCTGCCGTGTTGTGAATGCCGCCTTACACCACTGTTGCTCCCACTGTGATGACTCAACTTGCTGCCGGCCCAATCACAAGCCCATGTCTTCTCCATCGCTTCATGCCGCTTGCACAACTCACCTTCGAAACTCCTTGAGGAACAGGGGGTTTCATTTATTTTGTGTTGACATCTCGTCAATTGTGAGGACATTAAATACTTTTTACATACAAAGTTTTCATTTAGTTCACATTATAAGTAAGTCATTAAAATATTAATACCATATGTGATTTAAGCAGCTACATACTGTATGCAAAAAAACCTAAAATAAGACTTTCTTTTTAAGTAGATTTTGAAGAAAGACTACCTATTGTAGCTGTTACCATGGTGCGACTTCTGGGTATAATTATAAATAATTTTTTGTTTCATTGCCCAGAGAACCATTTTCAACTAAAACTCGTGTGTGTGTGTGTGTGTGTGTGTGTGTGTGTGTGTGTGTGTGTGTGTGTGTGTCTATATATATCACATTTTTGTAGACACGATAACTGCGTAATTTTACACAAATCACTTCTCAACTAATACATAAAATAAAGAAATGTTAAATCTTGGTCGAATTCATTAATAGGCAAAATTCCGATCCAAGGGTTAGAAATGGGGATAACATTTTAAACACTGAAAAATTACTTTAACTATAATAATATGACATATGTCATCCGTTTGAACGTATTATAACTTGTAGGAGAAATACTTAAAAACTTTTGACTGGATATATAAGGGATGTCATGTATATTAAGTTCTTAAATTGCTTCAGAAGTCTATAGAAGTTACCAGAATGTTTTCAGAAGAAATAGGTACTTTCAAAATATACCTACGCAAAAGGTTACTATACAATTATACAAAAGGGATTTTTTTTTGTATTGTAAAAGGTTGTTACGTAAAAAGTTTACAAGCGGGCCACGCATGTTAAAATTAAATGTTTGAAACAGTAAAAAAAAATTAATTACAGATTTATATTAACTTTAACAATATTTGGAATACGGTACAGGTACCTCAGTAAAAAGAGTAACACAAATAATGCTATAATTTCTATTTTATTTCAATAACAGAGAAAATAGTATTTTTTTTTTGATACAACAAATTCTTCTGAAACGTGTGATTCTAAACTCGACTACACAGATAGAGCGCTGAGCCAAAGTGCTATGTTCATATATATCTTTATCGAACACTCGACGAATGTCGGAAAAAAAAAAAATTTCACCAAATGACTTTTGGAGAAGTTTCGGTTTTCTTTTTTCCGCACGGGATTTAGAAATCCGGTCGTGACCCTTAACGTGCGAGAGTCAAGACACTGCAGAAGTACAACGCCACGGTGGTTGATTCTCCCCTGCAGCATCCAGGTCAGACGAGGTGGACCAGCTGCTGCATCTTCTGGCGGACGAGGGCGGAGCGCGGCCGGTGGTTGTGCTGGGCCGTGCGCACCTGCACGGCGCCGTGCTCCAGCAGCAGGCGCGCGCGGCACCGCAGCTGCTTGTACTGCTGGCACACCCACACCTGGCGGCGGCCTGCGTCCAGCCCGTACAGGTTGTACAGGTGGTCGCCGAACACCAGCTGCGGCCTGCCCTTCTTGCTGCTCACAAACTGCACCGCTGCGCCCATGCAACAGAACAGGAGGGAACACGGTTGCAGTGTCGCCGTATTGGCTCGACACTTGAGTCAATGCTAGAAAACCTGTCACCAACGCAGGTAGCAGGGGCGTAGCCAGGGTTTTTTTTTAGGGGTTCAAACCCCCCCCCCCCAGCACCAAATCTTTAATTAATTTCTTATTCATCACTCAAACAAATTTCATATTAAAATTAATAAAATTTTTTTACCATTACAATATTTAAATTTAAGAACCAAAAACTGCTAAAATAGCACTATTTTACACCTTAAAATCCAAATTTTCCCGGGGGAGGACCCCCCACTTTAATACGGGAGGGGGAGCGGCATGCTTCTTAACACCCCCCCATACACAAATCCTGGCTACACCACTGGCAGGTAGTGACACTTGTCACTGTACAATATCTGAACCGCTGCGTGGAGCTCCTCCCCGTACCAGATGACGCGCGCTCAGGACACTGCGCGGCACCGGTTGCGGACGTGCTATCGCAGTAAGCACGCTGGACTGGTAGCGGTGACCATCAACAGGCACATTAAACCACATTTTACACACCTAACACTTCCAACCTGGTAAATGTGATCTTAGTATCTAAAATTATTTATGGCTTTAACCCTGTAACTTAATAACCTTGTCCTGGATCCTCACATCCTTTCGCCAGGGCGTTATTTAGTCAAAACAGACATACGTAGCATGAGCTCTGTTCACGTTGACCGTACCTTCTAAAACTCTGCACTTAAAACTGCATCCAAACATTAACTAGGCATTATTTTTACTGAAGTATAACTCAAATTACTGAAACCAAATTGGTTTACTGGTAGGTAAACCAAATACACCTAGGTGTATTTGCTACACTTTCTACACCCACTCAGAAGGTAGTGTGAAGGATACAAAAGGTTCAGGTGGGTGGGAATCACAAATCTGAATAATATGTTAATAAAGTAAATTTTTTAGGTTTTAGCAGAGCAAAAGAAAAAAATATTGTTCATGACGAACAAAGTAAAAGTTGTATTATTTATGGGTGGAAAAACACAAATAATAAAATACATATTTAAATTGAAGTAAAGGTGAACAAATAGTGGTAGACATTCAAATAAAGTTTTTTTTAACTATAGAATATTTAACTTTAATATGTACAACATATTATGAATCTAACAATTATAATATTTTTAAATAAAATTAATTTTCAGTTCATAAATAACATATTTTATTTTAATTTAAATAATCATTTTACTTCATGCATTGGGGTGGTGATATTTACACCCTTTAACTTTTTATGTTTTGCAGAAGTTGCAAAAGGTATGAATACAGGAAAAGCCTTATTTTGCAGATGGGTTTGAGGCAGACTGCTATATGTCATCTTATAACCGCAGAGTTGGACCTTAGTTCAAAAACCAAAGCCCTAAAAGAATAATCTCATGAAGCTCATGATTGAGTAAAGTTGCATTTCAGTAACTCACAAACTCCAGACATCCAGACAGGAATATCTAAGCTACACATACATTACGAATTTGCCAAATGTAGTTATAACTCTAAGGCCAATCTGCAGACAGTGAAATACGGAAAATATTAAGAGATAAATAATATATATTTCAATATTTTTAGTATACTTTATTACAATTCAATACAATCAAATGAACAGTAAACATAACTTAATCATACTGTATTAGTTTATTTATTTTTAATAGCGCACTTATTCAACATATTAATGTAAGTTACTCATTAGGGCTGTATTTAACTACTGATACATATGGCTGTACACACTGTTTACATACATTAAGAAAACTATATTTCCATACAACATTTCCTCATTTTGCACTTCCCTGCATAATTTACCCATCCTTCTGATAATCACTAACCAGAGTCCTATTGTAAAATAAGCTGAAATTTCTCACAGTACGAAAAAAGAATCAAAAATAAACTTTACACAATATAAAAAAAAAATAGTTGCCACAGCAGATAAAATTTGGAAGGTAAGGTTAACACGAAGTCTCTAATGTCCTTGATGTTGACGAGACGTAGCGCCTACGTGAATGGAGACGTGTCCTCCAACTCGTAGTCGCTGCTGTAATCCCGCTCGTGCGCCGAGTGGTTGTGCTCAGGGAACCTGACGCAGACCACGTTCGGCCCCTGGGTGAAGATGCCGGAGACGCACTTGGTCTTCCAGTAGTCGCGGCACTTCCAGTAGATCCTGCCGTCTGCGTGCTTGACGTGCAGGTTGTAGATGCAGCCCCCGAACACCGCTTGCGGCTTGCGCCTCTTGCTCATTATCACCCTGAAACCTTCAGAGAAACAAACACACATTATTCCAGCTTCCAGGCAGTGGCCAGACTTATGTTTCATGCACAAACAAACTAGGGCTTTAAGGTGGGGGTCCCACACGCCACATTATTTTTATTAATTCCCTAGAAAATGCTATTAGTTAAGGGCTATTTCTGTTAACTTAAAACTATACCTCTCTTGCATATGTTGTTGTGTCACAGTTATTTGCTATGTGTTGTATAAAGGATGGTAAAAGTCGTGCAAATGTGTTTTAATAGTTATCACTTGCATGACTTTTTACAGCAATTATATCACACTTCGTAGATATCCCTTGAATGTACTTGTGACAGGACAATAAATGCAAGAGAGGTATAGTGATAAATTTACATAAATAACCCTTAACAAAAAGTAATGACTAGAAAATGAAAAAATCAACATGAGGTGTGAGACCCCTTTGACATCATGGTCGTAAGGATTGGAGCGTTGAGGGAATGAATGCGTGACGGGAATGTGAGTACACTGGGAAAGCCTGCCGGCTCGCAGCAACGTCTGCCTGGAAGAACTTGAAGGAGAATGCTCTCACCCAACCACCACTGCCCCAAGTGGCATGCAATGTGGATGGGCAGCAAGGTGCAAGTCTGCGAGTGTCAGGTTAAGCAATTTGGTATTTTAATGTCACACCAACATACAAATCACACAGTAATATAAATTGTTGTGTAGAATATATTTCATCCAATAATCACAGCTTAATCTTGACAGTCTATTTAAAAGGTTGGTATGTATACTTCAGTAAAATTAAAGTACGCTACATTTTGTGCTCATGTCGGATTTTGACTACATACTTTATAAGAACTGTTGCCAAGAAATTTAATAAAATACATTCATACTTAGAATAACCAAAATTGAAACCACTAAAGATTAAAGACATAATTATTAACCTATACTCAAATTGTATTTTTTTCGTCAAAACATATAGCGCCCAACATTGCAACATCATTTCCAAATGATTCACACTCACATTTCATACAGCCGCAACGATTATTTACGTTAGAAGGTGATCCTAATTCCAAGCAATGTGTATGCACATGGCATATAAGGCATAACTCAAACACTACGTTTCAGTTGTTTCCCTTCCTCATTGCTCCCTTAAGCACTGTCATGAGGCTTCACAGGGCTGGAGACAGCACAAGCGTTGATGTATCCCACTATGCCCAGTTCATTACTGCACTGGTTGATGTGGTTTATATCACTGACAAGTCCTTCACTTGTACTCTCTGAGGAGTCCATCTGTCACCTCCATTAAAACCAATACAACAGAAGCCACAGACGCTACACACGGATTGTGTCATCGGTGACCGTGATCACTAACAAGTGATGCTCACGTGGCGAGTATCCCGTACCCCAGCACTTCCGCATGACTCATACCACAAGCAACAAGTTGATAGTCACATGGTTCAGAGCCCACTATAGCCTTGGAGGTCCCGTCCTCTTGCACATACCCGTGTGACATAAGACCTTATCAACTAAGCCGAACCTGTCCACCAAGCAAAGGCCAACTGCTGACAGTGCCAAGGTGTGCACTGCGTCGACTATACTGCCGCAGCTCGCAACGGCTCGAGCGAGCGAGCAACTGAGCTCACACATATCTTGTGTGATTCAGAAAGACGGAGTCATCACAAACCGGATTTCAAAGAGGAAGATAGCGCATCATTATAAAGTAATTAATCCCCTAAAACCTACGTATGCAAATTTTAATCATTCCCTGATCAGACGCATGGCCGAAAATGAATTTCCATGTACCAAGATTCAACTGTGTTAAAAACTGCTTGGGATATCAAGAGGGGTGTACCTCTTAAAACAAAAATTTATAACATACTGTTAAAAGCAACAGGGTGGTTATTTAATATGCATAGATGAAATATTTTGATTATTCTATAACCAAACAATTTACAATAAGACTCGTTTCAAGAATCAGCAGAAGAAAGGCATTAACTTTGTATTTACATTAGCCCATATCTTGGCTCACAAAAAAATAATCATTAAAATAAAGTTTAAAATAACTTAAATATTTAAAACTGTTTTAGTGCTAAGCAATTAATATTGCAAGAAAAACATCTATAAATTGTGCAACACTTCCTACATAGCATTCAATCCAATATGAAAAAGAGAAGGTTAACATTTATTTACAGTACAATAAAAACCATTGACAATCTGTGTAATTATAATATTGAATATACTTTTTGTAAAGTTAATTTTTATTTATTCTTATTCTCTGTACAGCATAATTACAAGTGAACTGCTCACAATCAAAATTTAGCAAATTGTACAAGTTCAAATATACGGATAATTGATCCTGATTTGTTTACTACATTAAAAAATACATTGCATAACTCATTAATATTACCTAATAATAACATGCATACAAGAACCAATAATAACTTAAATTAAAAAAATTAAATCAAATTCAATATAATTAAAGAATTTACCCAAGACCAGGGATAAGAGTGCCATTTCTAGAAATACATTTAAGTAATTTGTTGATACAGCTTGATATAATATTATTTTTCTGTTTTATAGCACTATTTGTACAGTAATTCATCATCCACTCAAATGTTTATTTATTTCTGTCACAAATACAATGTCACAGTTAGCCGTTCATCAGATTTACAAATTCACTCAATTTTATTTTACCTATACATACTTCATCTGCCCCAAAAAATCTCTCATAAATGCTTAACTTTTAATATTATTGCTATCGTTGTATCATATCATGGTTGAAAAAAATATATAAAACAAGCTATTCATTCTGATTGTAAATTTCTATAATAATGCTAACATAAGATAAAACAGTTAAATAAGTACAAAAAATAATTACTTTTAACTGTAACAATATTATATCTGAGTGTTTTAGTCTGGTGTTCAAAAATTTTCACAAATTTATTTCCAAATAGTTTCAAAGAAAGAAATTTATAATTTCTGTATACTTGACAGATTGCTAGATATGCTCAGTGTCACATTTTGTAAACACAATGTGGCATTGCAAGACCCCTGCCCTCCTAAACTTAAATAGTTGTTTTTATGCCATGCTTTTTTTCAAGTGATATGTATATCAGCTGGTTATGTTAAGTACAAGGTCACAGTGACATAGTTTTATCGTTTGGATTATTCTTGGAATTAATTTTGATAATTAAATATTTTATTTAGAAAAACTTTTAAACTAGGTTTTTACAGATTATCACAATGATGGCTGAGTAATTATTTATGCAAGTGATATTTTTAGTACTTTATTTCATTTAAATGTTATTTTTATAGCTTTTCACATGTGTATTTCATGGTGTGTATGGTACATTTCTAGAATGTGAGCCAGTGGTTTCTGTGAATGAAAGAAAGATGCCGGACGCCGTGGGGTTGAAATGATGGACGATAGTTTATTGCAACATGTGTTAGAAAGAGACATAACCAATCACCAGGACTGTGGGAAAGCTCTAGTGGCTTGAAGCAATCAGAGAACCCTATCGATCACCTAAACAAAAATCAACCATCAACCACAAGACCAAGCCATCACACAGAAGCCTCTAAATGCAACAACTCAGAGTTTCATTGTTTCAGTGAAAGGCAGATCACTTCGACTACATCGCCAGTCAGGAAGTTCCATGACTACCTGGACCAACAGAGCAAACCGCTTTCCACAAAGACTCGCAGTGGGAGAAATGTGATCACACCCATGAAACTAGATTAGTGAACCAGAAAGTATTTTGGAGTGAGATGTGACATGATGACCGGAGTGTAAAAGTGTTTGTGCTCATCTTCAAAGGAAAAAGGAAATATCACGGCTATTAGGATTTCCGTGGCCTGAAGGCTGCCATTCTGGGCTGATGGAGCTACTAACGAGCTGTTCACTGTTGTGAACCAGCCGTCTTGTAAAGCGACCAGTACATAATATTCAACACTGAGTGATAAAACATACTGGATGGCAAATCACTGGTGCTGTTACCTTGACTGGTGGCTGATAATGTAGGCGCCCGTCTCCGTCTTAGGGTATCCGTGACACAGTGATGAACCAATGGGTAGGGACCATGTACATGATGCACTACACGCTGATAAAAGTTACTCATAAGAAAGCGCACTATTTGTTGGGTAAACAAAGTATCCCTGCCTTCAGGTGCTGTGCAAGGCTAGAACCTGAAACGCTTCTGCTCGCGCTTCCTCTGGATGATGAGACGGTGCGAGGGGTGGTTGTGGGGCCTCCCGCGGACCTCGATCCGCCCGTGGTCGGTGACGAGGCGGGCCCGGCACGACAGCTTGCGGTAGTCCCGGCACACCCACGACTGCCGCCCGCCCGCCACGTCGCAGTCCAGGTTGTACAGGAAGTCGGCGTGGACGAGCTGAGGTCTCCCCTGGAGGGTCTCCAGGAACTCCAGAACTTGGAACAGAGTCCGCGTTCCGTCAACATCATGCCTGCCGCATGCAATAATTCCTTTCAAATACAGAACAATGCCTAGGATGTCTTGCTTCAAAACTACACACAAAAATTCTTATCAAACTGTTCGTATAAAACTTCGAAGATCAGAAAATTTCATTGTCCATATTGTAGGCTTCGCCTGCGGAGAATGGTGTATCGGTGACTGTGTCAAGGCACGGACGAGTGAATAGTGGGGTACAGTGTGTTGGACAGAGGTGCGAGGTAAGAGACTAGCAGTAGGGAGAGCCACTGTCAAGCCTGAGCTCCAGTGGGGGAGTAAACTGTGCACTGGACAAAGGAGTGATTAATAATTTATGGAAAGACATTTTAAGTGTTTTAATTTAATAGTAGTGTGAATATTAGTAATAAATAAAACAGTATTTAGTTAATTGGGCTATTCTTTCCAAACCTGTTTTCCCACTGAAAACAATATGTTAATATGTAATGTTTTATTTTTTCAATGTGACAGCTCCTTAATCATTCCATGTGTCATATCAGTTGAAATTTTTAATTTTTTTCAAAAAAATGAAGGGTTGAAAATATTCCCATAAAATGAACCATTTGTGACAGTTATCAAACTCAGAGATCAGATTAATCTCATAAAAATATATACATTAAATAAATTGTTTGATGAACAAATTATATCTCCACCATATCTTGATTAATCTTACCAATATTTTTGTAAAATAGCAAAAGGGAAACTAGACAGCAACAATGTTGTTTGTGTTTGTAACGCAGGTAAAACTACTTATTTGGGCACCAGAAAAACTATTGGAACAGTCCATGCATAAAAATCAGAGGGGTCCAGAGATGAAGCAATTCAAGCAAATAACTGTGGAAAATAATTTAATCAAAAACACTTTTAAGGAGAATTTATGACAGTAATTTTGTTTGGAAATGGAGTAAGAAACTTAAACATGGTATTTTTTAAAGATATTTATTAGTCACTATACTGTCAATTTTCAACTCAGTAATATAAACATTAATGTAGAGGGTTACACGTACAGCATTGTATTGAACTAGCACATTCCACAATTATTCAGCATACAAGTAATAGGTAAGGTAAACCACCAATGTAGAAAAAATGTATACATAAAAACTAAAAACACATTAAAATGTTTTAAACATATTTAATAAATTGTGAAAACTTTAAATGAGATAATTTTACACTAATGGGTTCAAAATTGTAAAAAAATCTTACTTACTAACAGCTGTCATACAGTCAACACACATCAACTAGGTATTTATAGCATTAAGACACTTCAAATAAATTTTTGCACCTCCTGGTAACATCAACAGTGAAAATACCTCCCGTAAGATGAAGTTCTTTTTGCGTAACAAAAAGCACTCAACATAATTTTAAAGTTAACTTTTATATTTTACCATCTTTGTCCTAGGGATCACCCTCATGCACTTTCGACTTGTAAGTACAACACACAAGAAAAACTCGTACTTACTAGTGTCTAATAAAATATTACAAGTTATTTTAGAATACAATTTTTCAAAGTAGTAGTATTATTAGATTGTTACCTATGTAAAACGCACCTTAATAATGAGTGTAATAATAGATCGTGAGTTTACATTCTGTTGGTTAGATATAATGTAAAAATAACACATACAAATTTAATCATTTTTTTTTTTAGGCTCTAAGCCATAATTGCACATATTTATAAAATTAAAATATACGAACATAAGTATCAGTGCACATCACATGTCATGCTACTTCTGGATGTTACCAATGTAGGACTGAAAACACAAATTGCTCTTCCACTACCCGTCACGTACCGCGACGTGAGGACCGTGATGCGGTGCCGAGCGACGCACTACAGCATGATGGAGCTCTCCCGGCGCTTGCCCTGGATGATGCTGGCGTGGGAGCCGTGGTTGTGGGGCGAGCCGCGAGCCTCGACCCGGCAGCCGTCCACGACGACGCGCGCGCGGCACCCCAGGTTGCGGTAGTCCCGGCACACCCACGACTGCCGCCCGTGCGACAACGAGCTGTCCAGGTTGTAGAGGAAGTCCCTGAGGACCAGCTGCGGGCGGCCCTTCTGACCCATCACGAACTCCAGCGCTTCGAACATCATCCCCGGCATCCGTTACACAGCATCCAACACACTCACTACAGAACTACCAGAATATTTTCAGGGTAAAATTTTCCATATAACCATATATTTTTTCCAGAATTTTCCTATTTCTGTTGCCAACAAAAATTTACGGAACTGAAGATAGTTCGAAACACGTTATTCGATAATTTATTTTTTTACAGATTGATAGGTACTGCTTACACTACAATATTTTGTTCCTTTCAGTTGGTAGAGGGTAGCATGGGTCCTGCCCAACTCTCCGGTGTTAAAAGCCATCTGTTTGTATAAGAAGTTGATAAAATTTGTTTGTGTGTTTCTGAAAAAAAAAGTACAATTTAGAAAAAATTTTCAGTTTTGCAGAATTTTTACTAGAAAATTTCCCCAACCGCTTACATCTCTACTACTCACCATTTCGCTGAATGAGGACTTCTTACATTGATACAGTGTGTAGACTGCCACAAAACCTAACCAGCATTATAAAGATGCATTGCTCAACTCTTTACTTGTAAATCATGTGTTGGGTTGAACCAATTATTTCATCCCAAAAGTTTGTCCATTAAAAATTGAATAACAAAAAGAAAAATATCGGTATGTATGATGATCTTTATTGATGATAATCTCAAACACAAGACTAACTCGATATGTCCACTGTGTTTCAGATTACAGTATTGCAATAAAATATTCTGTATGTTTTAGAGCAAGGGCTCTTCAATCAGATTATTGATCAGACCTTTAAAAAAAAATAAGGCTTGGTGGACTACACTTAAATTGTACAAAATTGTAGCTTAGATGTAAGGAGATTATTGTTTTACTTGACGAGTTAATGAATTAAGTGAATAAAGATACTTCTTGATTTTTTTTAATTAAGCAGTTTTAACTGATTTCAAGTCAAAAGGAAACCAATCTGCAACTGCATCTAGGTTGAAGATGAACACCAGCATCATTCACGATCGGGACACAGAATCGCCTACACAATTGTGCTATGCCTCCAAAATTTTACTGGGAAATCCAAATAATATAAACTGTAGACTTTCTTAGGGCCGCCTTTTGAATAGGCCTGCCTTTAAAGTGTTTCATTTTTTATTACTGTGTAATCAAAGAATGCTATTAAGAGAGTTCGTAAAGTTACTCTCTATGCACTTAAAAAAAAAACAATACACAAAATAAGGATAAAATTAGAGTTAAAATATTGGGATCAGCTCATTACTGCAAAAGATAGTGTGTAAGGAGATTAAAAAAATTTATATGTACAAAGAATATTATGTCCAATCATACAAATCTATAATCAGCAACAACTTGACCTTACACGCAAAACTAAATTACTAACATAAAATAAAAGTCCGAGAGACAAGGTTTTCAAAGAACTGTTATAAGAAACAAAAAGAAGTGGAATAATACATTTTTCATTATAACTTCTATTTCTCACCTACCTTTTTACATACCTAGCACAATACGGTAAAATTAGCTAATACGTAAAAGGTTTAGAGCTGTTTTAATTTGTAACAACCAGTAAATAAGATAATTGAGTTAAAGTCAAGTGGATGCGTAAGCTAAAATTGTATCAAAAAAATGTATTTTAAAAGTTAGTTTCAGAAACAGAAAAAATACCAATGAGATACTTACATATGTAAGATAATTAGAGAACAAACATTTAAAATTGACAGCACACGAAAATAACCATCCATAACACAACACAAATAATAACAACAATCTCTGAATTTTTTTTTTAATTATCTGTCTTCTTTAACACTTGTACTACAATTGTCATAAATTATGTATTTTAAAAATGTAAAAATTACCCCATGCTGTGAACATTAACCTTTATAAATATAATAAAATTATAAAATGAAGTTGATGATATTAAAAGGATTTTTAGGAAAGAAAAATTTGAGTCATTATCAAATTCTAAAATTGAAATTTAGTTTATTAATGACTTTAGCACAAGTTAGTACTATTCCAGTCACCTACATAACAAATCAAACAAGCACACTACACTGCATGAACATTCACTTACAGCAGGGGTTCCCAATGTTTTAGCAACTGCATACCACACGACATTCTTATAAACGTTGGTGTACCACTAGGGCTACTAAATCGTTTAGTTTTAGATATTAATATATAAGCTATGGTTATTTCCGAAATTTAGGAAAAAATAAAATGTTTATTGCAAAATGGCAGTTTAATTTACAACACATAACTCTGAAAACAAACAATTATAGATATTAATTCACATTGAACAACATTTCAAACCAACAACTTTAGACAATTATTTTAAAATGAGTCAAAAAATCAAGATTAATTAAAAAAACAGCTATTTTTTTTTTTGAGAAACTTGTTGCTGTTAAACTTAAACTTTCAATATCAGGGTCATGCTTAGTGCTTACTCATGTCCAATTCCTAGACTTGCCATGTACAATGCTCCCGACGATACGTCAATGTGTCAGCATTTGATCGCGTTCCACATGCAACATCGCCACGTACCACTAGTGGCGTAAACAACTTCCTTTCTTACCAGCCTTCAATTTTTTTTCACACTAAATAGTTCTAGAGCATTATAGCCATATTTCAATCCCATGTAAACATGACTCAAAATTTAAAAAATAATAATAAAAACCTTAAAATGCAAGGCTAATTTCCATTGACATACCTTTGTAAGCAAGTTCTTTTTTTATATATATATATATAACAAATGTTTCACTCATTAAAAAAAAAACTTATATCTGGCGATACATGTAAACTTTCTCATCATCCTTTCCCATTTCAAATCCAACCAATGGTTATAAGTTGCACAATTTGATAATGGCTTATCGTCCAATAAATAGGAACTCTCAGTACAGTAAAATCAACAAACCTATTTGTTCTCAATAAAACAAAACAAAAAAAATGTATTTTTTACCACTTGCCCACTCTGCAGCCTTGTTTTAATTAGGACATTAAGACACACGAGTTTCGTATGATCAGTCCTTGGACTACACGAGCCATTCACATGTTTGATAAGGTTAACTGCAACATTCTGTGTGCCTTACGATCAGGCAAGGTAAAATGAACAACATATTTTTATACAATATCTTAAATACTTTTTCACAGTGCTCCAATGCATTATTAGCAGTAAAAACATAATTCCAGAAAATTAAAATCACATTAAAAATATGTATCAAATTAAAGGTACTTTCATTAACATATTTCTTCATAAATAATGTAGTACATCCTAAAACTGAATTCCTAATGATGTTACAAGAGTTGTACAAATATTAACAAATAACCTAGACTAAAAATGAGACTCAAAGTTTATGTAAGAGTTCCTCCCACCGAGATGATCAAAATTTGACTTTCAGTGGGGACAAACCCAAATTTTTAATAGCTGGGGGACATTTCCATTAGCCTATTGTTTTTCTTGGAGTACTTACATCTCCCCCAAACATCCATTCCCTCAATGCTTCCTTCACATCTCATTGTTTCTTGTCTCTATTGACCCTCATTTCAACCAGATGTTGATTCCCAATTATTTTATTCCAATTTTTTTTTTTACGTATGTTCTATTTATTCAATAATACCACTGACAAGTGTTAAATGCAACAAACTATAATGTGTTTAGCAAAATTATTCAAAATTAAAAAGCAATAAAAAAAAATCAGCTCTTTATGTAAAGTTCACTAGAACTATAAAAATTTTCTAAATTAATTAGTTATGAAAATCTTGGTAATTCTTAAGGAGGGGATTTTTTTCTGGGGGGAAAAAAATTAAAAATTCCAAAATGCATTAATTTATTTCTTAACATATTTTTTAATCATTTCCTAAGAGATAATTGTGATACTTCCAGGATTTTAGCAGTAATTTACCATCTTAATGTCAGCCAGTGCAGTAACGTGAGTGCCACCGTGTATGAGTCCCTACTGAGCTTGCAAACAGCTTGTCAAATCCCAGACCACTTCAATAGCTCAAAATATTTGGTCCAGAGAGGACATTCATAAATACTTGCATAAATCATTCGGGTGCCAAAAATATACGTAAGTTCCAAATAGATGTTACTGCAGATAATTGGATACTGGGACACCAAATAATTTTTAACTGTTTTTAATTAATGTTTCACGAATATTCACAAGTCATTCTGGTCGCCATTTCCAGAACACAAGAAACAAATACATGTTGAACTTACACGGAAGTCAAACATAACCTCTTCCACTGACTCCAAAAACCAATACATCGACTGTTCGCAGGTACCAAAAGGATGAATATTAAAAGATGGTTCGCAATTATGTCCCCTAGTTGCACACGAACTCACGGCACAACTCAAAGGACCCAGTCCTCAGAACAAAGACGTAGTTCACTCGATCCTTGTTGTGGGCTAATACCAACGACTGTGGTCAAAAAATCCCAGTTCAGTGTTCCCAAAGGCGATAAAAGGTTGATTATAAACAGTACCACCCACGAATACCAGCCACGAAATACTCTCTAACTCACATTAATGTATAATTTGGAACCACCACCCAACTCACGACCCACCGGTACCTCGTTCAGATGCTGACTAACGAACGAGGCTACTCAGCCGCATCTAAACGAAGGAAGTTGCAGGTGCTTAAAATATTCGACCAGTCACAGCACAGCCCTTACAAAACCATAGCAGTATACAAATTTCCTGCCTCACGCAACGAGGCATTTTCGACAGAAATTAAAACCACAAAAAATTATGAAAACGAGTGACATCATTTTTAACCTATCAAAAAATTAGATTGGAAAAAAATATCAGCCACTACTGGCGCATGGCAATAGCACTCCAGAGTCCTTTCTCACGCCGAACTCTGTCTCTCTCTAATTATTACCCACCAGGCAAACTATGTCACCTGCTCACCTGAATCATGGCGCGAACAAAGTATAAAAGAAAATTATGTTAACCCACTTATTTTAGAACCAAGCAAAAAAACAAGCAATACTTAAATAACTGAGTACACATAAAAATTTAATTTATACAAATAAACAAACAGGTAAAATAACACCTAGGGGCTTATTCTCCATAAAACAAGAAAATTATCAGAGTAACTTAAAGAATGAAACAATTTAAATTATGATTATAAAACATATGGAACACATGTAAATACTTCTTAGAAGGAATAAAAGCTGCTATTTATATGATACCAGAAAACCTAACAAATGTACTGAACATGATGGGACTCCACATAATTAAATTATTTATCAAGAAGGGAGGGCAGAGTCTGGGTTGTTACAAGTTTGATTCAAAAATTACACACCCAAAATTATAACCTGTCGCATAGCAATAGGTATCAGGTGACGTAACAAAGATATATTCTGCAATTAAAGACAAGTTTTGGATTAATACTTTTTCAGTTATTACCTCAGGTAAGTTTATCCTCCAGAAACATATTTTTGGATAAGCTTAATGTGGTGTTACTTGCATTCCAAGCAATTGTGCCAGCTGTCAGAAAAATTATAATTTATTTTACAGTGATAATGACATTTGTAATGGAATGGGTTGTTTTTACTTCTTTATTTGTTGACAAATATAATGAAAGAATAATGTCATAACTTCATTGTATTTAAGATTATAAAAAAAATTGGATAATTAATTTTACTAACTCTAGTTAAATTGATATTTTGTTATTTATAAATATGCAGTTTAAATAGCAAAGTAAGGGTTAGTTTCTATTTTTTACATCACTTGATACTTGTCAATATGTTAAAGGCTCTGATTTCAAGGTCCCTGTTATTACTGAGGCAAGCTGTTTGCAAGCACAGTAGGGACTCTTGTGCATGGCGCCACATGCAAACGTTAAAACAGGTAAACTATGGTGAACTACTTCAAGTATCATGACTTCCCCCTTAAGAAATGATTCAAAAACATGTTACCAAATAAAAACATATTAATTTTTTTCTCTCTGTCTCTGTCTCTCTCCCCCCCCCCCCCCCCCACCCCTAAAAATTAGCTCCTCTTCAGATATACCAAAAACTTGAATAAACCTTAACCAACAACCAACTTTTATGATAATGATAATCATACAGCATTTATGATCTCAGGGCTGCCTTCCATAAGGCCGTAAGTAAGTTCATTTCTTCAAGTGCTCATTTAGGTGGTACTACTACTTAACTCAAACACATGTTCAGTAACAGTTTGAATAAAAAAGGGTTTATCAAATAGCTCTCAAACTGAGATGGCTGCTAAGCCGAAAATTCAACATTATTATTATATAATAATGTTTTTTAAAAAGTAAAAAAAAATGCTATTATTACTAAAATATTAGCCTAAAACATTTTTTTAAAAGTATTATAAAACTATGTGTATATTTGTAAATTTGTTTCTGCTTAAATGACTAAAATCAGTCTGTAAATAATTTCTACAAACAAACCTTAACTTTACTAAGTTTAAATATAGGAAAATATGGTAAAACTTTTTCCCTCTTTCAAAACCTATCTACAATGTTATTCAGTACCTTTAATACTTCCTCACAATTCATTAGTATCAGTACATAAAAACATAATTCCAGAGAAAAAAAATCACAATAAAAAAATAAGAGTTTACACACCATTTAAACAATGGGCTTTAGATAGCAAATTAAAAATAATGTACATACAGCAACTTATGAGAGAGTAAATTTGCAAAACATGCCATGCAACATATTCCACACAGTTTCTAAAATAACAGATATGTTTAAACATTTTTATTTTTTCATTAGTCTTTCCCATGTATTTCAGATCAATTAAATTTGTTTCTTTTATCATATCAAGTGAAACTCTTTAATCTGGCATGTTTGGGACTACGGCTGTGCCGGCTTAGCGATTTTACCAGATTATTGAATGTCGACCTCATTACAGTTTTAACAGAATTGCATGGACATATTCATTTACAACACAATGGTAGTAAAAAATAAACATTATAAGAATTTAAAACAATTTGAACGGATTCGATGGTGTACCTATTAAAGAAGTTAATAATTCCTTTGTCCTCCATCCCTTGTTTTTTCCACCCCTTGCAGTTATTGTTGGTCGTATCAAAACTTTTTTTGACAAATACTTATGGTTTTACTCTTATGAGTTACAATACATTAAAACGGATGCAGTATTTATCATATTATACGAGTTGTACTGATATTTCTGTTTTTCAAAAACCTTCCCCCATTCTAAATCTTTGGTTGAATTTTTCCCATTAACGAACTAAACCAAGATTTTCCATCACCATATTGTATGAATTAGTTTGGAAGTGTTTATGCATTATGTAAATAGTTTTGGGGTCTATTAATCAGGAAAAAAAAAAACACTATATAAATTTTTTTCAGATGTCGCACCATGGTAACTGTTACAATACGTATTCTTTCTTCGAAATCTACTTAAAAGATTATGATATTACATTGCATTCATCATTCTGATCTCTTCTTCAAAAAAAATCATTACGGAAATGTACCCGATTGAAAACAGGAAACACTGCTGTACTGGAATGAAAACCATCAGTAATGGCAATCTCTGAACCTACTGAAAAAAACAGGCAGCTCAGCAATGCGACCTGTCAGCCAAGGTCAACGACTGGTACACCCACTTAAAAAATGAAAAGTGAGCGGCTTGATTGGTTACAGATTACAGAAAGTGCTGGATTAAAGTACCTTCACTGTAATAACATAAAGATAGACATCCATTATTCAAGGACTAGCTGCCCGACCCGGCTTCGCACGGCTATACTAATGGAAAAAAATTAAGCAACATCTCCCATATACAGTAATGGTAAATAAAAAAAATTCAGTGAAAATTTATTACAATGCTGTACTATAATGTACCGGAGAGAAAATGAATAGCACCGATGGTTTCCCGACTCGTGCACGCAACGTACAACTGATGTACTACCTGTACTTCGCTACAGCAGTCTACAGGCAGATCACTCTTGCGCCGCTCATTATACATGCCCCTCCTTGTGGGTACGCCACTGCCGCGCGATGCCCGTTGCCATGGAGACGCAGAAGGCATGAACAATGCAAAATCCTGTTCTCATACAGACAAAGTACCCACTGTTGCCTGGTTTTAACCTCCCATGGGATCTAATTTTCGGAAAATGTCATCCTGCGTAACATAAGGAACATTACTGTGAAGTTTCAAGTCTGTAAAATATATATACTTGAAAAAAAGGGCAATATAAAAACAAATTAAACAAAGAGAGAGGGAAAAAACAATAGTTTAGGTTTGCGATTTAAAGTGATAAAAAGTATTTAAATACTAACTGAACTCTTATGAGGGTACTGATTGCTTCGTTGTTAATATCACACGGGTGTTTTTTACTTGTATGGGAAAATTAAGAATGATAATGCATCTAGTGCGTGGCAACAATGTTAATAGGCAATAGGAAATAAACTTCTAGCGCCTGCGGCATTGTCAACACACACTTCGTACGTGTACTGCATGTTGCATCTAACCCCCTCCAACACATGTGATTCTAAATTGGACTTTTAGTAAGGATCCCTAATGTTATTGATAGTATAATATAGCCTATAGCCTTCCTCGATAAATGTACTATCCAACACTGAAAGAATTTTTCAAATCGGACCAGTGGTTCCTGAGATTAGCGCATTCAAACAAACAAACAAACTCTTCAGCTTTATAATATTAGTAAAGATTCATAGTGCAGTGAAGTTGGTAACGAGCTGAAAATGGCACACTGTCCGCAGGCGACTGCGACGAAGGCGGGGGCTAGCACTGGCTGGTGAAGAGGAGCTGCTTGCTCCTGAGGATGTGCGTGTGGGGGCCGTGGTTGTGGCCCTGGCCGCGGCTCTCCAGCCGCCCGCCGTCCTTCACCAGGCTGGAGCGGCACCGGAACTTGCGGTAGTCGCGGCACAGCCAGTACTCCCGCCCGCTTGGGAAGCCCTCGTGGAAGTTGTAGATGAAGTCCCGGTACACCAGCTGGGCCCGGCCTTGCTGGCTCAGCACGAACTGGAACGCTGCGGAGGGAGGAGAACACGGGCGTCAAGCGTACGCTGCAAGTCCGTCCCCACCGCCCCGCCACCAGGACGTGCCGTGTTACTTACTTGCGTTTCCAAACTTCCTCCGGGTACTGTAAAGAAAAAACTATGAGACAAACACCATTGCTGAGCTTTGTAGCAAAAGCAGAAAACAATTGACTTGACAAATACATTATGATTTTTACTCTCTTTCTGGAATAACAGTGGCAATTATGAATAACAACTTTTATGTTCTGAAACACTTCACTGGACAGTAAAAGGGTATTGTCTAAACTGATTTGCCCAACATTGCAGAATAACCACCCCACTTTAATTATTACATTATAAATTTGGTTTACGCACATTCACTTTAGTAATCTCATAATTTTTAAGGAAAATACCAGTTCTCTTAACAGGAATTGTTCAAACTGATTTCTGTGAGCCTCAAAACGACCATTATATCACTGGGCTACCACTGTTGTTTGCTCATTACACCCACATCTTGCAATATGTTATGAGGACTGCATTCAAGCCAAGAGTGGAAGTATTTTATATTTCTGAACAAAATCCATACGTGTGGTTTCATATGGACTGCCATTGTAAAAATTATTCACTGAATATGCATGAATAAAATATTACAATGTATTAATGGACATTTAGGGTGGTTATTTAGAACAGTAAGGAGACATGTCTATCTTTATAACTCTTATGTATTCCTGTACACGACAACTTTTAAGAAAGTTACTCATAAAGGTGGCTTTTGAATTTCTTGAAAGTCTGTAAAAAATTTACAGATCTGTGTTAATATGTTGTTACGATGCGAAGCCACGAGGCAGCCCAGCGGCCTGGATAGGCGACCAGCCGGCCTGTTAGCCTGTGCGTAAGGTGCAGTCTATTACTGCCGCATGCCCAATTTGGATTAGCAAGGTGCCTCTACCCTCTTCCTCAGCGCCTTTGGAGGGTTCAGGACGTTTCCAGAACCCCTCCTGCGTGAAGTGGCATAACTAGGACTCCATTGTTCTGGGAGCTTCCGATATCAAGTTGACCCTTATGACACGACACTTCAAAGGGGTGAAAAACCATTCCAGAAGGTGGCTGAGGGGTATAAAAATGACGACGCCAGCCTCCGAGGCCGAGGAAGTTAAGTGAAGAGAGCGAGTGACCCCTTAATGAGCGAAAATGGACCACGGGCGACGGGCTTCATGTGCGGAGGCTGGTGCATCGGGACTGTGTTACGTGTGATGGACGAGTGAGTAGTGTGAGGCAGTGTGTTGGGCAGAGGTTCGAAGTAAGATACGAGCAGTAGGAAGAGCCACTGTCGAGTCGAGATCCAGTGAGGAGAGTAAACAGTGGACAAAATTTTGTGAACTGACATTTTAAGTGTTGTAATTTAATTAAAAGTGTAAATAAAAGCTACTAAATTAAACTGACTTTAATTAATTTGGCTATCCTTTTCGAAGCTGTTTTCTAACTCTCAACGATATAAAGAAAGAAAACAAACCATAACTAACTGTTGTTAAAACTTATACTTGGCAAGTGTCCTGCATTTGTAATTACACTTTCGTCAAATTCTTGGCTTTCTTCACCATGTAACAAAACTCTGCAATGGTTATGGTCCAATTTCTTTTTTGTTATACTACTTACTGTGCTCGTAAAATCAAGAAATGGACAAGGATAAATCTTTCATAGATCTGATCAGGCTTCTTTGCCATTGGACTCATCTCACACAGGCTGCTGAAGTGAATTCAAATGTGAGGCAAGGGAAAAAAAAGGATTCAACCTCTTCACAGCTTGCTGTCCATTGTCCGATGAAACAAGACAGCTGAAACAACCTGGGCTGTACAATTCTTTTAAACTACAATTATATTGTTCAAATAGTTCAAATAAACAACAGTAACAATTATATACATACAACCAAAAACTTTTATCATTACCGTAGGTCGTTTCCGTTTTTATTGATGAGTCATATGCAGGATTTAAAAATTAACTGATGTTGCATATTTATTTTACCTTCACTTAAATTTATAGTGAATGTAGTAAGAACAGATGAAAACTACATTTCCATTATGTCAAATACTACATGGTGTGACATCCCTGATTACAGTGTGCCACTCTGTTACTCTCTCTTCATGATAAGGTATCTCTTTAAAGAAAGGTGCTACAAGGAATAATTAGACTTTGACCGCTTAATATTCTGATAAAATTAACAAAGTAACTGCTGATGCATGACCAGCTAGTTTGGTGCCACATGAGTGTGCGTAACTAAAACAGAGGGTTCTAGTGATGCGCTCATAAATTAGATCAAAACTGAGGTTGGGACTGAACTCGTGACTCTTTCCACGTAAGATAAAGAATCAGCAACCACTGCCACAGAGGTCCCTTGGTAACTGGCACAATCTTCTTTGAAATCACTCGGTTAAAAGTTTCATTTCGAATGAAGTCAACACATTTTAAACAATTGCTTCATATTTTTGGTTTATTTTCAAAGAAAAACATTTTACATATGAAGAACACGAATGATCTTTACTTACTTCACATTATTTCAAACACATTTTAAGGATATGCAGACATAAAATTAACATAGTTCAAATGTTGTCCATACTGTACATATTACAATTAAAGCACGCACACATACACACACACAAAGGAGCTTTTTTTTTAACCTGCTCATAGAGTAGATATGCCCCAACACACTGATGCAAATGGTGGTAAAGGCATTACAATTACATACTACAATGAAAAGAACGAATTAGTTCCTCATTATAACACACCAATACATGGAGAAGACACAGGTTGATTGCCATAATTGATGGTACGTTTTTCGATTCCTCGTTAAGTACAAATTGAAAGCTGCCCGACAGCTACATAACCACAACACATTTAGCATGATTCCCTTTTGAATAGCTAATATTTATATTAACACGGCTGTGTAAGTGTAACCCACGGGCAGAAACAATACTGTGTGTGTATGTAGGTGCAATTGCCAATACCTGACACAGGTAGCCATGCGACCTAATCCAACAAAACTAATTTTGCTTTGATAAATACATAAAAATGCTTCAGGAGAAGAGGAAACAAAAACGAGGTACAAAATATATGTCTAAAAACGGATATTAAAAGAGAGCAGACAAATAAAATTAAAACGAAAACCACCCTAAAATACAACCTGAGTTTCAGTGATTTTTATGGTCTTATGTATGTATTTTCAAGTATGGTCAGTTTAATTTAACCTAAACAAAATATTTTTTTATGTACGTACACTTACTTTGCTGAAGTAACACTAATAGTAACAAGGATGGAACAAGTGGAACGAAACTGGCTGGTCGCCAGAGCTGTAAGACTGTTGGGATGCTAAGGGTGACGCTCCGAAACATGCCTCATGTGCTGGGAACCAACTGGTGTGTAGTCTTTGCATTGATATCAGGCCTCTGTGGAAATTCAAGCCGTGACTGTCATGTTATGGTAGAATATTAAGGACAAAGGCTCTCTGCACCTAATTATAATATTGTTTATAAAAAAATGTTCATATCTTAAAATGTTTGTGGAAACACGTTTTTTAGACTTTCCCCCCTCCCAAAAAAAAACACATACGAAACAAAACCATAAAACGAAACTTCTATAGACAAGTGCAATGACTCTTACAAGTTATTCAGTATCAAACATCTTTCATAAACATTGAGTTGCTGCACATGGCACATTGAACGCCCGCAGCTCTGCAAACTGTTTGGCGTTCCAGCCAGGCAGCCACTCAACACTTGGGTCTCACAAGCCAGAGTTGCAAATTTTGTTTTCTCGTCATTAGTAATAATCAAGGGATGCTCCTGTAAATTTATCATAACAGAACTCTTTTGCATTTTTGGTTTGGTCTCCAATTCTCTCAAATTATAGGTATTATCTAATGGAGATAAAAAAAGTCACGCAAATACTTATAATTATGATCACTTGCGTGACTTTTTACAGCTTTTAAAAAAAAATGTTAGGTAAATATCTGATGAAAAAATTTGTAACCCAACAACAAACACAAGAGAGCTATAAGAATACATAATAACACAAATGACAGCATGCCAGTGGTGCTGTTTGGCGGGTGATTCAGGAGGCTGGCGTTCACGCCGAGAAGTAGGACTGGCTCTCCTGCAAGTGCTTCTCCCGGATGATGGCCGAGTGGGGGCCGTGGTTGTGGGCGGGGCCGCGCACTTCCACTAGCTGGCCGTTCGCAGTGACCAGCCGTGCCGCGCACCGCCTCTTGTAGTCCCGGCACCGCCAGGACAGTGGCCCGGGCTCCCGCCCTCTGTGCAGCGAGTAGATGCAGTCGAGGTACACCACCTGCGGCCGTCCCTTCTGGCTCCGCACCAGCCGCAGACCTGCAAGTCGAGAGCAGGGTCAGCGCGTGGACGAACCCCGCCCGACTCTTGCCCGCCGAGGTTTACCCCTCTCCCCCCCCCCAACTGGAACAACACTTCATTGCTTTCACCAAAATTTTGCAGCTCTTTTTTTTTTTTGTGTGGCACTCTCCATGATGAACAATAACCACGGCCCTCAGTACATAGAATCTCAGGCATCGCCCTGATTTTATGGGAAATTATTCTTACAGTCCTCAACCCAATCATTCCAATGACTAATATGTGTTTATGAGCAGTGGTGTAGCCAGGATTTGTGTATGGGGGGTGTTAAGAAGCATGGCACCTCCCCTCCCCCCCCCATATTAAAGTGGGGAGTCCGGGGGTCCTCCCCCGGGAAAATCTGGATTTTAAGGTGTAAAATAGTGCTATTTTAGCAGTTTTCAGTACTTAAATTTAAATATTGTAATGGTAAAATTTTTATTAATTTTAATATGAAATTTGTTTGAGTGATGAATAAGAAATTAATTAAAAATTTGGTGCTAACAGGGGAAATGGGGGGTGGAGCACCTAGACCCCCCCCCCCCTGGTGAGCCCCTGTTTATGAGCACTGACTGCACCCTAGAAGCAAACTGAAGCCCAATGCTTTAGGCCCTTCTATACATAACATCACAGCATAATATGTTACTGTTAACTTCAGTAGTCAACATTGAAATCCATACTTGTTTACAAAATTTAAAGGCCCAGGGAACTAGCTTCGCAATAAAGGCAAATAGAAGGGAATTTTAAAATCAGGGGTGTAATGAAGAACTTGAAGTGAACTGTACTATACTACCAGTTGAAAGCAACACCAATCATAAATTTTCAGACTGCAAATATGCCCAAACTTAAGTGCAACCCTTTGCTCACTTGACGGTCATCTGAGCCATCATAACCAGTCAAGATACTCAGCCACAGAGGGCAAAAAAAAAAAAGATATCTGGCTGGCTACCTTTGAAATACATACAGTGCCAATGCTTGCAAAAAACCCATCTGGAAAGTAACTCACTCCATCGTAATTCATTAGATCATTACTCATAGCGACCTTAGAAACCATTTCAACTGGCAACCCAGAGGCCTAACTGTCATCAGGGTATTTTTCATAGGGTCAAAGACGAAATGGAAGACGTTTGTAACCTTGTCATGCCCAACACTCACCTAGCACAGAGCATGGCCCTATCCTGGGTGTTTTCAGTCATTTTAAATACAGAGTGAGCTGTCCTCAGCAAGATTTCACCAGGACTGAAGGGAACAGTTCCTGCCCGCGTGCTTAATTCATCACAATTTTTTTTTTTTTAATTTTCACCTCAGCGGCTTGCTGGGCAAATAACAATATTAATGATTATAAGTTACTCGGGCCTAAGTTATGTTCCATCAATTTTTGTTTTGTGACTGTTTTTGAATACAGTTATCAAAATTCAAAAACCTTAAGCATTAGAAATTTTAGTAAGGGTTTCTTTCGTTTGCATAAGAACAAGACGATAAAAATTTATTTGCCAACATATAGAAAAAACAATAAAGTTATAATACTAGACACTTGCTGCAAAATAATAACTTGTAATGAAGTATGACCACTTCGCTTATACAAAGGTACCAAATCTATATTAAAAATGGATGTTTGTGAGAAACTTATTATAATGACAAATGTATGGCGGTGTTAAATAACATTAATTTATTATTTAAATAAGGTACATAAAAAAACACTTCTTCCCCATAAATGACATTCATAAAATTTAACGCATATAAATAAAAGTACCTACACAGAATAAATTTGTGTTTCCTAAATAAAAAAAAACAAAAAAAAACACACATATGGTGAATAATTTCTGTGCTCATGTTTAGCAAAACCATCTTATAAGATACATACAAAAAGTACATTTAAATAACCAGCATTCTGGTAAGTAAGCATAAGTTGTAGCTCTGTTCTGTTGAAGGAACACATGTTCCTTTTGCAATGCACCACTACAAAGCCACTGAAAATTCTACTTGTACAACACTTCTACTAAGATTTCTAGATCAGTCCACGAGAAGTCGCATAAATGTTGCAGACTTGAATTCAGGTGGCAATGTTACTTTTCACACTTGTATCAACACCTTGGCTACTGCAGATATGCTAGTGGTTGTGGAATGCATTTATCACAACCAAGTTGTTCTCCTTCAAGAACACAGCAGCAGGACACTTGTTCTTCTTGTAATTGCTGCACTTCCAGTACGCTCCGTGGTGCACCATTCGCGCGAAGTTGTACCTGAGGCCACAGTACAACAGTTGCGACCGGCCCCTCTGGCTGTGCACAAATGAGAACCCTGCAGGAGAGAGAGAAAGAGGGACGTTTGTCACACTCGCTAGTCAACAGTCTCCCCAACTTAACCACTAAGCACGTCAATGCAATCTTTTTGGCGAGCTCCACTCACAAACTGAAAACTTAAGACTTGGCTTCATACAGAATACAGTACACTCCCTATTTAACGCGGTTGTCGGGGGACATAACTTTTACCCGCGTTGTTGCATAACCGCGATGTTTCGATGTGACCAAGGTCAAAAGGCATAAAACACCGCCTGTGTTCTAATAGGTCGGCAAGCACGCACAGTATAGACGGCCCGCCTTTGTGCGGACTTTGCATCCGCAGTTTTCACTAAACACGGGTGAAAAAATAAAAATAATAAATTTTAAAGATAAATATTAAATGTTGAATTGTTTTTATTTTTCCGCGTGCCGCGCACAGTTTGTCGCACAGCCTACGAGCGCGCCACACGCCGCCATACATACGTGCGGCACACAAGCTGCTGCCAGTCTCGTGGTGTCAGCCACAGTATCTGCTTCGTCTGAGTGTCTGTAACAAAGTAAGTGCAGTGTGTGCGGTTACACACGATTCTGTGGTCAAAGTCTTCTAAATAGAAAGGCCGTAGTGATACTTCAAACCGAATATGAATCGCAAAGTACCGAGTTTGATTGACAAAATAAAAATTCTAGATTTACTTACAGATAGCTTGTCTTTTGTAGAAGCAGGCCGCAGATACAGGAAAAAAACGATTCTAGCATTCGTACAATAAAAAATAAAGAATCGTCTATCGTGTCAAGTGGTTAAACTTTATTATCCATGCTTACAGTAAATTATAAATGGTCACATGTGGGAAACAAAAATTGCGCCAATTTAATTTTAGCGCAATCAGTGACGCCGTATTAAAAACCGTGTTAAACTTTGTCTTTACTTATTTCACCAAACGCTGTGTCGAGTTGCTGAGTGTGTGTGGCTCGGATCGGCAAGTGTTATATTCCCCAGCCTCTGTTTAAAGGTCGGGAGACCGCTACACATAAACATTTCCGGGACTTGTTTACTACCTCACGTCAAAAGTGGTACAGTATGGTTCACGTAAATATTGGACCACTGGGAATTCCTGGGCAAAGATTAAAAATACGCTAGCCGATTTACTTTACTATTTAATGTTAAAACATTATACCAAAGTAAAAAGATGAACTTGTATAATACAATGAATTACCCAATAATATTACGTCTGTAGGTTTAAGTTGTAACAAAACATTTATATACAGATGTCCAGTAAAGTACCAATTAAGATTCTGGAGTGGAATTTTAAACACCGGACTACCTGATTTTGCCTTGTACGCAGGGACGCTGCTCAGTCAAGTGACTCATGCTCTGCCTGTGTGCTGCGTGAACACATTCCCTCCCCCACTCCCCCTCGTGTTTCTGCCCGCTCTAATCTCTACCTCTCTCCATATTCTCGGCTCGCCTCTCCCTACCCAGCGCTTGCCGACAACCAAGCCTATCCAACATCAATCCCCAGCCGAGTCACGCTGGATAATGTCGCTGGACGGTGGGCTTTATCAGGTCCCCTGTTCAATGCTTCATTTGTGAGATAAAGCGACGTTAAGAACTAGTGTTTCAGAAAATATCACTGGGCTGGATTGGACCATAATTTGAAAACCCTACAAGATAGAGGAATAATGTACGGAGATATCTTGTTTAGAATTTTACTGCGGACATTTTCTACGCCTAGGCTTTTTTCTGCCCGATGCTTAGTTTGTTAGTTACAACGCAAAATTTTCCTAATCGGCTGTCAACCATTTATTCCATTATTATTATTCATTTCTGACTGGGGGACATGGTTTGACCCGCGATATACCCGATTCCGCGATCAATCGAGGCGCGATATACCGGGAGTTTACTGTATATAATTTGCAAGTCAGTTCCGTTCAAGAGACAATTTTTACGGATGTTTCACTGCATTGGGTATTATGTTTTGTTGCAACAGGTATTTGCTACATGCTATTTGCAATTGGATGAAACTAAAAAGTCATGAAATTATTAATGATTAACACTTTTTCCTTGGATTAACTACATCGTGGATGTATGGCACTGCAGGTCCCTGCCCTTCCCAAACTTCTCAGACTATTCTCAAGACATGATGCTTTCTAGGAATGCAGTATATAAGCTGGTTATATAGGTTCAACATCATAGTGACCTGTTTTTTCATACTTGTATTTTATCATTCTTAATATTCTTGTAACTGATTTTGATATTTAGTTATTTTATTTAGTAACACTATTTTACTGCTTTTGACATTGTTTGCTAGGTAAATATTTATCTAAAAATGTCTTTCTCAGTATTTTATTAATTTTAAATGTGGTTTTTATAACTATATTTTACATTAGTGTCAATTTAGAAGCTTTCATTGTGTTTTTAGTACATTAGATAATGTTTTGGGTAAAGGGAAAACTGAAGCGCTACGCTGTGGCATCAAAATGGTAGACGATATTAATCGCATCCTGTGTTGGAGAGAGACAGAGACGTTTGCCAAGACCGTGGGAACTCTCTCTGACCGGGGAATAATATAATAGTAATTGTAATTAAGATCTTTGTAGCCAATAGAAGGGTATTTTTACCAGGGAAGTCCATAGCTATGTAATGTTTCAAGGATTTTGCATGTTTTGTAATGTGCTTTGTCTGGATAGTCATTTTTGGAAGTCCCCATGTAAGGTTGTGTTCGTCTGTGGCTCACAAATAATTATTACATGAGTGAAGTGGACGTTCACACCTGTAGTTCGGGCCACGCTGATAAACATTCTATTGGACAGTATTAACTTAAATGTTCGATAACAGGTGGCAGCGTAGGCGTAGTGGAGCCGTTTTGTAAAACCTGTTAGCCACGCCGGGAGGACAAGGGCCTCTCCATCATTGGTACCATGTGTTCGGAAGCAACCGCGAGATTTTATAACATTGGACATTCAAGTAAATAAGGATACCGAAAAATGGTTTGCCATAAGGTGTGTTAATTGTATGCAAAAGTGAAACATGTGACAAGTTTCTGGAAAAATTAAATAAAGCTACCACTCTTAGCTATTAACTCTTTTATTTTAAACAGAATGTCATCCTAATTTCATTAATGACATTTGCCACCTTAATTTTTCAGAAAACATTTTTAACCTTTGATTTACCGTGATTGATTATTTTCCAAGTGTTTTATGTATGTGAAATTCAGACCTCTGCAAGCCTGGTCTGGATGGTAACAATACTCTCTGAAATATTATGTGGTATCTCCACAGCTAGACCAAGCATACAATTTAACATCTATATTCACAAGATTTGAAGATTTCCATGAAAAATTGTGAAATTAGCAAAACTAAATAAATAAAAATACAACATAACCGGCAAAGTCAAGTTTTATTAAGAGAAAAAATCTCACTGGGATAGGAATAAGAACCAAGTACAAACATAGTCTCACTTTCAAAGCCGGTGCTTCATCGGCTGATCTCATTTACCTTATTTCTTAGCCAATTCACGGCCAGTTAAAGATCATTGCTCCCGAGTGCAAAGCAGGAGACAAGCTTTGCAGTTTGGCTTCCTTCTTAAGTTTGGCTAAACGCTATCAAATCATCCTCATTCAGGATTTTTAAATCTAGAACCTCATAATGAAAGCCAATGCTTTACCAAAACCAAAAAAGGCCCTGGAAAAATTTAAGATCACATTCAGAAAACAAACAATTCTCAACAGGATTAAATGTTCAGCCAAATTCTGCAATCTGAAAACGATAACCTGAAACTTTGCACTTCCGAGGCCTGATGAACAAATATACATAATTGAAACAGGAGAAACAAGAAAACAAGTGGGAGAGTTAATTATAAGTAGTCAACCTAATTAAAAAACTCTAGTCTTAAAAAAATGCATTTAATTCTGCAGGATTGCAAAAACTCCAGAAACCTACAATACATATATATATTTGTTACAAATGAATATCTCTTTACAGCTGAAAATATACAATGCAATTACAGTACAGTCAACTCTTGATTATCCATGAGCAGATTATTCGCTTTGAAGCTTATATGTGGCACCTATTTATATAACCATCGACAAAGGTTAATTGATTCCAAAATATAACAATAAAAAATATGATAGCATTACAAGTGATTGCGCATATATATGCTAGCTAACAAATTAATTGTTTGGGTTGTATTATCACTACCCTTCATTTTATGTTCTATATGCTAAAAGCATTTAACTAAAAAACAAAGTTAATTTAAAAACTAAAGTCATGGTGGTTTAGAACAAATTTAGTAACACTATGACATTACTTTGTCGTTTTAATCTTGCCCTTCTCTTCCCTTGCAGTAGATATGACCTGGCTGTCAGTAGTCTTACTGGTTTATCTCACTTATCCCTCCATTCCAACACATAAGGCTACTCGAGTTGCAGTTAATCAAATAATACATGCTTAAAATGCATTGCCATCTTACTAGTAAAAAGATAAATCTTTAAAAAAATGTATCATCTGCCCAACTATAAATACACATTGTATCTTCTATCTCCACTATTGCTTCTCTGTTATATTTTATTCTCATATTTCTCATGTAACCATGGCAAATATTACTCATAAGTGTTAGTGTTGGCTGTTTTTTGGTCTTGTGTTTCATGTGTGTGTGCCTGGTTAGTGGTTGTGTATGTGGTCCTTGCTTGTATGCGGTGCCTGCTTGTTTTGTTGCAACTTCTTGTGGGTGGTGCCTACTTGCAAGGATTCTCTTCCTTGTAGGTGGTGCCCGCCCATGCGTAGTAGCGACATGCTTGCAGTGCCTGGCAATGCACAGCGCCTGCATCTTTTGTGTCCTTTGTGTCTTTTGTGTGCTTGTATGTTCGTGCCCATCATGGGCTTGTATGTTCATACCCACCCATCGGTGGGTGTGTCACGAACACAAAAAAAAACTTTCCAAGTGCATTTCCTTAACTTATGCTTTACTGGTGATGAAAACGAGTCTTTTCTGCAATAACATTACGTTGAGTATTCTCACCTGTGGTAAAATTTTGTTAGGAAGATATGTATGTCACTAACAAAATTATTTTATATACTGATCGTTTAACATATTATTTTCTTGCAACGAGAAACTGAAAACGAATCTTGCGCTGGCCGCTAGCCAAAAGTTATGCCGCCTTCTTGGTCACAATTTAAGGTCGTTATAGCCCTTCCATGGTATTTTTTTTTAATTACGGAGATGTCTACCTACATAAATTATTTCAATAAAACTTTTATTTAATATTTTGTTAGAAGGGTCTGAAAATAGATTTTGGGCTGTAATTTTGTTAAAACTTAATAATTCCTCTGTATTTATGGCTTTATGCAACAAGCAACTGAAAATAGACTTCATTCTAGCTCTAAGCTAAAAGTTTACCATGACTCTGTGTTTATGCTTACTTTAGATATGAGAGATTTTGTGTATGCTCTTTTTAGGTAGCAATTTATTCAGAAGTACTGAAACTAAATTAATTAATGTTTCATTAAAAAATCATCTAATTTTATTAAATATTTCAACAGTGAGAGAATAAATGCTTTCTTTATGCTTTGGTATTTTATGTACATTAACTTTGCGCAATTTCGGAGTATTTACGGCATCATTTCCCACAATTAGCATTGATAATAGGCATCTGCTGTATAAAAATCTGATTTTCATAGATATTTAAAGCCAATGCAGATATCCTTCATTTTTGACATCTGTGGTCCGATTCCAGCACAGTGCGCTGTTAATGTGCAAGTTAATCTCAAAATCTCTATCATATTTTCATGTCTCACGCAGTTGAAGGCTTTCTTATAGGCGATGAAACAAGCACACACTTCGATATTCATGTCCCTTCACCTTTGCAGCAGTACATTTAAGGAGAAGAGTGTTTCACGTGTGCCAACCCCATTTCGGAAGCCAAACTGGGACTGATCCATATGAGATTCACATTTCTTGTAAATGCAGGTGTAAAGATTGGTAGAAATATTTTGAGTACATGAGACATCAAACTAATCATACGATGGTCATCACACTGTGAGGAGTTGCTCTTCTTCGGCAGTGGTATGAAAGTTTATTTCAGCCAGTCATAAGGTATCTTTCCTGATGCATAGATAACACTGAACAATGATGGTAGGAGGCTGAGGCCGGTCAACTCCTGTTCAGTTATAATTAGACTTCAGTGTAAACTCCATCTGGACTTGTGGCTTTACCATTCTTTTAAGTTTAATGGCATGTACTCCTTCACTATTGTTATTTCAGGACTGACTTATTTGATTCTTTTGTCCGATGGTGAGGGATCATCTCTGTCATCTTAGAAAAGAAGTTTGACGTATTCCTTCTATCTTTTAAATTTTCCTTCAACTACCAGGATAATTTCATTGTTCGCAATCCTCAATATTTGTCTATGTCGCTTCCTTTGTAGACCAATCAACTCTTTCACCTTTTTGCTCAAGTTACAGTGAATGTGTTTCTCTGTTATATCCTTTACCAAATTTATTCTTTCAATCATTCCTCAGATTCAAATATAAAACTAAACAAGGCCATCCTTAAAATTGAACTAAATACTTCATAAAGTAACCATATTAGCACTTGCATTAGAAAACTTCAAATTTTGACAGTACTACCAAATACTAATTCGCTGACAATTTTATACCATCAAAAATATAATTCCTTCCAACACTCCATAAGAACTACAAAACATCTTTTAAATTCCTAGATTTTACACTTTTAGCAACTAACACTACTTTTCTTTAGTCACATTTAATTCTCATATTAATAAATGTCCCTCTTTCTTTTACTTTCTTGCATTTTGCATATTGTACTAGTTAGTGATTTCAGTAAAAAAAAAAAAAAAAAAACGTTTCATAGTAATACATCAAAAATACATACATTCTTAGGTACAGATTTATTCTTGCATGTATTAAATTACTTGACTCTTAATGAAATGGAGCACAACTTACGAACCTTAAAATAACATAAGACCCAATGTGAGTCAGGGTTCAAAAAAATATTCATGCTCAAAAGTTACAAAACATGAACAAACTACATATTAATAACTAAACACAATGAATGCACTACTATCCTTACTGGTTCACAGTGTTCTAAATGACGAAGCATATTTAGAATTAACACTCCGCCAATGGAATCTCACAGGATGTCTTAACAATCCTACCACCATCTCTTTACATTGCTCTGTAGCCACAGTATGGACAAGGGTAGGAAAATAAATATATACAAGGGTGCATCAATCAGTAATGCAGAAGTAAATATTTAAGTAGGAAAATAATAAGTAAAAATGAAACTATCAACTAAAAAGGGAACTACAGGGCGCTACTGACTGGGCCCAATGAAAATCAACACATTAGACTGCTGTACATGTCCGCATGTGTCTCGCCCAGTTCATGAAGAAATGCAGGGATACTGTGGGAAAGTTTTGGAGCGCTCACTATACAGCCCAGACCTGGCACCCTCCAATTTCCATCTGTGCGGACCCATTAAGAAATTTCTCGGCAGAAAGAAGTTTGACTATGACAGCAGACTCAAAAGGACCATGCAAATGTGGCACTTCTCGCAGACGATGGAGTTCTATAAGAAAGATTTTCAAAATGATCCATCATTGGGACAAATGCCTCAACATGTATGAAAGCTACGTGGAAAAGTAATAAACAGGTAATACTTTAATTTATTTCACATATTGTCATTAATTTATTTTTTCTTTTGTCATTATGTGCGTTACTTATTCAAACACGTAAATTGTTTGTGCTTAAACTAGTGTGGAAACTAGCACTGGAATTCACAAACTTAACTTCATTCACTAAAAGCAAGTGGAGATTTTGACAAGATTTAGAGTAAAAATTAGATTTCATATAGTTTAACGCCATTCTGTTATGCAAAGAGGCATAAGGCTAATGGACCTCCAAGTTCACATGAACTCCAAACAAAAAGGACACCAACTCAATGCTCATAAATATGAGTCATGTCGGGGCTTTGGGATCAAGCACATGTTAGTGATCATGGCCAGAAAGGAAACTTCCGAGTTAAGAGATTCTTCACCACACCACAGCCCAGATACACTACATACAGTAGTTCTTTATGCCAGCTGCCCAAGATACATGTCTACAGCTAGCAGCTTAACCAGTGTGAATTACTAAATCAGTATTGTTGATTCAAGCAAGATGACCAACAGTATTTAATAAATTACTCCACTCACTTTAGTTAATCATTACTGGATAGCAAAATATTAAGAATTTGCCTAGGTCTATAAGTGCAAATGATTGATTTAACTCTTTTAAGAAGTTTTTAATGTTCAAAATGACTACATTTTCAAAGTTCCTTTAGAGAATAAAAATGTTTGATTGTAATCTCATCAATTTGCCAAGAATATTGTTGATATATGAAGAATTGAAGAGAACGAACAAAATAAATATTAGAACAATTCAAAATTACTTTAATTTATATTATCATGTTGGCCAAAAACAATGTCTCTACCAAACTAATAAAAAGAATACTTGCCAATTCTGCGTAGACAATCTCTCTGCTATTACAGTTTAGTAATATAAATAATAATACAGTTTAATAATAGTTCCTGCTGTTTCTAATGTGTGGGTATCTCATTTTGGTACTATCTAATGTAAACACTCTAAATAAAGATGCCAAAAGCCTTTAAAAATGTATAAATTGATATTGTACTACTTAAAAAAAAAGTGATTTCACTTTTTTTTTGTAAACATCTTTCTTTCAGTGATTCTGCTCTCCTCCTTCTCAATGAATTTATTTTCTATCTACAAAGCTGTTTAACACCATGTTGAAGTTTGTGTGATTGGTGACTGAGTCAATGGTAGGGTGGTTTGGGTGCCCCTTCTCATTGATTCCAGTAAGAAGTGACGCTAAGTCAGAAGCATGAGGACTTCTCAGCACCACTGTTCCCGCAGTGTCTACCAAGGAAAGGTGCAGGGGCGCTGGTTCGCGTCGGTGCAGCCGAACAAGGAGAGAAGCCCCCGGCGCCCCGGAGGCAGATGCCCTGCCGACAAGTGAGGCTCGTGATTGTGCTGCGACCCCTTCACCCTTTCGATGGCGAACTGATGGGTGATGACACTCGACTTGCACTTGGTCTTCCAGTAGTTCTTGCACAGCCAGAACTTGCGCTCCGCCTGGTAGTCGCACGAGAAGTTGTACACGCAGCCGTCGTAGACCAGCTGCGGCCGGCCCCGCTCCGACTCTACGTACCTGACGACTTGACAAACAGAAAGATCGCAAGTCCCACCACGTGCGCCAATGACACAAACACACAAGACTGCACGTGCTCGCACCTGCAAACCATCAGTCCGACACAACAAGTCAACACCCTACATTAACTACAGCTTAGCCCCTTGATTTTCTCTCTTCATAGCTCAGCGCTGCAATGCTATTGCATCTGAAACTTGAAAAGTGTTAACAGCTAGTGTTTGTTTCAACACATTTAGTTTCGATTGATTCTTGTTTAACTTCTCACTGACAGCAATGTAATTAGAGAAGTACACACCAGAGATATTGAAAGATGAATCAGACATGGCTCCATCTGAGCACTGGTCTCGAGTAATTTTGAGAACCCAAGCAAACAGAAATCAGGATGGAACACTATGCAGTTCACCGCAACACTTTGTTCACGAGTTGAGTGCAAGTAGAGTTTTTAAAAACATTTTGAGTAGGCAATACCATATGAGTATTTTTGTACCTATGGAAAAAAAAAAAAAACTACATAAAGTTGAAAGATTACTTTTAACTAAAATTAAAATACATTGAGCAAGAAACAGCAAAAATTATAATTGCATAAACTAAAAAGCTAGAGTTTATAATCTTGTACACATCAAATACAGATAAAAACTTTCAACCAATACAGTATTACTAATTTCATATAATTGAAGTAATATTTCATCTATGATCATCATATAATGGGGATTCATCATTAAATGAACTGGTCATACAACCAGGAAGTTGTTGAGTGAGTGTCTTCTAAATGTCAGGGACACCAAAATTCATAGTTGCTGGAATTATGCTGAAAAAAAAAAACCTTCCCTTCAAAATCAAACCTCTCAAAAAATTCCCATTCTTCTATTCTCACAACTGTCCTTTGTGTTTTAACATTCAAAACCACATGACGAATGGAGAAAGCCCACAAAGTAGGCAAAATCACATAACATCAAACCCCACCCAATCCAGCAGACTTGTGCATCCAACATAATACATTTGATAAAGTTTATAAGCACAAATTTTATCACTAATAATCACAAAAATTTAAAAGCAAATATATAATTTTTATTTTTATGTAACCTTTTTTTTTGTATGTAGCCCTTATTTTATCCTGTGAAAACTGTGGTATGGTGCACCTGCATCTTAAAAATTTACTCATAATTTTTCCGTAATGCACGTAAGTATAACTAAAAAAAAAAAAAAGTTTTCGAAACACCAAAATTTTGTATTTTGAAGTACTACAACCACTATTTAAATCAAACAGTTTTAGTTCAGTCTGACTATAATTGACATGGATGACAGAGCAATTTAATTTAACTATTCTATATTCATGCAGTCATCATAGATTCTTGTTGCTGGAGACCAATAACACATGCAATTCCAGTACATTTTTATTTATTAAATTAGTCTTTACGGTGCTGCGAACAGTAAAGTTAGATCAGTAAACTAAACTCCTTCGTCAGATGATTTAAAACCAATTTCCTTAAACGTTGTTATAGCAAAACACTACTGTTACTATGAATACATGGAGGAGAAAAAAAAACACGAGATATGAATTAAACAGTAATACTTTTATTTTTATTAGTAATGGGAATTTGCGTTACAAATACGTATCCCCTCGGGGCTGGGGCACGCTGCGCGAGACGTGATTGTGTTCCTGCTGTTTCACCCGCAACACTCCGTCACCGGTCACTACGCTGGCCCGGCAACCGGTCTTCCAGTAGCCGCTGCACAGCCAGAACACCTCACCAGACCTCAGCACCTTGCTCTGGTAGTAAACGTGGTCGGCAGTCACTATCTGGAGGTTGCCCCTGCGGCTCCTCACGAGGCTGAAACCTTGAAACAACACAAGCCATCAGCTGCGATCCACCTCGTACGAGGTGCGACATTTACCACCCTTGCAACAGACTCCTACAATACTAAAGTGATCATGTGTGTGCAAATTACTACCCATTACATTACACTCAGTGAATATTTGTTGAAAATATTAGTGACTGAACAACAAATGCAAAGCAGGTATTATGTTAAAATCCCTCCCCAAATTTGTGTTTGACACGGGGTTTGGGAAACGCTGTATTAAGAACTGGGTACCAAAGGATCCCAGTCAGCAATGTAATTGTTTCACTGTCTTTGTTGAGGAGCTACCTCTTACCACGGAGTATCACTTTTTTTTTTGTTAAAAATGATTTTAAGTACCCAATTATAATATTTTCACAATATCTGACCACCTTTAGCACTATAAGTGAGTGAGTGTGTGTGTGTTCACATATGTACTAAAGCATGAGTGCATATTAGAGATGGAACAGTCAAAATCCACAAACCTTGGAATACCATTGAATCTCTAGTACCTATTTGAAAGATTTGAGATGTTAGGCAACTTAGTAAATTATTAAATCAACAGTGACACTGAACAATATTTATTTTTTATTTTTTTATTTTTTGTACATTATTATATGTTTGATCATTGAGGCCTAGATTCGAATTCAAAGGATAGATAGGAGATACTCTGTAAATAGAACTCATCAATACTACATGTATATACAATCATAAATGCACATAAAACAACAAAATTTAGATGTTAATACTGTAACGACCCAGGTTACAACCCTCCAGTTGTTAAAGTTTGATTGACAATTTATTATGTTGTCTGATCAAAAAAAATACTTGGTTAAATTTCTGGTATGATGTAAGTAAAAGGAGTTTGACTATTTCAGAGGACATTGTATGTTAGTATTGTGATTTTATAATCATAATTTATATTATTTCAAGTTCTTTCAATATTTCTGAGGATTTTCTTGCTTCATGGTGCATAACCCAATAAAGTTATTTTTTACTTGGTTGTTTACTTGTGTATTTACATTTTTCTGTATGTTCACGTAAATTTCTTTTGTAAATTTGTGCTGTGCTCAAAAGCTGGCTGATTGAATAGTTTTCCAGTCACATAAGAATTAGAGAGAGACAGAGTTCTATTGCAGGCTTAGGAAAGACTGGATTTTAGTCCAAGTTCTGTTGCCATGTACCATAATTGGCTGATATTTTTCTGTGCTTTAATGTCATAGCTCAGAGATTACATCACATGAGCGCCCTTTTTTCTCCTGTTCGACAAAGGATGGTCATGGGGTAGTAAACATTTCTGCAAGGTACATATAGGTCCCGTTATCTGGCAATGAAGAGAGAATTTTGCTGCTATGGTCACACTTAAACCCTTTTTGAACATTTAATTAGAATTTGTTAAACCACAGTCGTCTGAAACAGCCCAAAAAATGATTGAGTAATTTTGTCACTATTCCGAGGTAGTAGTCCTTCAGTTTGTACGGTGAGTTTCAAGCAACCATGGAATTTATTGCAAATGATATTTCATATTAATTTTCTGTACCTATGAACAGGAAATTTGCATTTTGGAGTCAGTGCAGATGTTTTGTGTGACCAGTTTGTTTTTTCAACCTTATTTGTTTTCATGGTTGGAAGATGGTAGCCATGGTGACTTGTGAAATTTCGAATTAAACAAATAAAAAAACTGTAAAATTCAAGTTTGTGTCCGAGAGACATTATTTAAGTATCAGTTATTGATAGTAAGTTATTTTGGAACTTAAATATTATTTCAGCATCCTAATAATTTGTTCAAGGGTTTATGTATGTGCAATCTAGACCTATGATGAGATGGCCAGAGGTCTGGAGTGTTACAATATAATGCTTTCAAATCCATCAAACTCATAACTTGTGGCTAATTTAGATCAGAAATTTGAGCCACAACAAAGTTAAGGACATAGCATTAATACAACAAACATGTGGTTTCTTTCTGGTAAAATATGCATGGTTCCTAACAATTAAAACAAACACATTTTCAGTTACTACTATACATCAGGGGTTTGATCGCAACAGTCGGCACGGCATGACTCAAACATATTAGTACCGAGTTGGTACCCATGTGGCTCTGGGTCCACTAGAATCCTGGAGGTACCATCAACTAAGTTCCTGTGCATAACAGTGCGACGTAAAGACGTGAAACAAGGCGTGGCCATGGGAAAGGGGAAAGATGCCATATTTACTTGCAGATGGGGTTGCCCCTGCTATGGGTAGCACCCTTAATTTTAGGCAAAAATCTAATATTTTCACCATAAGGGTCACCTTGAATATGGTCTCACACCATATAACTGTCTCCAATAGAATACAAGTGAAGTCTTTATGGTCCATGTCACAGATTTTTTTCGCCTAAGAAACACTGCACTGATGTCCGTCTTTCCCTTCTTCTTCCTTAATGGATATTCCTCCCCCCTTTCCAATGCCTTAGCATAATCTAACAAAAAAATGCAAATTAAAGGTGTTTCCCTTCCCAGTCTATTTATTTTTTTACCCATCCCCTTCCCCAAGAGAGAAAATACTGCAGGCTATTTCTTATCAATTTTTTTTTGTCATTTGCTGTTCAGTAAAATTTTAATTAGAATAAAATTATATAATTAAATAGTATTCATGTGCCTTTAAATTTAAATTTATCTTGAATCAGTAATATAAAATAAAACCCCATTCATGAAGAAATGACAGTTTCTTTGAAAAACCAAAATACTAATTTTTAAGAAAATTAATAATACATAAAAGACTAACAGTAAATATTTGTTCAGCGAATGCAAAATAACATTTTATTTATTCCTCTTGTAAGTTTTTTGGTTACAAAAATATCTAGGTACACAAACAGTAATGTATTTATTGCATTTAAAATGTCTACATGAATACAAATAAACTTTGAAAAACAAATGTGTGTAAGAAGACTGTGTGCGACAGAAGTGAACTTCTTGCTTATTAGGTATAGAGACAAATTATTAGTATTTTTTTACTGAACAAGAGATAATAATTGAGAATAGTAAGGATGTGGGTATGATCTCAAATAAAAAAAATGTTTTTTTTTCCGTTCAATGTCACTTTTTGGCATCTCTTTCGGCGGTTTATTCCCACCTTGCCTTTGATAATCTCTTATCTGCTTCTGCCTTTTTATTATTCTTTAGGCATGATGTTAAATCACCATCCCCAGCTAAATAATATGAAAACAAAACTGTAACCAAACATAACTTCACTTATAACGTCTATGTCCCAAGTCTAGTAAGTCCTTTTTAGATTTCAAACCACAGTTTTCAAATACCAAAAATAAATTACACTTATAAAGCTAACCTCTTAAGTCCTTATGTCTTTTTTTTTACATTTTCACATCACACACTATTTACTTAAAAATGAATGATATAAAGTTAAGTGCTCAGATCTATAACTCGTTTCCACACAAATAAATAAATGGTAGATACCTTAAATAAAATAAAAATGTTAGCATCAATCTTTAGCTGTTACGAAAACTGAGAAGACAAAAAAAAAGCAGTGTTACAAGAATTCTGTAGCATTACCGCTGCGTCATTTCTGCCTCTCCCCTGCCGTCCCCCCTTCCGTTACATCACCCTTTCCTTTTCACATTCAACCGCTAGTGTATGCGTTGGAGTGGCATCGCCGCTGAAGCACTCTCATCCTCTACCGGTTCCCCCACCACGTACCTAACTATTCCCCTCATGCAATCGGAATTTTCATAATGCTCAAAAATTGTGGCTCCCTCAGCAAAGAAGTTTCACTTCAAAAACTACAATTCTGTGTGATTGCAACTAATTTTCCACATGTATGAGCCAACACAAACAGCAAGTTTCCCACACCAGACACACATAGTTTGCATGCCATGATATGTATGCTGTAAATCTCTAAAACATAGTACAGTATACAGTATTATCAATATTTAGTACCAAAAAGGTGGGTTTCTTTTTAGGTAAGTTGTAATGAGATTTCACTGTAATGGAAAATTTTAAATTTTGATGGCATTTACTATTTACTCCTGAACAGAATACCTTTTACTTTAAGATTATATTTCTACCTAATATTTGCATCTTAAAAATATTTCAATTACAAACCGTAATGAGATATTCATATCTTATTGTAACAGCATTAAAAGTTGATGTCACGTACTAAAAATTCGTAGCTCAGGTATTTTTTTTACAGTAACCAATAAAAATTCAGTGCCTATATGTCAATAGCAACATACCTATAAGTATTGTGTACATATATCCTCCTTTATCGCATAATTGTCGCACGCGCATAATTGTCGCACCCATATTTTAGGCCGTCAAAATTGTGATAAAAAACTTATCACGTAAACATTGTATGATGTTTTTGGTACCTCTATTAGATGCCGAGCGCTTTGTGTAGGTATCTTTTCCGTATAAAACAATGTATTTTAAAATAGAAATATAATATTAATTCGGACATTACCACTTACTTATTTAATTAATGGAAGTACGAAATTGTCTGACGTGTAAATTTTCTTATAAAGACTTTTTAAACGTTATTTCCTTTATCTGATCGTCTGCGTCGCCGCGGTGTACCGGTGTAGGTATCTTTTCCATATAAAACTATGTATTTTAAAGTAGAAAGCTAATATTTATTCGAACATTACCACTTACTTATTTAATTAACAGAAATATGAAGTTGTTTGACGTGTAAATTTTCTTTTAAAGAAGTTTTTAAACGTTATTTTCCTTATTAGATCGTCTGCGTCACCGCGGTGTACTGTTTATAAACATGTAGCCAGCGCTAGTTGGCATCATTCGTGTTTGGTTATGTTGCTGTCTATATAGAGTGCACGCACATAGTCAAATATCGATATCTCACCAATTGCATGCAACGCGCGCTCTCTGTTAGGTGCCGAGACGGCCCGCACTCTTTCGTGGCAAGCGCGTACTACGACTGTTACGCATTAGTTCACGTCACATATTCAAGTGGCTTGCGTTCGCGTCACAGATTTTGTTTTTATATTTAAAGTTGAAGAAAGGTTTTTGTTGCATGAATTATTAATTTTAATTGTTTGGCGTGGTCTTTTAAACTTCACATTTTAAATAAACGTACTTTCCATGAATGGGTTTTGTTTTTATGAATAACTTTACCTAACAAAAAAAATTTTTTCCGCATAACCATCGCACCCCTACTTTTCAAACTTGATTTTAGAATAAAATGTGCGACGATTATGCGAGAAAACACGGTATCAGCTGCTTTGTAAATATAAATAAGTACAAACACAACTGTTAAAAAGCATATTACAATACATAAACAGTCAGTATTAGTTGTTACCAGTCCTACAACAAAGACATATTGTATCTACACGAACTTAAAAAACACTGATTCTTAGACGCATCATTCTTTTCATTCATAGTCTCTAAAAAAGAAAAGCATCAGCTCAAAACTACAATATAAGATACACTTCAATTTTAAGTAACATTTTTAACTACATTATGTGAATATTAATGATGGTGCTTTCATTCTTTTAAGTAGTTTGCTAACCCCACAGTCAGCAGATTTGTAAAAACCCAGACTATTGCCCTACCCACTGTCCAAATAAGTTTTATTACCTATTTATTACGTTGTCTGATCATATTCATTACTATGAGTAAGTTTTCTGGTATGATTTAAATCACAGTTATTTATCCTTTCTGAGAAGTATTCATATGTTTTGCAATGCGTTTCATGATCATAAATCACACCGTTTTACGCTTTTCTGATGATTTTCTTGCTTTATGGTGCATAAGCCACATAAAGTTATTTTTACCTGTTTGTTTATTTGCGTAGTTGTGTTTTTTAGTGCTTGCACAAATCTCTTTAAAGTACTGCTTTTTGTATTTTTTTTGTTCTTAAATAAGTGATCACAAAATTTTATTTTGAGTTTTTTTTTTGTCATGATAAGCTTGTCTCCAAGGTATACATACCGTATTTACTCGTGTATAGCGCGCCCTCGTGTATAGTGCGCATCACGATTTTTGTAACAAATTCCAAAGAAAAAAAATAAACATTTTTCCCCTATAAATAAATTTTACTAACATTTTGTTGTACATGTTAAGTAATTACTTATGAAACAAATGATTATTTACATTGATGTGTGGTGATGTGTCAAGAAAATACTTAAATACTCTTCCAACTGAAAGCAAAACTTTTGTGGCATACTGTACCATCTGAAACGACACGAGCAAGCTAAACTCTGCTGTGTAGATGGAAGATAATGAAGCGCTGTATGGTCACAACTGGTAGGAGGTCGGGAGGGAGGCAGGCAGGAATGGGACTATGACCATCAAGTAACCTTGACAGTTGACAGGACTAAACACCACACCACTCCCGTCACCGTTGCTAAGCTGGCGTAGAGGACTAGATGACTCGCAGGTAGCTGCTGGGACGAGGAAGCAAAGGAAGTGGGCCGGCGACTGATGACAACATGCTCTCTCTCTCTTTCTTTTTACTAGCTGCTGCCCTGGCTTTCTGCAGAGGGGGGAGATCTAAAAATAAACAAGAGACCATGATTTGCGAGCTTGCTCGTATGTCTGTGTGTGTGTGTGTGTGTGTGAAAGAGAGGCCTGTTGCTTGTGCAGCGTATGTGTGGGGGCTGGCCAGAAACGTCACCCATCACCCGTCACCCATCACCTGCAGTTAACGACTTCCACTCCCCCCCCCCCCCCCCCCCCCCCCGTGTATAGCGAGCATCCTTGATTTTTTCCTTTACTTGAGGGGGAAAAAAGGGCGCGCTGTACACGAGTATATACGGTATCTCTTTGGTGTTACAGTCAGTGAGTTAGTGATGAGCATTACTATATATATAAATTAATTTTTGGTACCTATGAACAGTAATTTGTGTTTCAGTGTCAATGAAGCTGTTTTGAATATCACTGTTTGTATATTCAACATGCATTTGTTTGTTTGGCCTAAATTATTTGTAAATTTTCGTGAAGGAAAAGTACAAAAAAACCTTTGTCTGACAGATGTTATTTCAGTAAGCAAGATGTTATTTCAGTAAGCAATCATCGAAAGTAGGTTATTTTGAAACTTAAATGTTTCCATGCCCAACAAATTTCTGGAAGTTTTCATGCATGTGCACTCTAGACCAATGTTAAGCTAGCCGGAGGTCTGGAGTGTTACAAGTTTTGCACACAGGGTGCGTCAACTTTAGGTAAGAGGAGGTTGTTCTTTGACATGTAAAGTGTTTTGATTCTCTGAAATAAACACAAACCATGCTTACAGAGTGGTGTGGCTGTGATTATCAACATTTTACCTTAAAGTGAGCATTTTCCAGCTGCCTCTGGTTATTACTCTCTTACCTTTCTATACTAACTACAAATATTGATAAGTTTGTAACTGCAGAGAGACATTCATATCGTAAGCTCCAGCCCATCTTCAATATCAAACACTTCAAAAATATGTCTTGGAATTGAATACATTCAGCAAATGCAAGACATCATTTACTCTAATACAATACATTAGGAAAAAAATCTTAAAAAAAAATATTTTTATACAAATCTCATAAAAAAATTCGTTACCCTTCAAGGCTAAGTTATTATTCTGAAAATTGCTGCATACAGAAATGTACAAGAGGTTTTTTTTTTTTTGCCTATTCACACACTTCAGTGTCAACAATGCAGTAAAAGCATTATAAATTTAAGAGATCAATGATTTGCTAGGTATTCTATGATTAGCAAACATGGCATAAAAAAATATACAATGACAATCTGAAATATTTGAAATATAAATATTGAAGTATTATTTAAGGCAAAAAACTATTAGGTAAAATAAAAATGATTTGACATAACTACCCAAAATGATAAAAATATAACTTTACATTTCTTTTTAAAAGATCCGAGCATTGCCTGATAACTCCAACCTAAGTGAACACTCGTGATCCCTTGCACAATCCCATCAAGGGGAGGTAGAGGAACAAAAAGAAGCTACCTTGGTTTCAACAGTTTTTCGGCTAAAAAAATTTCCTGTTGATAGTTTTCAAAATTGGACTTCGTTAAAGCAAAATGCTTACTTGAATGCAAGAATTTAATAGTTAATTGCTGCTACAAATAGTTTCCCCTGTGAAGTAATAGGCGTTTATTACCGAGAGTTCATTTTTGGAAACGAATACGACTGTAATGCCACTAATAGACTTTATTTTATGGTCTTTAGAAATCTCTTGATGTGTAATCGCTGCCTTAAGGGCCCCGCCTACCCGGGCAAACAGACGGTGTGCAGAGCTTCAGGAAAAACAACGCAATTTCAAAACTACTCAAAATATCCGAGTGGGGGTCTGCTTACGAAAAGCATATAGGAGTTCGTTTAGGGCCGAAAAGTACTTTTGACTTTGGATTAAGTTTTTAAACTGTATTTTTAGAAGAGGTAAAATGGCTGAAACGCATGTTTTCAGAGTAATTTTTAGGCGTAAAACAACCGGTACAGATTCTTTAAAGCACTTAAGGGACTTGCCTTACACCTTCATCTTCATTTCCTCGCAATATAATGTTACGGTCACCTCTCAAATTTCACAGTTATCCATTGACGACGAGAATACTGCGCGCCAGTTCAGCTCAACTGAGCTTAGAGGCTATACCGCGCTAGAAGCACCAGCGAGCGTCGCGCCTATCATCCCACCTCACTGACACACATACACCCCTGACGAGGCGGGTCCCTTAACGAATGTAATTATTGTTATAGCTTAAAACCTTTTGATAACCATTATGGCGTCTTGTGTTCCTGTCAACTACATGAAGTCTTCCAGCAGTCTGGCAGTAGTCTCTGCTGGCCACAGACCGACTAGAGGCGCTGCTGGTCGGCCACGAGACTCTTGAAGCGCAGCTTCTCCCGTATCTGGCCGGTGGGCGGGGCGTGGTTGTGCGGCGGCCCGCGCCACGCCGCCCTCCCCCCCTCCACCAGCACCGTCGACGGGCACCTGTCGCTCCGCCAGTAGCTCTGGCAGCGGAACAGCTGCCGGCCGTGCGCCACGCCGTTCAGGTTGAAGAGGTGCCGCTCCAGCATCAGCTGTGGCCTGCCCCGGCGGCTGTACACGTACTGCAGGCCTTCGGGCACACCACCACACGCGCCCGTTAAGCCACACACCACTGCAGGCTCTGAGACATCCCGTTCCTGTTTGTTCCAGAACTTACGCAAGGAATACAGCTAGCTTCTATGGATTTGCTTCTTTCTAAATTGATTTACAAACTCTTGTAAGAAGTTTCTTAAGATATATGTACAAAGATAATTTCTTGGAAGTGTCCACTCTCAAAGGCAGAATTATTTGTACTTAATTATGAGGAAAACTTCTTAAAAGGGTTTCACTGCATTTTATTTCCTCTTCAAAATATGGCATACGCTAAAATAATTACACTGACAATGAAATCTCCAACAACAGAGTACCATGCTTTTATTTAATTAAGATGAGCGCTTGAAACACCATCGTCATGCACCACCTTTCTGAGCTATTGCATCACGGTGAAGAATCTGCATTCGCTAGTCACAAAGCCAAGATGCATTTACCCAAGGAACGAACATCAACCTTGTACTCACGAATACAAGATCACACAAGACTCCATATGTAGCAGACTTCCGATAGTCCATCCAATGGTCCTGAATGCCCCATGGTCCGGCACTGAATTTAGACAACTAAGCTAACTTAGGCTAAAAACCTATAATTTTAGGCTATGTCAAAATTATTTATATTATACACATAAATGGTAGTATGACACATTCTGCATGGCCCAAGATTAATAGGAAGTATTTCAACATGGTTCTAGATCGTTCGGAAGTGTGCACACCAGCCTTTAAAATGAACAATAAAAATTGTTTTGGCAAGTATTTATGTTGAAATGTTCATTATTATATTCTTGCTAAATGATTTTTTCTACAGAACACCATCATACATATGTATTTTGTCTACAACTGTACGTTTGGCGTTCGTGGGAGATACTTCCAGATAATCCTGCGTTTTCGGTAATCTGGCACCCGCAAAGTCCCCAGAACGTGCAAGATTATCAAAAGTCTATTGTAACTCATAACATTCCCCCCAGTTTACCAAACTACCAACTACCTTCATGTCATCCTACTTTACAACTGAGCCCCAGTACAGCTGGTATGCCCAGGAATAAAGTGAGCTAGAAACAACCCAAAATATAAAATAGTGGGCATGACTTACATCCAAGACATACAAATACTGCGAAGGGAACCATACACAATTTTTCTTCAGTTGCTGTTGGTTCAAGAACTCTAGATGCTTCAACAAGCTTACTGCTAAAATTATAAAAACAACTTCATAACTGTTACTAATAGTCCAACTTTAATGCATAAATTTTCTTCAGCTTATAAATGATTTGTTAAATAAGTACAAAATGTTCACTAAACAAAGTTCAAATAAGACTCACCAAATACATTTCAAGATGTTAAAAAAGTCACTAACCTCTCAGCATAATTCCATAAATAATAACAGTGATCATAAACCAATAATCATTAACTACATGCATATGAAAACATACAAATAACTAAGTTCTACAACACTTCCACTACAATTATTTTGCTATGCAGTAAAGTCAATACTTATAATAATAACGCAGTCATTCATTAAGACACAAAGAACAAAGGCTGTTTTTTCACCATACAACATGTCTCAAATTACATACACACATAAGGTTTACAAAAAAAAGTCATTTTTACATAAACTCAATTTTTCATCATATTCCTCAGTTAAATAAAGGTATTTCCTCACATACCAGCACTATTAATAAAAAACACTTTTACTGTGGCAAAATCTTTATTGATCAGGCAAGACAGCAGTTGAGGATCCTTCAGAAGCTTGGGACTTTGTACTTTAATCTATCGGTGTGTGGGCCATGGTTGTGATTGGCTCTAGAGCAGAGCACAGCACGGCGCCCCTCCATGACGACGCTGGCCCGACACCTGGTGTTGTAGGAGTCCACGCACAACCAGCGCTGTCCCTTGCCGGACCAACTGCGCACCTCCTTGTACAGGAAGCCGCCCAGCACCAGCTGCGGCCTGCCCCGCTGGCTCACCACGAACAGGGGCGTCTCTGGGGAGGGAGGCACACCGTCGTCAGGCCGGGTGAGGATGGCAGCGAACGTCAGTTCACAACAGTTTACACATCAACAGAAGCAGCAGATGTACGAGACTAAAACTAGGAAAACTTACGATTCACAAATCCTTTTGTACGTGCCCGAATACTTGCCTTCGTGTAACTTCGGGAATTTTTTAACTTCACATGTAATCAACTGTGTTAACTTTTGCCTGCGTAGTAACGAGGATGCCGCCATGTGCGAGTCCCTACTGTGCTTGCAAACAGCTTGCCTCAATTATGTCGCGTGATGACAGGTATCAAGTGACATAACAATCAATTCAATTTTTTTAACATTTTTGATGGCTTAAGTATCTTTGTTATGTCACTTCATAACTTTATGCCATGCTTTTAACCAGCATTTTTTTTTTTACAAACTTACGAAAATTCCAAGGTTAGACGATTTGGGCATTTACGAAAGGATTTGTGAATTGTAGGCTTTCTCAAAGACAGCTTCTGCAAACGTCTAGTCGATGAGTTCATCAAATACTGAAGCAAGGAAAGTGGGGAAGGAATCAACCATGGGCTAATGAAAGGAACCAGACCAGCATTTCCCTGGTGCAATTTCAGGAAACCATGGAAAACCAAAATCAAGATAGCTGCACTGAGATTCATATCAGTGTCCTCCGAAAAGCCAGTTCAGTGTTTTACCATTCCACTGCCTAACTCGGTAGCATGCCTTGATTATACATCAAGCAAAAATGTGCATAGTATTCAAATGTTCAAACTAACTATAACTCTTGACTTATGGTTGATTTGAGATTTCAGGTTATAACCCCAAAAACTCATAGATGTTTCATATAAACCAGCTGAAGAAAATTGGTTAAGACAGAAAATCTCATAATTAGTATCAAATAGAACATAATATAACAAACACAAAAATATTTGGTAAAACGTACTTGTAAAAAGCAGTAACACAATGAAACAATATTATAATCAACTAATGAACGAAACATTAAAGGTAGCAACCCAGGAAAATTGCATTCCATTTTACGGCCACACACACACACATAAATATGTTGAATGGAAGATTGGTTGTCAGATTAGTAAAATCATTGTTAAAGTATTACATTTTTTTTTTTTTCAAGAAAAATATGTTTTATTTATATTTCTGGGAGGGTAGGTGATACTAATAAAGTATATAAGGTTTAGCTGGTTTAGGTCAGTGACATTTAAAATACCATAAAAACCATAAAAATGTATGAATTCTCACAAATAAGCATTTTTTTTTATTCAGACTGGATTCTAGAAAACACTGCAGTTCAGAAAAGCCATGAAGACAAGGAAAATTATGTGGTTTGCACATTTAAAACAAGTAAATATCATGCAGAATTAGTATTATACTTTATACAGTCATTTCAACAATTTCCATTTTAATACATTCTCATTGTTGAATCACAATTACGCTAGACTCCATCGCCCTCCCCACTATTGAGTATTTCAGAATCAAGTATGAATTTGAACATACTGTTTTGGAGGAAAATTGAGGAACATTAGTAGTACGTACTCAAAAATTGATACCAATTTCGGAAAAACATTTTTGGGTGAAAGTTATGACACAACATATTTAACCCTTCCAATTCTGTTAAAATGTGAGGTACAGATTAACGATAACATTTTGAGAACACAATCGCAAAACCGTTTTTCAAGCCATTAAGAACCATATGATGTTGAGTAAGAACTTGTACAGACAAGGACTAAAGATCAAAGACAAACACTTTAATTTAGCACATCTTTGTCTGACTGCTGAGAGTACACTTTTGTTTTCACCCTAGAGTATTTTTATTTACTTCCAGAACGAGGTAACACAGACTGCCAGATGCCCAAAGAAGTTAGTTGCTACAAACGTCCATGGGTTTTTCTTTACCAGTAACAGAATGAATGGCTAAATCACTCTGTGACAACTGGATTTTAAGGGAAAATTTTTATAAAAGCATAGAACGGTCATGTTTCAAATTCCGAAGTTAATCATATCTTCCTGTATTGAAAATGGAAAAAACAAAGTGTTAACTTTTTTTAAATGATAACTTTAACATATAATTATAATCATAGCAACATATCTTCTTCATTTTCCCTCAACAAACTACATAATTTTTGTTTCATTAGTTGATACATGAAAACTCCCAATACACAAAAATGTTAAGGACGGCCAAACGTGGAATCAAACACGGGTTCTCTGGGGTGCAGGTCCAGGGTCCTATCTCCGCGCCACCCTGCTCCGACCCAAGAAAATAAATTATAAGTAAAGAAAACACCACACCTACTACATATTTCACTCAAGGCATCTGAATCCAAAAAGTGTGCAAACACTGAATGAATGATAATTTAAATGCATTAATCTTAAAAAATTTTTTAGTGCTTTAATACCTTAACTTGCTTCCCTACCCTCATGTAGCTACCAACCCAAAATCTCAGTACCAAATTTGATAATTATTGTCATTCTAATACACTATAAACACAATTTCTCATGTTTACACATTAACATCTCAGCTCTGGCTACACTGAATAACCACATATATTACATGACTATAGCTAAATAACTAGTTACCAGCAACAGGTTATTGAAGAATGCATTCAAAAATTTAACTAGTATGTACATATTATAAGTGCAAGAAGTAATTAAGAGTTAATAATACTGAGGTAATACAAATAAAACAAGTGTTTAATACTGAGGTGTTATAAATATTGAATATAAAAGACAGAGGATTTATACTTCACACAATCTTTATTTTCAAAAGTAAATTACATTTTTACCAAGGTAGCTGATCAAATAGCAGCACCGACCATATTTTGTATCTTCCTCACTACAACAAGTATTTGCATAGCAAACATGTACTTAATAACTTAGTTTACAAATGAGTTAGCATTTAGACTAGTAAAAATTAATGGTTCTCCACTTACTGATACCAAAGTTTCATGAATGAACTCCTAAGCATGAATACTACTCTCCTATGAATCACAATCAAATTTAATATTAAATGTCTTTGGTACGTGGTTTAAACACCCATGTGAAAATCCAGCCTCCGCCATTTCCAGAGCTGCCATAGTTCTCTCTCTCTCTCTTTCTGCTTTCTTTACATCTTTTTATACTTAACAGAACCTTGCACACACCATATTATAGCGTGTATGACTATGCAATAAAACACGTTCTAAACAATATTCACTCATACATACCCTTAAGGATTGGTCTCTAACACCATGTTAATTATTTTTTCTTCTTTTTAAATGTTTTCACAGGTTGGTGATGACAGACTGGAGCATGACATTTTCCCCTCGAATTATCACTGGGGAATTTCCATGAATTTTCCAGGATATCAACTAAATTCCCTGACTTTCGCTGTCCAATTCCAGCTCCCCTGTCTTTCTCGTAATTTTACCCAATTTTCCAGAATGTGGACATTATGCCAGAGTTTACTAGAATAATAAACAAAACATAACCATACACATGCAAACTAAGTTAACAACAGATGATATGATCTTGTGGATATAAAGTTTGATATTGCTAGAACAAGAGTTTTATCCAGTACATGAACAAAATAAGCTACTCAATTATACAAAGTGCATCTAATAACACAATATCCTATCCAAACAGCATTAAGTACTAAAGCAAAAGGCAGTCCAACTATAAAGTGTAGCTCCAAAGGAGAATGTAATATTATTATTATTATTACATTATTATTATTATTATTATTATTATTATTATTATATATTTACTTAAATACTTTTAAATTCATAATTTGAGTTTTTCTTTCATCAAAAGTTGTATAAAAATAATTTGGTTCAGTATCTGAGACCATAAATCTGTACCTAACTACTCCAAAACTCATTTACATTTACAACTGCATTCTTTCTTTGTATGAAAGCCCCTCCTGAAAAATTTTCCTGGAGCCACTCATGTCAAATATTCTCTCTCTCTCTCGTTGCTATACTCTTGAAGAAAGTCCACTTACCTTCAGAACAAGAGCCAGTCAACACCGCAGCTCCCGGCATTCACGAACGGTAGCTTGTACCCTACGTGCGGCGGGGGAGGGTGGTTGTACCATTGTGCTGACCACGATCGGGCCGATCACTGGTAGTGTGCGCAATGCCAGAAAAATGGAAAGAGTAAGGCTAGTATTCCTCGTGAGGACAGGGAGGGAGTGGAATAGGATAGAGAGAAAGATACTGGATGTGAGGAGAAGAAGAAAGGACTTGAGAAGGCATCTTCAGAAAATGGGTGAGTAAGGGAAGGGGGGGCCTCCTTGCCAAAGGGCGGAAGCCCGATTGCAAGTGTAACAATCAATCATAAATAGTTTGTTGTTTGAGTTATGTCCACGAGGATTTAACAATTCATAATCATCTATGATAAATGTAACTTGTACTTAGATATATAAAATGTTACAATGCAGACATCAAAGACTTCTTAAAGAAAAACCAAAAACACACTAAACTGGTACTGCCACAATTTAAATTAACACTTCACTAATAAGTCTATTCAAAATTCTAATCATTTTCAGAAACAATAAAACAAAAATTAGGGTTCTTATAGGAAAACAAGATTAAAATACTTAAAAATATATTGAGCAGAAGTTGCCTCTATCTGCCGGCTCTAACAGGCCGCCTGGGACAGAGAGCATTGGACAACAACAGCTTAAGTCATACTGTACAACTATGGGAATTTCAAACTGAATTTTTGTATTTTTACAACAAAATGTGAAACATAACGATAGCAGGCAAACTACTGTACAGGTTATCGCAGGAGCCCTGAGGCCCTCAGGCCTCCTGAGACAACCTGTTGGATAGTTGGTCGCTTATTTATTTTTTATTTGATAGTCTTTAGGAAGGTACATATATAACAGCTCTAATGGTACCAGTGGCCAAAGTGGGCAAAAAAATATAATGTTTGTGATATACTCCATGAAAACAACATATTAGGGCTCTTGGGACAACCTTTAAATATTTTTCCGCTAATTTATTTTTTATTTGATAGTCAATACCTGAAGGATGGTACCTACGTACCAGCGGTAACGGTAACAATTGCCAAAGTGGACCAAAAAAAATTCATGTTTGTTATATAATAGATGAAAACAACACTTTGGAGGGCATCAGCGCTCCTGACACAAACTGTACGATAGTTTGCCCACCAAATTATGTTTTATTTTATTGTCAATACCTGTAGGAAGGTACCTATGTACCAGCTCTATCGGTAGCAATTGCAAAGTGGGCGAAAAATAAAAAGTGAAATCATCTATGAAAATGACATATTGGAGGGCCTCAGAGCTTCTGGAACAACCTGTACTATAGTTTGCCCCATAATTTATTTTTTATTTGATAGTCATTACCTGTAGAAAGGTATGTATGAATCAGATCTATCAGTGCCAGTGACCAAAGTGGCCAAAAAAATTAATGTTTATGATATACTCAATGAAAACCACACATTGAAGTGTCTCAGGACTTCTGGAACAACCTGTACAATAGTTTGCCCACCAAATTATGTTTTATTTTATAGTCAATACCTGTAGGAAGGTACCTATGTACCAGCTCTATCGGTAGCAATTGCAAAGTGGGCGAAAAAAAATAATGTTTGTGATATACTCCATGAAAACAACACATTGGAGGGCCTCAGGTCTCATGGAACAACCTGTACTATAGTTTGCCCGCTAATTTATTTTTAATTTCATAGTCCCTGTAGAAAGGTATGTATGAATCAGATCTGTCAGTGCCAGTGACCAAAGTGGCCAAAAAAAATTAATGTTTATGATATACTCAATGAAAACCACACATTGAAGTGTATCAGGACTCCTGGAACAACCTGTACGATGGTTTGCCCGCTAGTTTATTTTTTATTTGATAGTCTATACCTTTCGGAAGGTACGTACGTACCAGCTATATTGGTACCAGTAGCCAAAGTGGCCCTAAATAATAATGTTTGTGATACTCTACTTGAAAACAACACATTGGAGGGCCTATGGGCTCTTGGACAACCTGTGCGAAAGTTTGCCCGCTAATTTATTTTTTATTTGATAGTTTATACCTTTAGGAAGGTACCTATGTACCAGCTCTACTGGTACCAACAGCCAAAGTGGCCAAAAATAATAACATTTGAGATATACTCCATGAAAACAACACATTGGAGGGCCTCAGGTCTCCTGGAACAACCTGAATTATACTTTGCCCGCTAATTTATTTTTCATTTCATAGTCTATACCTGTAAGAAGGTATCTATGTACCAGCTCTATCAGTACCAACGGCCTAAGTGGGCAGGAAAAAAAAATTGTGGAATAATCCACACATTGGAGGACCTCAGGGCTTCTGGAACCTGTACTACAGTTTACCCGCTAAATTATTTTTTATTTGATAGTCTATACCTGTAGGAAGGTACGTATGTATCAGCTCTATAGGTACCAAATGCCAAAGAGGGCGAAAAAAAAAAAATGTTTGTGATATACTTCATGTGGTGATATTGGTTTTAACCTCTTAGCAACCTCTTTGCATGAACATTGTTTAACCTTCAATATTACCTCTTATTCAAATCTATGTATTAATTCATGTAAATATCTAAGTCATGTTTTGTGCTTAATAAAGCCTTAGTTTCTGAAGATAAGGTTTATTATGTCACTTCATAAAAAAGACATTAGAGAAACTCAGGGCTCCTGGAATAACCTGTATGATGTTTCATACTCTAAATTTAATTATTTTGGTAGTACACAAATGTATGAAGGTCGCCATGTAACTGCTCTATCGTAATGTCTGCACATTTTGTTGTAAAATTTTAACTCATTTGGAAATTGCCTGTCCCGGGCGGCCGGACAGAGCTAACTTCTACTCAGAAAAAATATGGTTTAGCAACAGGTTTATATATGTGCCAAGTAGCTATGGTCTAACCTAAACCTAACTGAAACAATACTAAAAAAGCTAATTCTATTCACCTAAAATTATATTACACAAAATAATTCACTAATTTATTTTATATATAAAACTGTTTTCACAAGTAATATCTTACATGCACAGAATATTAACCTTTTAGTCCACACACAACATAAATTTATAAAAATAACTCAAGATGCAAATACAGCATTTAAATAAAATTATATAATTTAATACATCACTCTTAAGTGAAAAAATTCCAAGAAAACGTTTGGCCGTTTAAGATATTCGTGATTATTATGATGGGTAGGTTCACTACTACCTACAGGTGACCAGCTAAAATAAAAATTTAAGGAATCGAACATATTTCAATTGACAATCGAAACCCCACAATACAGAGACAGAAATATTAAGATGATAGAAAATATTCACATTCAAAACATTTAAAATTGATGGGGGAAAAAAAAAATTACCCGAAAACATTCTCACGCTTTCCAAACAACTTCAAATCAAAACACACTATTCGTTCGAATAAGGATCTCGTTTTGAACAACACTTATTTTCGTTCGATTAACGGAGACTTGTTTGACAAATGGAGTTTGAAGTGGCCATCACCTCATAGTAAAAATGATCGAATAATATTTGCGTGTCGTGACAGACACCACAAACTTTCCTAACGAAGCCATGTTTGTATTAATTAGAATGACTTGGCTTTTCAAAAAAAATTTGCATGTGTTACAAGGAATTAACGCCGACCGCCAATGATCCTCTATGTCGCTTAGACCGCTATGCCTCATCAACGTCTCACGAAAGCGTGTGCAAAGAACGCGCTCGGGCGCGCACCGGAGTGTAGGACGTGCAACGGGGCGAACGCCACTCAATTAGTGCCACATCGGCGGAGGAGACCGGCTGGGTGTGGAATTTCCCTCCGCCGAACTACAAGAGTGTTTATGTATTTTTTCCACAGGAACATATTAGACTTTATTTTCATTGTTTAATATTTTATATTTTCCAAAATTATGTTTTACCGTGCGCCTTGTCCCGAACCTGGCCGGTTAAGTTTCCCGCGAAAATCACGTGTTTTGCGCGTGAGGGCTGGCGGGGAGGTGGGTCACGCGCAGTGAGAGCGGGAGGATCCTTCCAGAGCTCACAGAGGCCGGCAGCCTCCGCACATCACGGGACCAGCATTATCTTTATTTTCACCGACATGTAGTTTTCTATAGTTAAGTAATTATTAAACCTTTTCCTTCAGTCCCGTGGTCGGTCTAGATTTACGTGTGGTATGTGACTTAATTATTTAGTGCTCCAAGACGAGCGTACAAAGTCATACGTAAGTACTGTGTAAGAACTGGGAGATGGTCCGTCGGCGCCTCACGCGATATCGTAGCCAGCCGGCTACATAGTTTTAGCCTGCACGAGGCAGCCAGTAGGCAATACGTTACTAACTTTCGAACGCATCAACATCTGGGACAGTTTCAGGACTCGTGTAGCGTCACCGGAGTCGCGGGCCTACACGATCTTAGACTAGTGTAATAGGTAGGTTATGTCATTGTGAAGTGTGATCTTGTTTAGGGTTCGTATATGTAATAATCGTGTCGTGTCAGAACTGAATGACCTGATGCCACTCCCACTGCCTGTCTAAGTTTTTAAGTAAATACTAACGTTGGAAAAGATCTCAGGGGTTTTAACGGGGGTTCGGCCTCGTGGCTGCAGGCAAGAGCGCGTCGCGGTTCGAAACCTACCTGGGCTGATCAGGCCACCCAGGATGCCTTGTAAATAACTGGTAAACGAATTAACAGGACACTGCACTTTATTCAGAACCGATACACTTATTGGTCCAGGTACTGGCCGCGTCCGTTGTCTGATTGCTGCGACACGCGTATCTCTATGCGTAAACGGTGCGTGCGACCAGGATAGGTTGCAAAGTAGTATATACGGAATGATACAGTGGCCGATTATCAACGTGACGGATTCGGCGGATAGTCGCGGAGCTACTGGGTTGCAACAACTTATGCAGACATTTACGTTAACACGACGAATAGCACATATGTTCAAAGTTATTTGCAATCTAACCTGTGGCGAAATAATAATGTCTCGAAAAGTACATAAACCCGGTTAGCTGGAGACATGCACGTTATAGTCACTTTTAATTGGAAGTTATTCGGTTAGACTGTACATTACAAGTTACACGTTTAGGGATGGTGAAAGTTAAGAGGCGAAAGTTAGTCAGTAAGAACTCAACACTCGTTACAAAGAGTCTTCAATGATAACAATTAATTGGCTATGAAGCCGAAACTGCGTAACACAATTACGCTGTCATTAATCTCTGGACACGATATTACTTAGAAAATGTAAAGTTCCCTGTTGGGATAGATTTAATTAGTTACAAGTCGCACGAAATATCGTGCGACTGGGTGGGGTCGGCGCCGAGCTGATTGAAGGATTTTAAAACTTACACTATTGCTGATATGTGGATGTAGCGCGAAAGTTGATGACTCGACGTTCGCGAAGCGTCCGACCCCTGCGAGCTCCCGACGGGAACTGAGTGCGAGACCGCCCTGCGGCCTCGCGCCTAACCACGTGGAACGCGGGAAAACCGACCCAGCCACTTTTGGACTTAAAGACATGTTTTATAATATATGATTATAAGACAATTGGACATAATTTCCCTTACATGAATCCTCTTTTAATTGTTATTAATTTAGTTGTTTTTAATTTGAAAGAATAATTATTTAATTAATTAGGCGCATTGCCACACCCGGTCGGGCGCTGGCGTCGCTTTGGTGTACGTAGCGGCGCACTTTCATACACTCGGAGGACATCACGCTCGGGCGTGTTCGGCGCACTTAAGAGTAAGTGTTGTTGTGGCATAACGACCTTTGCGGACCAGAGGGAGCACCGGCGGTTGGCGTCAGACCTTACCGCATATTAAAATCTCGACCTGCCACTGAGAAAGTGGATGCGCGGGTGACGATTTTTTTTTATTTATTTGTATTCCATTGAGCCTTCTTTTGGTAGAAACCATAAGGCTATTGAACATGTCATTTACATATTTACAGTTATACATATACATACATTTTTACATGTACACAGTTTTAAATACACATACATAATTAGTTTTACATACATATAACTTTGAAGTAAAACAAATAGTGATAAAAAATTTTCAGATAATCTGAATTACAAATATTATTCGTTTCGGAACAACTGTTATGGCCAGGAGGGGTAGCACCTTGTAAAGGGCTAAGCTGGGATAAATTAATAAGTTGTAACCCGGTGTTTTCTTGGACTTTATCAAGCGTCCCAAGTGGCCTAAACAGCTCGGGGGGCCCTGCTGCATCAAACCTCTACCTCCCGTCACGAGGCCGAACCTACCCCGAGATTCCAGACATTACATATTCGCCTAAATTCACACGCAGGTAGCGGGGTTCGTATCAGAATGTTTCACAATGATACAGATGCGTAAAAAGGGAATGCATTTGATGTGTCATTGCACTCCAGACATTTGAGACCTCCATGTAGCATCGCCACTCAATTTATATGTATGTAATAAGATAAAGGGACATGGACTATAGTATTTAAGAGTGTAACTTTATATTTTGTAAGTTCAAAAGGCTATTTGCACGTTTATAAATGTATTTTATTATGAAGCACCATAGTATTGTGTTTGTGTGTGTGTGCGCGCGCGCGTGTGTGTATATATATCGAGAGAGAGAGAGAGAGAGAGAGAGAGAGAGCCGCCCGAGATAGGTGTCGACACCATTCGCGCGCGACTGACTGACGACGGCACGGAGGAGGGGAACAGAGGAATGGCAGCGAGGCAGTTAGCAACTGACCCTGATGCCGTGTAGATGAAGCTCGGCACTGGAGTGGTGAGTCCGCGAGATAAGGCTGGCCTTCAGCTCTACAGTGTAGCTAACATGTTGTCAGATTCAGACATTTGAACTGAAGTAGCATTGTTGTGAATGGGCAGTCGTACTGTTCTTTCATAAGTAGTTATTATAATTTTGATTGTGAGGTAGGTAGTAATAAAGGTGTTTCAGAGTCTCCAGATGTGTGTTATTTGTCAATGTCGCGTTCCCATGTCTTAAACAGCTGAAGTTAGCCCATTGTGAATCGTACCTTCAGAAGACCCTAACTTATCCTTTAGGTGTTTAACCCCTGACCCTGAGTGGTCTCGTGCCCCGACTGTATGCTCGAGCACAGTCAGTTGTATATTATTCTCCAGCTGGTGCCCTGCAAATAGTATCGTAGTTTTAGGAACTTCAAATATATTAGAGGAGGTAATGACAAATCATGGAACCGCAACATATTTATGATCCACAGTCCATCTATCATTTCCACAGTGCACAGAAGCAATTCAAATGCAAATACTCAAATTTAATTTCACGATTATCAAAAATTAAATTTAAAAAATAATTTTGAGATTGGTACATGAAAATATCACTGTCGAGATTTCCGCATCTAATACATGTAAACTGCACTGTAATAATAGAACATTTCCATTCTGGTTCTTTAAAAAATTTGCAAATTTAAATGAAAAAAAAATGGCTACCATAAGGCTCCAATACCAAACATTTATTAATCGCACAAAGTGAAGATCAACACACAATCAACTAAAGACACCTGTGAGTGCTCCCTCTTGTTGCACAAGCTGTTGTTGCTAATGATGCCAACTGGCCATGCTACTCTGCCGCACAGGCTCTTATGCACTGGTGCGGGCGTCGCAGAGCCATCATCATCTTGCTGACAATAAGATCGTAATCAATAGTATATCATTTCCAAATCAGTTTGCCGTCACCCGAGGTCTCGGCTTCGGGACCCGGGATGAGTCCAGTGATTGCTGGTGGAGATTATTTAGTTCTTTTCTTTATGAGGGGGCGCCAGGCTAGCCATTGTGATTGCGTGGGTCGTCGGCCCCAGGGTGGATCACTGGACTCGCGGCGATTATTAATTTATAAACCTTACAAGATCTTCAAAATAAAGCTGGTTCAGGCACACGATTCTTACACAGTAAATATGAGTCTTCTCCTACATAAGTTACCTGTTTGTTGTGGCAGCTGCAACTCTAGGGTGGATGTCACCACACACAATTATCGTCTGTGGCCGTTAACGTGCGCTGTCTTTATCAAGAGGTACAGTTATGCTCTTTACCGTGGGATGGAGTGTCCGCCCTAGGCCGCATTCTGTTGGCTACTGCCTCGTGGCAGCATCACGATTTTTCTCTGTGAGGGGCCGCGCGAGGAGTGCGTTCCGCCAGCGGGATTCGGTGCTGACGGGGTGGGGACCGGGCTTTACCACCGCAGGAGGTACGACGTCAAGTTTTCCTCAGCTATGCGACCCCGACTTAACTAGCTGGTCGATTAACTAGTACTTTGGCCCGTTTACAAGAGGCATTCCGTTTTTTTTTTTTTTTTCATATTTCTGCGAGTTTTGCTTGATGCGGCCTCGAGGCATGAACCAGACTTCACATTGTTAGAGACTTAGCCACCAAGTCTTGCAGCTTTGCCCACATCGGGCAACCCATGGGCCAAATGTGTAACCAAACTTCCTGACAAGTGATTTCATTAGACCTTTGCAGCAGATGTTGTAACTTCCATGTGGTGGACCTCTTAGAAAAGACCTATGGGCAGGTTTCACATCCGACATTTTTTTATACAGTATCATTGTGTAACATTTTATAAACTTGTGTAACTCCAATCTTACCTCGTATAACAGACTCTGGGAGTCCTCTGCCCAGAGCACTACACCTTGTGACATCTAACTTAATATAAGTATGACTGTTCTCTCTACTAGTCATTTGTATTGGGGTAATTTTTGTGTAATTTCGTGTAATACTGTATTCACCCATGTAATAGACTTTAGAACCGTTCGTCATGTATTTCAACAGTCATGCACTCCTGCATAGTCGTGTTCTAAATCTTCGATGGAACACAGCACTAGTGTAACTTTTGTGTAAATTGATGTAGCTGTTATCCTCGCCCGTGTAACATTACTAATCGTTTGTAGTGCGTCGGGACAAGCTCTAACTCTCGCGTATGGCAGGCTTTGCATCGAGGCAGCAAGATGTACAAGGTCGTATTTTATCCAATAAACCAACTTTTGGAAAATTAATTTCATTAATAAGTTAATGGCATCCTGAGGGGCTGACACTTTGGGAAATACCTGTTTTAGCCATCATACACTGCATCCGGCCACATGGTCAGTGACATCTGCAACCCCCCCCCCCCCCCCTCGATATATATTTTTAACTGTTTGAATACATATATCTAATTTCTGTTAAAAATTTAATATTTAATTGGAAAATGGAAACAAAAAATAATATATCTTCTGATAATAAATAAAAAGCAGAGTAGATAATTACTTGCTAATATTTTCGTTAATATTCATTTTATTTAGAATTTCAATTGATTATGTAATTATACTGTTTAAACATCATTATTTTTTTTTAATAGTTTAATATTCTGAGAAATATTAAAAATAAATTTATAGAAAAGATCCTAGAGGGTATCGAACCCGAACCCGCAGATCGTCTTTAATTTAATCTTACCACTGCACCATGCTGCTGTCTTTACAATTGATGAAAATTATTATTTTAATAAAATCTCTGTTAGATTAAAATATTAACTGACGATTGCCCCAAAGTTAAAAGTTATTGCTATGTATTTAAACCTTACAATGCTTCAAAATAAATTAAACACTCTAAACTTTATCCGACGTATAAAATGAAACAGTTTTGTTTTAATAATATACCTTCTTATATATGAAACCCCTGTTTAATGTAATTTTAATGAAGGGAATACCTACTACTAGCGCCGTTAGTTTGCAGGTCGCCTCCAGCTGCAATAATCTGACTTTACACATCAAGGCAATAAAACAAACTATGAATTTATTTTTAAATGGCATTGTAATAGTTTGTTAGGTTATAGGTTATTTTTATTTTTTCGATAGAATAATTTTTATTTTTACGTTTTTGTTTTCTTTGGATTATGATTTACTTGAAATACAAAAGAAGTTGAAATAATCCAGATATAATATAAATATATAAATAATTGAAATTTGTATATTTTTTCAAAGTTTGTGTTTTTGGATTCCTAATTGTAGGTTATGTTTGTTGTGTTTTTTCTTGGGCATTTCGAAAGTGCTGTTTTTTTGTTTAAGAACTATACTTTATACTGAACTCCTAAATAATTAATAAATTTTTCTTTGGTATTATTTGCAGGTTTTACCAATAAATCTGATTTTAAAAATTATGTCAAGTAGAAATAGTAATATTAAAAACATGTATGTGTTGTAATTTATATTATTATTTAAAACACGTGCATCACAACTAGTCTGAACATTTTGGAATCAACTTTTGACATTCCTTTCACACGTGCACTAAATTAAACCAAAATATAGTCTGTATTGCCCTTGTTTTGAATAGTAGGTAAATAAATTGAAGTAAAAATAGTTGGTTTTTCAATGTCTGGAAACAATTTAAAATTGTTTAAATAGCTGAAATTAATTATATTTACATAACTGATCACCAGTTTAACAAGAAAACTTTCTTCTTACGTAGTTATTTTATCATCAGTGCTTTTATGTTATCTATTCAACAAAAATATGTTTATTTTGATGAATTGTAGGTCTGCCTATTGTTGAGGTTTTTATGGGTTTTTTGAAAAAAATAAAACATAGGCCTATCTATGAAATTATTTTTGTATTCGTGAAGTTTTTAATGAACATGCATATGAACATTTTATAATTATAATATTTCTCCATTTTTTGTGATTTTGAATTGGTGCCACTCTGCATTTTGGCATGCAAGCAGAATGAGCACTGGCCTACATGCTGCAAGTTTTGTTTATTTATTAGATTATTGTTTACTGTAGGGGCACCACACAAAAAATTTAAGCCCCCAAAATGATTTTATTCCGTTCATATTTTTATTTATAATCATGTTGTGGAGGCACATTGGGATATTTGAAGAGCTTCACATGTAATCAATTATTTTAATGTTTGCCTTGTCCATTATAGTTGAGAATGTTTTCAATATCTTTTAATATTGTTAAATATTCACATGAAATGGAAAAAAAATCACTAGTAAACAGTCTTAGCCCGGGCAGTAACGTACTGACATTTATGTCCTAGTCGTAATGTAAATGGTTCCGGAATACGTTTTTATTTCTAAGGATTTCTGGAGAATTATAGGATCAAGTTGTAGCTAATATCAGGAAAACTGAAGGGTGGTGAAAACAATCTCGGCTATCTCTAGTGGAAAACAGTCTCACTTATGCTATGAACATAATTTACATCACTATTTTTAATTTACAGGTAATATTTACAATAATTTTACAGAGATTCCTAACCCGAAAATACAATTTTTATGTGACAGGAAAAGTAGTAGTATTCAATATAAATCAGGACCTTGCAGGTGAATGTTAAAATGGATAATTACTTGTGAAGTACTTAAAATATCGCAATGTGCCTCCATGGAAGGATTAAAAATAAATCAAGGAACTAAAATTCTTTTTTGGGTGTTTATCTTTCTTTTTAGATTGGCACCCTACAGTAAACAATTGCCATTAATTATTTAGTATTAAGGATGTAATGTAGAAAATAGTTGGGTGTGACATTGAGCTATGCCAGGTTAATCTTTGTGTTTCCAAATTTGGTGGGCAAGATTGGTGTGGTTGAGTCATTTTTATTCAGTGAGTTGTTCCTGAGGCTTTGAAGATCTTTGTGTTATGAAGGTTATAATAATGCTTACATCCTTAGTTTTTATGACCCTCGCCACGTGAGTTCAAATATATAACCTTATTATTTGTTGTTACGAAAAAAATTACTGTTGTAAACTACTGAAACCAGGTTTGCCAGTTATATGCGAGGAAACAAGTTTTTGTAACTAAATACACCAGCTATGATAAAAAAAGAAACAAAAGTGCTTACATTATCCAAAATCATCTTATTGAAATGTTCCATTTTTTAAAATTATGAATGTTAATCTGTACATACATTGGTACCTCCCACCTGTGGGTTAAACAATTTTTAGAACTGTAGAGAAGATTCTTGTTGAGAGAGTGAAGCCTCGTAACATAATGATATTGGCCTACAACCAAGCGTTATAACTAGCTACAAGCTTGTATGTTGAATTAGGATAAAACCATAACACTGAAAAGCATTTCAATTCAATGTATTACATCAAAATGCAAGTTAATACACCATAAAGCACTGAAATTTATCTAAAAACAAGACATCAATCAGCTATTTTACTCAGCTAAAATTACAAAAAAATTGTACCATACTACAGTAAATTCATTGAATGTAATTTTTCTTAACATGAAATTTTTAGATATATGAATTACAGACCTGCCAACTCTCACGATTTTGGTGTGAGGCTCACGATTTTAAGGTCCATCTCACGCCCTCACGCCAAAATAGTGTTTCCTCACAATTTTTTGGGGCCCCAAGATTTTGTTTGTAAAAGTTACAAAACAAGTTTTACGAAAGCTTACAGTAACGAGTTTCCATCAATACTCGAGTCACGTAAAGGAAGCAATTTTGCGTTTTGTAGCGTGTGCCGTGCTGATTTTTCTATCTCACATAATGGAAGAGGAGACATTGTGAAACATGTCGCTACAAAAAAACACAACTAACACGTGAAGTGTATTGCTTCCAATAAAAAAATTAATTTTGCTGTGAACAGTGATAATAGTGTTACACGAGCAGAATGTTATTTTACATCTTTTTTAGTTGCGGCCCTGCATGATCACTACACGACAGCTCTAAATTATGTTCAACTAAATTAAATCTGCAACCTATAATTTGTTGAAATAAATTTTGAAGCAGAGACCATGTAACATATGCACAGGTATGTCACTTAAATTTAAAGATTCTCATTTGTAGTTTTTTATATCTAACCTATATTTATGGGCCTGGAAATTTTTATCGAGGACCTCATGATTTTTTAAATTTGAATGTTGGCAGGTCTGGAATTAAATGGATTGAAAAAGATTAACATTACATTTAATTTTGCATCCCATTAGTAAAAAAATTTTTTATTAATGATGTTGACACATTTTTTTCAAAAACACAAAAATTTCCAGATATATTTTTTTTTATATGAGTAATTCTGTTGTGGACATGCTTATTAGTTGTTACTAATAATTTTATTGCATAAATGCATCATGCATCAGTTAAAATGAGACTATTTTGGTGAAATAAATATAAAGAAATATTTTAGTTTCATGTGTGTTGAATAATACAATATTTTTATAATTTAAGACAGTGTGGAAAAATCAAAAAATAATACCAAAATATCCTGTGTAAAATTAAAACTATAAAATCTTGTCCCTAGTTATATTTAATTTCTGGAGTAATCTGGTGCAGTGGTCACAGACCTCGCATCCTATTGAACCTGGGCTCAAATTCCTGTACATCTGTCCTGGCTTCCCTAAATCACTCCAGGCAAATGCTAAGATGGATCATTACGATATGTCTTTGCCAGTTTTTTTGCTTATATTCCATGGTTTTTGTTATTGCATGTTACAATCTCTAATGACCTCGTCAACCACATGTGAAACCCCATTAAAAAAAATATATATCTTTATAGTAGGCTAATAGCATCAAATAGTTAATGGTGCTACAGTACAGAAGATTACAGTTTAATTTAGTGTTGAAATTCAAAGGCAAACCTAGAAATAGTCAGGAGTGTATTTGTGTTTGTGAGATGAGATGATAAGCACGACGCTTGCTGGTGCTTCTAGTGTGGTAGGCTGTTGCCTCTTAGTGTAAGGCTGTGGACTGGCATGCAGTATTATCATCGTGCATAGGACAACTATGAAATTTGAGCGGTGACCGTAACAGTATATGGCAGAGAAATGAAGTTAAAGGTGTAATGCAAGTCCTTTAAGTGCTTTCAAGTAATTTTACCAGGTTGTTTTATACCTAAAAATTACTCTGAAAACACGCCATTTTAGCTGTTCTAAAAATACAGTTTAAAAACTTAATCCAGAAATAAAACTACTTATCACCCCTCAGCGAATTCTCAAATGATTTTTGTAATCAGATCCTATTTGGATATCTTCATTTGTTTTGAAATTGCGTGGCTTTTCCTGAAGCTCTGCACACCAAATGTGTGCCCAGGTAGGTGGAGCCCATAATGCAGGATCTGAAGTTGATTTAGAAATGCAGATTTATGAAGTTTTAAATGGTGTGTAATGTTTGGCACGACCATTAACCATAGTGCCATTCTTCAAAAGCGATCGTTAAGACATAGTCTAGGTTAGTCAGTGTCGGAGCGCAACACATGTGCACTTGCAGAAAAGACTTTAGCTGGCCACTTGCTAGCTAGTTAGGTTGAGGAACATAAAAATTTTATTGTACACACTTGTGTATTTTTTCATTCTTTTATAACTCAGCAATTGGAAAATATGTTTAAAGTGTGTGTTATATTTCAGAGAAACAGTGTAACCTTTGTATAATGTTTTTAGCCTGGCTTATGGGCTTACAACATAAGTAGAAGTGGTATTAGGAAGACATTACTAGTATTTAATTAATATGTACAATTATGTTTTTGTAATTTAGACAAAATTTTGGAAATGTTTATATGTCAAATTATATTCATCAGAACTAAATGTAGTAATAATATTGAATTTTAGATTACTTCCAAAGCTTTGCTTGTATTCATTCTGAATGAGTTCCTGTTGTACTGGCAGGTTGCATGTTTTAGGCACTAAATCCGTAGTGTACTTAGAAAACAATGTAGTTTCATCTTCATTCTGATTGCTATTTTTTCCCCGGCCTCCTGCTCGTTCACCTAAAACCACTGGTTCAGCGTGCACAGTCTGCTGAGGACGACATGTTACGGTTTGAGCCCTCCATGTTTGAAGTGAAATTGGGAGGATCCAGGAGGGCAGTTCGCAGGTCGTTGCTAACCCTGATAACCTCGGAGGGGTGTGGTCGGGGGTCACTCTTCTGGTTTCAGGGGAAATGTTTTGTGTTTATTTGGGTGTATTTCTTAAAAAAATGACAAAAACAAAATATTTCTCATGAAAAGAAGTGTAACTATTTAAAGTTAATTGGAACATGTTCCCTTTTGTGATTCTATGCTATATTTATTCCAGGCTGTGCTACCATCGTCTCAACGCCTTTGGGCCACCGATACCTGCGGCATGATCGCTCTGTACAAGATGCATCGAGGACATGCATGAAATCTTCTTGGATGTGTTACAACTACGACAAGCTGGGGTGCCCAAGCCGTGCCATCAGTAGCATGAACATGATTGTCAGAATAATGGTGCACAACATGTACTCTCAGAGTTTTACAAGTGATGTTAAAGATAATAGATTTTGGTGACCGAACTGACTTTATAGACTGCAACTTATGTAGCTTGTATGCTCACAGTAGTACTGTGATAAGAAAAAAAATTACACATGAATTTAAAATAATTGCATGAATGTGTTTTTATGATGACATAAGCTTCAATTGTTGAATGGTGCAATTTCAACTTGGTTCAACTTAATAAAGACAAAATCACTATCATAACTTTCTCAAGAAAACTTCATCCTAATACTTTTGAGTACAATATTGATAATCTTATAAAATCTTATTATGTGAAAGACCTAGGTATTTTACTTGATTCCAAGTTATTTTTCCATCTTCACATTGAATCACTTAAATCTAATTACAGTAGAATACTCTGACTAATTAAGTATATTAATTTCAATGCTACTAATGTTGATTCCGCTATACCTCTATACATGGCTCTAATTAGATCCAAACTAGAATATGGATCTATAATATGGAACACTGGTATCAAAAAAATTAACAAACTGCAAATTAAATTTTTTAACTTCATAAATATTAAAATTCAATATGGAATGATTGTCGACACAAATTATTGTCTGGGTTCTCTCAAAGCCAGAAGAGAGATACTAGATGCTACATTTATTGGTTACTGTTACAATTAATCAAACTGTCCTAACAAACTACTGGCATAAAAATTCCACCTTTCAATACGTAGTTACTATGTACATTAAGTAAACATAACAATCTTAAGTATGGACTTATAAACAATTTTAATAAATAAGAGAGTTTTTCCCTTCTTTCTAGTAATAAAATAAATCTCAAAAATATGGTATCATCTGCCCAACCTTAAATACACATTGTTTCTTTCTGCTCTCACTATTACTGCGCTGTTATAAAATTGTAGTGATGTATAATATGTCCTTAATCATAATTTCCCCCCCCCCCCCCCCCCTCCTCTTAGCGGTATTTGTCAGTATATAACTTTTTTTATTATGCATTTATGTATTATGTATGTTTGTATTTGCTTTTTATTTTGGTTATCAACCTAGTTTTTATTGTATATTTATTGTATTTGTTCTTATTTCTATATTTCTATGTCTGTATGTTTTAGTGTTTTGTGTTGTTAAAAGCTTTTTTTTTCTGTTTGTATTTAAGTTTTTTTTCCATGCTCACCATAAAAGTGTCATAGCTGTCAATGGGCACGTCACAAATGTAAATAAATAAATTTTGGCACCTCTGTGTTGCAGCACATCTTTCTTTGTTTTTTTTTCCACAGCACTGTCTTACATTCTAGTCACATCACAACCACACCATGAATCATACACATAAAATTATCATTATTAAAAGAATACTTAAATGAAAAAAAAAACATTGAAATTCACATACATGTATAATAACCTCGCCAACCAAGTGAAAAATATAATTAAAAGGCTTTCCTCAATAAAATAATTAAATATCACCATTAAATACCAAAATATTACTAATGATAAAATGCAAGTATAAATATGTGATTTTAAGCTTATATAACCAGCTGATACTTTCTAAATGACCAAGTATAATATAAATTTTTTAAAAAATACTTGTAAAAGCTAGGGAGGGCAGGGTATTACAATGTTACACAGTCTTTATTTTTTTTATATGTAGGGGATGAAAAGTTAAATAATAGGAACAAAATTATTTGCCACTGAGCCTTTAGTTTCTCTCAATGGCATTGGATACAGTAATTATATATACTTTACTGAGTATTTTCGGTTCAAAGAGCAGGGATTTTGTTTGATATTATTGTAATTTGAAGTACAGAAAATTTTTCACTAAGTGAGTTTCAAAATAAAGACAGATTTAAGTCCTTCACAAATTACATTGGGAGTAACGGTGGTTGATTGGTCAGTGAGAAATGTGGGTTATGTCGTTATGGGCTGGTGGGTTATCTCATGGTTCTCCTGTTTCCTCTGCCAATGCATCCCATCCAATGTCACATCCCACATTCCACCCTTATTAATTCCTTTAACGACTTCTGTATCAACCCCACTAAACTATATTTCACTTTTTAATCCAAACAATCAATGTCAGTATTTTTGGTCATGCGTTAGATGCTGCTAGGCACTCTGTGAAATATGCATCTAGTCTTGGAATGGTTGCTTATGGAAGTGGTGGACAATTGATGGTGAATGTCAGGTGCTTTGGGATAATGCAGTGCACTCTCGCAGTGAACTGAACATTTTATTTATGATTGTGTGGTTCAGAATGACAGCATCCTATGGTTTGAATTGTATCCAGCATTTCACAAGTGAGCGCATTGCCAATCATGTTTGATAAATTTAAGTGTAATTTATATTTGCTTTGAGTTTAAAATGTGCCAGCTATGCTGTGCCAAAAACAATATTATTGAGGTGTTAATATATGTTGCAGTTATAGGGTAACAAAGCAGTTTAAAAAAATGTAATTATAATTTATATATTATGTTTCAGTTCTTAAATGAGTGCCTTAATAAATTTTTTGTTAGCAAATTATTTTATTTATTTTCATTTAGAGCTTTAAGCTAAAAAAGTTAAGTATGCATCGAGAAACTTTGTTTCCTTAACTGAACGAAGCTCAGCAATGTGAATAACTGTAACGTGAATGTGATATACATATTTGATTTTTTACCTCATGAATCATGATTGATTGTTTATCAGTTTGTTCAAAGGAAGTGCTTTACAGTTTTCTATTAAAGTACTACCAATATAACACCATCAGGTGCTTCACTGCTTGTTGTGTTGTAGGTGGTTACTTTAGGAACTCCTAGTTGGTGACATTTGTTTTGCAATGTTGGAAGGCTGGGATGTTGGGACGCGCGTGTTGGCGGTCGCGGGGGCTACGAGTGGTGTGCTTGGTCTTGTCGCAGGCAGCAGCAGATACCACTACGTCCTGAGCAGCCGTGGAAAGCCGCAGCTGGTGTGCAACGGCTTCTTGTACCACCTGGACCACCAGCGGGGTGACAACATGTTCTGGAGGTGCCTGGAGTACTACCGCAGGAGCTGCCGCGCCCGTTGCATCATGCACGGACAGAAGCTGGTCCCCAGCAGCGCACAGCACAACCACTCGCCCTTCGAGTGATCGCTCTCACGTGCTGGGAATGTTCTCTTTCTTGTCACAGTCAGATCATGCTGGCTATGACGACAATCTTACTCATGAAAGCATGTAAGCACTGTAAGCATGAGAGAAATTTCCGAATTTTGACGTTTGTTCTCTGGCCAAAGAAATAAAAGAGTTCTGAATTTTTTTTTTTTGTAATTTATTCTTCATAAACACTGTTGCCATAATTCATAGCAATACACAGTTTCAGACAGTACCTCTAGAAAACCCTTCAAAATAAAATTTTGTCGCTGTAACCAAAAGATTACTTTTTGTCAACATTAAAAGCAACATACATAAATTTGGAGACAATCGTCAATGAAAATATTTTATATAGCTACTTTAAAACAGGATACATCCAGAGCAATATGTTCCTTGGGGAGAGGGGCAGTTTCTGCATGGAATAATTCATGATTCATGGTTAATTCATGGTTGCCCTAAGCTGAAAAGCCAACTTAGTTTCCTATCAGTACTTCAAAACCAAAAGAGGTTAAAGCTGTGGCCTGGCTTGAACCAGCAAGACAATAAATATCTCATTACATCTATATAACCAGTTTTCATATTAGTTGCCGAGCACTGCATTTTAACGTAGCAATAGTCTAACTGTACTGAAGGGCAACCAGGCCCCCTTTGCTGCACTGGCAGAAAGGTAAGTGACTCACAAAAAAAAATAATTAACAGCTGCCTCAGTGAATCACAAATTTGGTCTAACATGTAATCATCTGTGATTTTCTGAAGTAAAACTATTGTATAACTATGTAATTGCTCCTGATTGGCTACCAAAATAACCTTCACGGAACATACTTTTTAAGGTAAATGATAAACTGCACCAGGCATGCACACCAGCTCTTTTTTCCCATGTTTTTTTCTACACAGGCTATTACATCAAAAATTCTAGAAACTTAAAAATGGTCTAGAAATGAATATAAGTGTAGTAAAAAAGTTAATATAAGTAAAATAAGATGCATAAAACATGGTCATGCAGAAGTTACCTAGCTACCAAACAAGGAACAATTATAAATTAGAAACAATTAATAGAAAGAAAGAGAAACCTCAAGGTACCTCAACATACACATGGGTGTATTAGAAGAATCTATCATAAAATTATAAAATACATAAACTGTTATTTCTTTATAGATAAGTACAATAACAAGCCAGTGTTTGTCTTCTAAATGACAAAATCAACTATCACTGCTGTTATAGTCTATGAGGGGTAGAGGACCAGTAACATTACACCAATTTTCCTTGGTCCATTAACTTCGTTTACCATTTGTTTGTGTTTTCAGCAGCCTGAAATAAATATTTATTGTCCGTGGAAAAGTTTTTAAACAAAGTAAATTGTGTGGTAGCATTTTAGTTCTTTTATGATTTTCGGAATAAGAGCATTTATCACACCACTGTGCATGTGCGTGAGCACCCGTGATGTCCGACTAGATGACTTTTTCATGAAAACATTTTGGGTCCTTTAGCTTGAAACTTGAGAGATTTTTTTTTTTTTTGGGAATTTTCAATATGTATTTTGCTATGAACCTAGTTTAAATAAATCATAATCAATATTTTTAAAGAATAAAATTATGATCAAGAGATCTGTTGTGTTTTTTTTTTTTTTTTTCAGTGACCAAATGCTACAAGAAAATTCATATTCTATTCATATTAAATTTTTTCTGCGACTTTGTTTGAAGGCTTGACTGGGGCTTAAGATTCCTAGTTTGGATCCTGGACAGATTGGGAATTTTTTCAAGTGGTTAAAATTGTTTTCCCAGGTACAGGACCAGTTGTTTCTGTCATTTCACCTTTACATTACTTACATTGCATAAACTATCATGTAATTATCCTGCTCAATCAACTACAGATGCACAAGAAATTTTTAATATAACTGTTTGTGGTAAAACATTTTGTTATTGAAATTGTATGCATGTGTTTGGCAGGAATTTGAGTATTTTTGTTGAAGGGCTAGGAGGGAGATTGTATAGGGAGAAAAATGATCAAAGTCACTGGTGTAAGTAAAATTTTATTTATTATTATTATTATTATTATTTTAATGGTACATGTAAATTAAAAACAGACGCATGTACAGTTGACCCATAACTTGCATGCTACCACTTTCCCTGACATGTATTCGAAAGAGAGATGCGTGATTAAGAAAGTTAAAACTTAATTTGGCAGTGTACAAGATGACTAGAACTTCTTGGAATGCTTTGCCAAATTTGGCCACCAACTTCTTTTTTTTTTGCGACATGCAAAGCGATGGCTTCTCTTTTGTCTCGTCATTACTATTATTTATAAAGTATTACTGTAAATTTATTGCGGTAGCTCTCTTTCAATTAATTGTTACCAGGTATGTTATTTTATAACAGTGAAATGTCATGCTAGTTTGTTGTGATTATGATGACTAGTATGACATCGAGGAAATATCTGGTGATGGGCTTTGTGATGAAATATAAATTGAAAAGGAGCTAGTGTGATTGGTGTACAGGAATTGTCTTTGAATAGATAGCAATGAAAAAAAGAAACACAATAACCAACAGTCCAATTCTGAGTATGTGCTGTCAGTAGTGCCAGAGCGTGAAAGTGAACGAGAAAGTTGAGAATGACGGTGTTGCCCGGGGATCGGGAGAGCGGAGCTAAAGCTGGAGGTGTCGGACTGTCCCCGCAGGCTTCCTGCAGTTCGTGCTGAGCTGCCGCGGCCACCCGCAGCTCATCTACGGGGGCTACATCTACAACAAGGACCACAGCCGGCGCGAGAAGATGTTCTGGCGCTGCACGTACCAGTCCAAGACGCTGTGCAAGAGTCGCTGCGTGACCGTGGGAGACACGGTGCACCCGCTGGGCGGCGGCCACAACCACCCGCCGCCCGACGAGGCCATCCGCGAGAAGCTGAGCCGCCAGAGGCACACTGCCAGCGTCATTCTGGGCTGCTAGGCTCTCCTCACTGCATCCTCGTCACTCCTCAGTTCCTACATACATCACATTTCTACCACCACTTTGCTCTGATACCATGGAATATGGAGACACATTTAATATTTTAAAATTTCGTAAGGTTTTCATTGTACATTAGAGATTGAGCTTTACGTCTTTTGAGAGCGAGGTCATTAAAAAATGTAAGCAGCACGTCAGTGATATTGGATGTTAAAATTTACACCACCTGTAGCATGGAACTGTGCAGAAGTTATCTGGAATGATCGTTGTTTGTTTACAGGATTTTTAATTTGGAGGTTGAACTGTTTTGTGTGCAAGTGCTTGACAACTTACTTTTAATGTTTTAATGTAGTCTCTTGTCTAACATAAGCTACGGAACTGAAGTTATTTGTTGTTCAGTGGTGTTGTGTGATTTAGTATTTCTTAATATTTGTTACTGGGAAGTAAATATTTGAATAAAATTGTGTTCATTGGCATTTCTGTTTGTGATGTATTGTGTGTTCACCTATGTATTTTTCTTTTTCAGAGCACATTTTGATAGTTCCTTGCATGTACTCTTGTATTCGGCTGATGTTATTTTTTATGATGGTTCATGTCGTTAGCAAACATTACATAGTAAAATGTAAGCTGTAAAAATAATTTTACAGAATTTTTTTTGTTAATTTTTAGTGCACTTCATTTGTTTGCCATCTGAATGTCTTACAGAGTAACAGACCAATCACTTCAAACAATATTCGTACAGTGAAATGCAAAATCCATTGTGGTTACTTCTGTAAGGAAACTTTAGCGCTGTTGTTCACAACATGTAGTAATTTTCTTAGATGAATGGTAAGTGGTGAAAAAAATACATTGTTCTAAATATTTATTTATGTAATGTGTTTTGTATGTTATTAAAATTATATGTATGTTAAGATAAAATATAGCTATTTAATTGGTATGATGTAATTTGTGTTTTTATTTACTTATCATTAATTTTACTGCAGTTGTAGACAGTGGAAACATTACATTACTCGAAAATCTTTTTTGATGTTTAGTCAGAAACAATTTGAGTGCAATCATAACCTTTTGTGATTGTTCGCCTTGTAGACGGCTGCATCAAATTAGTTTCTAAAACTGAATATTCCTGTTACTTTTTTTTGTAGTACATTTTGTTCATTCATTAAAAATAGTTTATTATTAAATAAAAAACAGCAAATTGTTTTTTAGTAAGTACTTATTTCAGCAAAATAATGCAATGTACTAATTTTGACTGGGATACATAATGCATTATTATAAATATATTATTTGTAATAAGCTTGTCTAGTACAGAATACCCTCAGACAATAAAAATAATGGAAAAGGATTTTTGTTTTTAAAAATGTACAAATTTCATCAATGAGTTACCAAACAAGGTATATTACATGTTTTCCTTTCTGTTTTTGGGCCAACTGCAAGCCAAATAAATGACATTTATAAAATGTAATGTATGAAAATATTGTGTTTCTGTGAATTCAGTTTTGTTAAAATTACTGAATTCAAGCGATGATTTTTGCTCCACTTATGTGCTTTTTTTTAATAATTTTTTTAGTGTTATATGGTGTATTAACATGCTTTTTGGTGTTATTTTGTTTTTGAGAAATTCACTATAAAATTTTGTCCCTATGTATCATATTTGATTGGCACTTGTTTCTCATTTACTTTCTGCAAATATTTGACACTTTCCACAACTCCCATTTTTTTTACGTCTTGTACTGATTCTACCTCTGAACTCCATATTATTTCTTATTCATCCCACAAAGTACTCAGTCTGGTAAATTTTCAGGATTTTTTTCTACTATTTCTGTTACCTGTAGTGCAGCAGAAGTCAGATTTACAATGAATGTTGCTTGTTGGTCTGTGCACCACCCAACCAAACAGCATATATAATTTTTTAAAGATCTTACATTGTTCACCTTAGAACAGTCACACGTTGATGTAATTATTTTTTGCTTCTTTGAAGTGTAAGGGTAAGTTGAACATTGCCATTATTACTCATTATAGGGTAACAGAAGTAAGTATAGGTAACGAAGTTAACGGCTATTGCTTGATGGCACGGAATTTGAAAAGAAATTTTTAGGGAAAGGGGGGAGAATGATGAAAGAGAACCACAAATATAGTAGCGAGTAAGACAAGTAAAAACTCTGCAGGTATTTTGTCACCTTGTGTTATGATTATGAACATTCATTTTTTACTTTATTGATTATTATCATAATTCTTGAATGTTTTAAAGGAAAATACTTCCGACCCGGTAATGAGGTTTTCTTTGACGTGTTTGTGACATTTGTGAACTTCCAATGTGTACTTTATTATTTAGTTTTATCGTTCAGGTGAATTACGGAATATTTTGAAGTAATACTTCTTTACAGCTGGTAACACAGATGGCTGTAGTGTTATGTGTGCCGTGCAGTTGTATGTACTGTATGGAGGTTGCTGTTAGCAACAAGCAACGGCAGGAAGAACATAGAACAAGGAGGAAGAATACTGAAGTATGACTATGTGAATGTTTTATATCATCGCTTAGCAAACAATACCGTCAGACTGACATTTTTAATAAATTTAACTTTTTGGTTCCAATGCATTGTAGTGGACGTTTTACATTCGCCAATACAATTCTTACGACGAAAATCATAGACATAGCAGCACTATCGCACAAAAATGATACCGCCTAAATATAGAAAGACTTAATAACTGCAGTAGGCTTCATACTGAGGTAATTCAAGGAGTGTAGTTGGTTACCATTGCTTTTTAGTAAAAAAAATATTCAAAATGTTTTAAAATAGAAATACCATTACATTAAATACACTTTATAAGTACTTGAAATTAAGCAGGTTTTTGACCTTCCTGTAAAGTTAATTAGGTGGTATTGTTAGCTAAGCAACAATATGGTAAATACTTATTTTAAATTACTCTCTCATCCCAGCAAATTGTATCAAGTTATGAATGCAGTTAAATTGTGTGAACGGTTGGATAGGTTAGGTTAACTCAATATAAATTTTGTAAAATGATAGGATTGAGTGTTTAAATACTTAACAGCATTTTTCAGGAGACACAGAACACAAAAATACACTTTTGGGAATTTTTCTTTTCGTGGAAGAGCACATATAAATTTACCAAAAATTATAATATTCAGGCCAAAATTAGACTTAAATGAGTTTTTTAAGTGAAATTTCTTTACAGCCATAGGGTTAAGTTTAGGCAATGCTGTCATAAGAGCATAATGAAAGTGTGGAACTGGGCTCAGGAGTGGGATGCTCAATGGCATGTATTCATAAAACCCCTTTCTACAATGGCACGTAAACGGAGACATCACATGAACAGAAATTGAATTACTGGAACATTTCACTATCACGTCTGCTGCTTCCACAATGCACGGAAATGTAACAAATGGCAACCAGTGAGTTGCATTTGAAGGTTACAAAATATTAATAAATTAATTTAAATAAATATTTTGCTTTGAGTTCATAGCACTGGCAGAATTTACACATATAATGAAAATAAATGACTAAGTAGTAATAGAACACTAGATATTCTTGTACTGAAACAATTTTTAACGTATTTAGACCGTAAACAAACCTGGCTACCACCGCGGCCAAATTACTCTGCTTCTATTAGTAGCATGGAGCAACGTGACGCAAGAGCTCAGCATTGCCTAGCTAATCCTACAGGTCCATCTCCGTATGTGGCGTCCGTTTCCGTATGTGTGCCATTGTAGAAACTCTGTTCTGGGAGATCTGTCTCCGTTTACTTTATCTTTCTCAGTTTCCATGTCATTGTAGAACGAGCCTTATAGCAAACTTGCATATTTGAACACTTGCTTATGCATACTTGCACACTTGTATACTTATGTACATGTACACTCACTTACATGCTTATTCGCATACTTTTACGCATCTTATACATTCTCATACTTCTATCTACTTCTTCTAACATGTGTGATGGCCACTTAACAATGTTTTTGTTTGGTTATGTGGTGCAAGAAGCAATTTTTTTTCTGGCTGACAGTATTTTATCTCATAGGTACCAAAATTTTTCCAAAACTCTCCAATTTCTGTTGTTGTTTTGTGTTCTACCTCCCACTGCTTCTGTAACCAGCAGTACCGCGTGAGGTAGTGCAGCCGTAACACGTGAACTCACATGAAGGACCAGATTTTGGTTTTCCATAATTTCCTGAAAACACTTCAGGCAAATATTGAAACGGTTCCTTACATGGTTGATGTCTTCTCAAATTTCCCTGATGTGTATAGAGTTTTTACCGGATTAATTTTAGATGTAAAAACTAAATAAATAAACACATTGACAATGAATAATAACTACTGTATTTTTATTTGAAAAAAATACTTTCCACGTTGTCCCTGTGTTTTTTAGTTCAGTACCTTTTAAATTTGTTGTTTATTTAAAAAAAAAATATTTTTTTAAAATGCTCTGTTATAGTTTACTTTTTGTTAGTATTAACAATTGGTAAATGCCAGTATATTGTCATTGTTGATGCTCAATGTGTTGATCTTTTCCCATAGAATGCTGTTGTCTCTGTGGAATCTCTGAAGTAAGTGGTGGTTAACCACTGCTGGATAAGCCCTGCAAGTGCCAAAGAAAATTAACCTTAATCAAACTGACTACTCGAGTGCTGGATGATTTTTCTCCAACAACCAGTGGCCACAGCTGAATCCTCGTGGACAATCCTGATCTTGGTTCACCACTGTTTCTAAAAGTAACTCAAATCAGATGCTTGACAAGTTCTTTGGATGTCGTAGTTGCTAATTGTCTCAGTGACGAGAGGCAAATTCATATAAAGAAAAAAATATTTATGTTTGGGAAGATCCATTATTTTTGTCATCCCAGATTCTTGCCACAAGCCCTATAACATCAAAAGCACAAGTCATGGAAGCCCTCATTGGTAAATTAAAGGGAAAGCCATTTGGTCACCTGGTTGATGAGTCTCTGTAATGTGACATCTAACCTTTCTGCAGCCGTTTTTGTCACCCCATTTGGCAGGTGTGTTTTCAACACTTAAATGCTCGGGGAATTTACAATCCTGAGAATAGTTATGGTCATATTCCTGCCTTATCAAAGAGACAGACAATAATGAGTTTACACTTCATTTGAAGATTAGTGAGGTTTTGTAGTTGCAACAACGTAATTGCTGCACTGCGTCAGCTGGTTGAGGATGGAAGTCCAATCATAGGATTGGGACCAGAACTGAAACATATGCGACGTGCCCTGACACTCCGCAAATTAAATGGGCTTCATTATATTTGGTGGCTGAATGCACATACTATTACTGTGTTTAATATAATAGTGGTCTAAGTGAGTAATGTCAACTAAGAGTGCATTATGAAAGGATTGACTTGTTGAACTTGGGAACAGCAGGTAAGATGTGCCATTTATGACACCATAACAAGTATAATTTTAGTTTACCATAAATACAGGAAGTGGTAGTGGCTAGGATGTAGTGGAGGGTGGTGTGCAGGCCAGGCTGGCGAGCGAAGGAGTGAAGGAGCGGGGGTCGGCCTGTGCAGGTGGAGTGATCCAGATCGTGAAGAGCAACCGCGGCAAGAACCAGCTACTGTTCCAAGGCTACCGCTACACCAAGCACCAGCAGTATCCCTCCAGGACTCTGTGGCGCTGCGTGTGCTACTACTCCTCCGGCTGCCTGGCGCTGTGCAACACCGTGGGCTTCGCGTTCCTCAACGCCAAGGGTGCGCACAACCACCACCCCGCCGTGCCGCACGCCACACTGCGGGCCATGGGCGCCCTGGGGGGAGAACCGGGCTGACGGGGGTGGCAGGGAAGGATCTTCCACCTTGCCGTGAATGAATGAACTGGCGCTGAGTGTCACAGTGATGGAGCATTGGCAGTGCGTATGTGAGGGAAACTGAAGACTTCGAGGAAACCCACAGGCCACTGCAACGTCTGCCACATACCCCTCTCGTGCCGAATTTGAGTTTGATCCCGCCAGAATGTGAACGCAGATTGTGTTGGTAAGGGGCCTGTGGATCAGGTGGACATTGCTGTTAGCCATGATGTTTTTTCAGGGTACTCCTGTTTTCTTTTACCAAGGCATTCTTATCACTGCTCCATCCATCTCTAGATCACATTTCATGTTTTATTGAAAGACAGGGGTGGTACAGGAGTGACTTCTGGGAGGGGAACAGGAAGTCTGAATATCCAGTCTACAGTAAAATTGGGGGAATTAGACTTAATATCTAGATATTAATAACTGAGCCTAAGTTATTTATCCATCTTTGATAAGTATTAAATATATTAATTGCCCAAAATTTACTTCAGAAGTGTTTTCATCCGTTGCATCACTTACCCTACTGAAGGGAGCACGCATCCCTATGCCACCCCTCTGGATCCGCCACTATTTAAGACTTTTGACATATACATTTCCCACTTTAAAAGCCTGATCAAAGTTGTGCTGCACATACAAAATGAATTTATTTATTGGAGATCGTGATTGAGTTAAGATTATAATTCAGTAGCAAAATATTTTGTTTTTCAAAAGCAACTTTGTGGTGGAAAATTAGTTTCCATGTAATTTTTAATTTTCGTGTGCAAATTTTTTAATGTATAAATGGTTATTTAAGTGCAAGCCTTACATTGAAAGATACATTAGATGTGCAGAAGGCTGATATCCAAATGGTGTTCCTTGTAGTTATCGTTTTACTTGCATGTTTCAGGACCTTATACATGCATTATTTTAATACAATGTGTGAAGAGCTTTGCTAAGCTATATTTTTTTAACCAAACAAAAAGTAAAGTTGTGAATGTTTCCATGATTGCCAACTGTGCAATAATATTGCAAAACATATTACAGAAAATTTGAATGAATAACAGTTTAAATATATATTTTTTAATGTATACCTGAGAGTTGAGGTACCTATTAACTTCAACAGTGTTACATTAATTTTATATAAATGTTGGAATAGTTTACCTGATAACAGATTGAATATATTTTAATATGTCATTGATTTTTTATTTTATTTTGTGTGTGTACACACGCATACACTCACTCTCACACACTGGAGTATAGCTAAGTGTGGTGTGCAATGCCTAAGCAGTTGGAAATTTTGGATACTTCCTTTGCTGTATTTTTTCACTGTAGTTATTATAAATTAACTTTACATTTTTAGTTATGAACCATTGTAATAAAGCATCAAAACTAGAAAATGAACATCTAAATAAATTCTAATATATATATCTGTGTGTGTGTGTGTGTGTGTGTGTGTGTGTGCGTTTGTGCGTGCGTGTGTGTGTGTCCACATAGGTACATTGTTCAAGCTAACTGATGGTAAAATGTAGTATGAGAAGCTTTGTTTAAAGATATAGATTACTTTGATTTTTGAGCTGTATACATTTGTTGCTAAAATTCCAGTCACCAGAACGCTTGTTATATTATTTTATTCATCGCAGCTAGTTGTTTTTAAAGTGTGCGTACTGGAAGTTTTCCAGGTGCGCCTTATTGTATTCCAGGGAATTATGCATTCATATATAAAAATAAATATAGTTACCATTTAATTAAGGATATATACTGTTCTTTTTAATAACATCTCATTATTGTGTGTTATTTAAATGACTACAGGTTTTGCTCGAACAGTGATTTAGTTCAGTATAATACTGTTTGTAAACAAGCCTATTCCTCAGAAATTTGTATTATGGTGCTCCTACAATTATTTGTATAATTTTAAATATGCCCCAACTTCAAAAAATTTGGGAATCACTGATCTAGGCATTTATTTATTCAACCTCCCATGAAATCTCCTTGTTCTCGTCTCTTGTGCTTATCTCATCATCTAGTTCACCTCATATCTGTTATAATCTGCTTCACACATATCACTTTTGTCTAAATTTCCACCTTGCCATCATAGTCAACTGACTAGAAATCGTCGCACCATTAATCCTATCAATGTTGAATTTCAGTTTATTCATTTTCGTACACGTTGGCCTACCACTACAAAAAATATATAAAGTGCCACACTTGGACTCATAAAATGTTATACAGTATTTTGTTGTGATAATTTTTTTTTTTCCTTTTGAACTGTATAATCAAATCTTAAATTTTGGTTATGTTTTTGTGCCTGTATATTATTTTTGTGGGATACAGAGGCGGGTTGCTAAATATTCCTTCATCGACAGCACCAGTTGAGCCGATTGCGCTTAGATATTTTTCGGTGTTTTGACCTTG